>NC_028357.1:23400762-23434752 GCF_000741045.1 Vigna radiata var. radiata
CAACAACTCCATTCATCCATAGTCTTTTTCGTCAATTGAATCAAACACATTGCATGTTTATTTTCTGTCTTTGCATCCACAACAATTAATCTTTTTCTACAAGTCTTACGATTTTAATTCACACGAACGATAAGGCCTTTCGAGTCTCTTGGGAAGAACGATATCGGGCTTTCCTGATTATATTACTTGAACGATCTGGTACGTTTGCCAGTGAGTCAACACCTGGGCAACTCTACGGCGACGGATTGTGGCGGCTCGCGGTGGTTCGCTGAAGGACTGGTGGAGGAGGCAACGTCCTCGCGCAGGGGAGGTGAACCTTTCCCTGGTCATTTCGTTCAAGAGGGAAGACCCTGCGTCTGGGGCTTATTGCACAAATGAGATGGAATTGGAGAAACCCTTAGTGTTTCTGATTCAAGGGCAAAGGGGTTTGGGCCTGGCCATTGGGCTGCGGTTTTTTTGCCCGCCATTGCGCAATTTCATATTCACACCACCTTTCCCTTTCTGCAAACAGAAAAAGGGGAATTGGACCTGGCCAACAAACATCTAGTGGCACCCTCCAAATTTCACTGCCGCACCCTTGGTTTTTAATCTATGTACCCTATTCTTATTGGGCTTGGATCTCTAATGTTTTTTATTGTCTTTGCTTTTATTTCTTTAGCTTTAGAATTTGTTTTATTATTGTTTATTTGTTATACTCATTTGTTCATAAAAATAAAAAATATAAAAATCATAAAAAATATATCATAAAAATAACAAAAATATATTTTAAAAGGTTAATAGCAAACGTGCGACCATTCTGTTGGTCTTGTGCTATTTCCTTCTTTTATAAAATAATCAAAAATTTAATTTAAAAAGGTTTACGCACACGTGCGACCATTCTGTCGGCCTTGTGCTAAAAACCTTTTTCCTTCTTTTATAAAAATAATCAAAAATTTATTTTAAAAAAGGTTTAAGTACACGTGCGACTATTCTGTCGGCCTTGTGATGAAAACCTTTTTCTTCTTCTTTCAAAAATAATAAAAATTTATTTTAAAAAGGTTTAAGCACACGTGCGACCATTCTATCGGCCTTATGCTGAAAATCTTTTTCTTCTCCTTTCAAAAAATTCAACAAAAATTATTTTAAAAGGTTTAAGCAAACGTGCGACCGTTCGTATAGACCTTGTGCTAAGAACCTTTCCCTTTTTATATAAAAAAATACCAAAAAATATAAAATCTTCAAAAACTAATAACATTTTCAAACAAACAAACAACTTTTCAGCTAGAACTACGTAGCCTTGATTTCTCATTTTGAGAATACGTAGGAGCAAGGTCAATCCTTGTCGGGCACAAAAAACACAAAAAATATTGTGTTTTCTTTAGATGTTTTATTTTTTAGGGAAAATTAAACATTTTGCAAACCACATCAAATTCGCGTATTTAATTAAAGGTAATGCCTTAGGGCGGGCGTTGTGGGGTGCTAACACCTTCCCCACACGTAACCGACTTCTGAAACCAGAATTTGATATACTCCGACACGGTCATCCCTCCTTGTCCTAGTTGGAGGAATTCTACTTCCTTAGCAAACCAAACACTATCTGGGAAGTACTCTCCATAAAACTTCTTTTTGAATACTTCCCATGTAATAGGGTATGCTCGTCTTCCAACAACATCTTCATAGCGCTCCACCAATGGCTTGCCTCACCGGTTTGTTGGTACTCGGTCTACGCCAACCTATTCTCATTAGGGCATCTCTTGGCATTATAGATCTTCTCCATATCCCTCAACCAATGATCGGCCTCATCAGCACTACACTTCCTATCAAACTTGGTTGGTCGGTGTTGGAGAAAACTCTCCAAACTCCACTCGGTCTGCACGTTCACTGGAGAACCGGTCGGCCGATGCTCTGCAGCCTCTTTTTAAGTCCCTGGCAAGTGTACCACATCGTTATCAAGTAATATAAAATGGGTAAGTCCGAGTATCGTTTCTCAAAGGACTCTTAAGCCTTAACTTTCATGTAAACCAAACGCATAAGACTTGAGAAAAGAATTAAATTTAGGTTTTGAATGCAAAGAACAAAAGTAAACATGCAAAATGCGGTAAATCAATTGGCTAGAAAAGACTATGAATGAATGGAGTTGTTGGGGTTTACAATTTCATCTTATCCACCCTCTTATATCTACTCTTCTTATCTACTTCGCTTACTTATCAAATTGTCATGCAAACTTTCTTAGTCTACCCTAAGCCCAATCTCTTGGCGAAAAGAACCTATTACCAATTACTGGCTTGTTATCTCTAGCCTCTCCTAGTAACTAATAATGCATGATAAACGAAAGTAAAATACAATTGATCGTCCTACCCCTGTCTCTAAGTGGTATTAGCATAATCAAGGAATTTCCCCCAGTTCATGACATTACTGTACGTCTCCGTATCAATAAAGACAAACAACATTTACCGAATGAGTTAAACGATAAAAGCATTAAACAAAGGTAAGGAACCCAACAATTGATAAAGTAAGCATATGCAAGCATATAAAGAAGATAAGAATTTTGATATAAGAGAGTTTCAAAAGATTACATTGTTCCCCAACAACCTAGGGTTTAGTTCACCATTGACATGGTGAATATAGATGAAAAATAATGAAATAATGGAAGAATAAACCCTAAATTTGGTAGATTCGAGCCTAAGCATCCAAGGAACCTCCTCCAAGGTGTGTGGAACAGCTCTGGACATCTCTATTGGCCAAAAGATTACAATTTGAATCGCACTAGGTTTATTTATAGACCAAAAGATAACATCATCTAAGCCAAATAAAAATAGATAACTGCTCAATGCCTAAGTAAACCGCTCAGCGGTTTGCCTCTAATTGCTCTGGTCACTCAGCGCTGGTTTTGGCTGCTGAGCGGTTCATAGACTATTCTTTTCTTCCTTTTTCTTCTTCTTTCTTGAGTCTAAGTCCGTCCTAATTCACTTCCATCTTCAATTCTCATCAAAACCCTGCAAAACAATGACAAGCATAATATCTCTAAAACCAACTTTTGACTCTCCCATGACTCAACAAAGTGTTTTACTTGATTTTAAGCTCATTCTAAGCCACAAAGGGTGTGTTTTGATATCATATTTAAGCATGAAAATAACGGTTTGTAGATCGTTATCACCTCTAAGCTTTGCAAAGCGATAATGTTCTATTATGCTAGAGTGGCGTTCGGTTGAGTCAGTGTGGCGTTCTGTTGTTGAAGAGCTGCTAGGACCGATTTTAACAGATTGTTGTTGTTGCTAGATGAATCCCAATCGGCAGGCTGAGGAGGAGGTCTTGGAGCCATCTTCTCTTTCAACAGGAAGAAAGATCCATCAGTTTATTATAAGAGATTAGAATAAGATCTAACCGATCATGTGAGTACACAGCACAAGCACAACATACACATAACCTACAGGCATTCTAAGGATAAAACTGCTCTGATACCATTAATGTAACATCCCAATAAATATGGATTAAAAATTATAATTTATTTTTAAGGAGTTAACAAAAACAATAATAAAGAACAGTGATGAATAAGCAATTAAAGAGAAATGAATATGAAATATCCTATAGAATTCAAAATTGTACAAGAACAGAATGTACACATAAAGACCGAACGGTCAAAGGTTCAACATAATACCAAGCGGTCTAATACAAAAGCTATACCGAACGGTTTTACAAAAAAAAGTACTGAACAACCGAACAGTTATCTACACATGATAATAATAATTGAAAACCTAGACTATGGACCGGACGGTCCTACACTATCCTCAGGCTGATCGGTCTGCAGGGCATCCTCCAAAGAATCTTCAACAACACCTTTTGCTCATATCCATTGGATGATCATTTCAGTGAAGAGAACGACCGATCGGGCAAATACCGAACGACAAAACAAACATGGCAGGAAAAATATGGGTAAGCTTATGTAATTTAATTAATCCGAACTCACATACATTAAAAATCACATTAGTATGATCAAAACAATATTTCAATCATACAATCATCATACAAGTATAGAAATAAAAAACTGAACGCTTAACCATGATAACCGACCACTTTAGACTCTGTCCAGACTATATGAACAGTGTAGCTCGACGTTTATAGCACCCGGTGTGGTGTAGTAACTAGCATTCACACATCAGCTGCCACCCGAGGTTAGTCCTAAAACAATCATCTGGTCTTATGATTGCAGACCTCCTGGCATTCCCACACATGAATTACCCTCTTCTACATGAGAAGGCGTCATCACAGAATATCAGGAACAAAATGACAACAATCATGAGACATTCCTCCTTGGAATTCTCTTACATAACCTTATGACCAAATTCAACCGAATAACACATCCATCGCATTCAGATAGAATTCTTATAAGGTATAGATAATTTGAGAAAATGACCGAACGGTCAAGCAACTGGATAACTTTAGGGAGACCGAATACTATTTAGTACCGAACGTATAGAAACTTGATTTGAGAATGAGGTCCAAAATTTAATAATAATACCTTAGACTGAGTATGGGTACTTAAACCGAGCACTTTAGAACTTAAACCGAGTACTTTACAGTTTTGGCCGAATGATTTAAAATAAAAGAAATTCTCTTCAAGAAACCGAGTGTCAGTGCTAGACTGAACACTCTTTGGGAAATCAAGTGTTAGTGTAAGACCGAGCATTCTTCCAAAGAAATAGTATTCATATAAAACCAAGTACTTATAAGACTAAGTGCTAATCTAAGACCGAGCACTTAAATGACCGAAATGCTAGTCTATGACCGAGCACTTCAAAACCGAGTGTTAGTACAAAACTGACCACTCAACAATAAATATTATTAACATAAGACCAAACGCTCTATTTATGACTGAACGTTTTAAACAGATGATATATATATATATATATATATATATATATATATATATATATATATATATATATATATAATCACAAATGAAACTTTCTTAACTTATCAGGAATGGCTAGACTAAGCAAAATAGTAAGAGAATCGACATAAGATTTAATAAGACTGATCGGTCATCAATTGAGTCCTTATAGAAGAGGATTCAGTCAAGACCGAACATACTGGGAAAAATTGAACAGTTCTAATGACCCTCGGTTACAGTTACAGAAGTTTATCAAGTTCAACAGATTTATGACTAATCCTATTACTATCCAATTTTCATACCAGATATCAAACATGTTATACACATAAACAACATACAACACTTCAATCATTAAATAAAATTATCAATCATATACTATTCCATCATGCATTAATTCATAAGAGATAATCATAATTAAATTTTATAAGCTTCCCTTACCTCTAATTCCAGCTAGCTTTTATGCCCTTTACAACTACTATTTCTATGGCTTTCAAAATCCAAAGTTTGATCGGTGAAGGGCATCCACAATTGCATCAAATACACAAAAATGGATTCAGAGAAATGAATTAACAAACACATGCAAGCTGAAACGGTTCTTGCATGCAAGGAAGACAAGGAACTTCAAAGGACAAAAATACTTACCGTTTCAAATGGAAATCTGATCGGTGCAAATGAAAGATCTTGTCACCGGGAAGATTTAATCTGAAAGTGGTTTGATGATCAGAGAAGAAAAAAAGGTGAGAAAACTTAGAGAGAAGTAGAGGAGGAGGAGAAATGGAGGCTCTGGAAGATGAACAAGAAGGGTTGCATGCAGAAAGTGACACCATATTTAAAATCCCAGTATAAATACCGCCCCTAAAAACCGAACGGTCCACTCCCTGTCTTCCACTTTCTGGAAACTCACATTCTCCCTGCCGCCACATGGTTCACGATGGATGAGGAATTTAATGCACAAGACACCTTGTCCCCCACTAGCCCAAGGAATTAAATGGGACGTACCACTTGTCTCCCACTATTATAGAGAAAATTAAAGAGTTCTGTCACTATAAAGCTCTGTTTTACTTTTAAATTCCTATTATAAAGTTACGATAATATATTATTATTATTATTATTATTATTATTATTTATTACAATTAATTTAACTATAAGCAATTAAATTCCTAAGAAACTATTCTCCCAAACTAAAAATATAGACTAAATGATCACTTTCCTACTAACAGTATAAACTGATGAGAATTTAATTTATGATATAGCATAAATTTGTTGTTCTGAATGGTAAACAGAATAGCATGGAAGGAACCATTTCCCATTTGATAATCATGAAACCCACTTTCAAGCACAAAACAAAATTAAAGCAAAAGAAGAAAAAGAATAAAAAACAAAATTCAGCTTATATTATCATAAGCATAACCTTAATTTGAGACACTGTTAGTTCAGTGTCTTTTAGATTTTAGTTTGGAAGCCCGCTGCCTCATTATTCTAACGCGCTTTTCGCCCTATCTTTTTCAAATTTCCAGGTCAACGTTTTCGTCCGTGTTCAAACGTCTCTCTTTTTCTTATTACTTTTACCAAAAAAAACAGGGTAGCTTATTATGTTAATTACAGAAATACAATAATTAAGTTTAAAATTTATAGATTATCAGTTATAATATACATTGGCTCCTGAGATTTACCTTTATCCGAGGGCGATGAAAAGGGGAGTTGAATTGACATCTGCCTAAATTGATAAATCAACTATTTACTAATTTCTACGCAGTCGTTTATTTATTTTTTTATATAAAAACTTACTAGGTAGCTCTAGAGTTTTGGTGCATAGTCCCACTCGGTTTCTACAAGGTCATCCATTTTTATTGCTTCATCAAAAGTTATGACAAACTAAAATAATAAGATAAACAGAATCAACTTAAAGAAATCAGCAAAAAAAACTCAATTTTAAGACATGGCAAATAATAAGTTGAATCGAATAATAGAAATCAAGCACCATTCGTGAATTGAGGAACGTATCCGATGATTCGCGAAGACACAATGGAAACAAGAAAAAGAAGAATTCGGAAGAGGATGGCGCGGTGGAGAAGGCGCGACGGAGGAAGGCGCGGTGGAGGATGGAGCGACGGTTTCAAAGTCGCGACAGGTTGGCGAAAGTGAAAACCTCACAGTAGACACTCGAATGGGGCGACGAAAGGCGGTGGAAGGCGGCGGAGGAATGGCTCAACGGAGTTCGCAGAAGAAAGCTTCGAGTTTTAGTTTTAGAAATTCGATCGCGTGGAAGACGAAACTGTTCACATTATTTTTAACCTAATTAAAACATATTATCGCGGTTCCAAAGAAAACCGCTGTCATAGGTGGGTATAGGCTGCGGTTGCTAGGGGAACCGCGACTTATTCTGCTGAAAAAAAATAAATCAAAATGACATTTTTGAAATTTTTTTGATCTATATGTTGCGGTTCAGCGTCCAACCGTGGCTCATTCCCTTAAATATTTAAAAATTATTCAGATCAGGGAATAGGCCGCGGTTGCAAGGGGTCGGCCAATTTATTGTAGGTGTTGACTAGTGGAGAATATCAGAATTTGCAGAGGGAATAGGCCGCGGTTCCCCCAACAATTTATTGTTTTTCTGATGTGGCGTCAAAGGCAGAAGTTTGACTGGGCAATAGGCCGCAGTTCTCAGAGCAACCGCGAAGTTCGATTTATTTTCAAAAATGCCACCGTACACTATTGTGCTACGATTTCTGGTGAACCATGGCATAATGTGCGCTGTAAAAACTCAATTTTTTACTAATATATAACATAATATAATAACATTTTCAAATATTTTAACAAATATATATATATATATATATATATATATATATATATATATATAAATGATATGATTCTAATATGTTTTATTTTGAAAATATTATATTATAATGTTTGGAATTTTACAATAAGTCCCTAACTAGAATTAAATTTTCAGGTGGCACCTTCAACGTCCTAGGCTTTTTGAGCTTAAGAGATTTTATAATTTTGGTTAGTGTGTATTAAGTTGTTGTTTAGTATCATAGATTTTTAAATACTACTTATGCGAATCATATTAGCCAACTGACTCTTTCTAAACTAATTTACTCTTTTTATCACATCAAATGAGTATAATTTAACTTTAATTAAGCTAAAAAAAGTTAATTAACCAATTTGATACATCTTAAAATATATTCACTCATTACAAAATCAATTCATGAATTACTAAAGTCATTCGTAAACCAACCAATACAAATTTAGAGCAATTCAATAAATATCATATATAAAATTATTACACAAATTCCTTTCTACACACATAAGTTCATTCTATTCAAATTAAAATCATGCATGGAAAACTTACCAACTTTCGTTACCAATAGAAGAAACATTAGATTTAAAATTGTAGGGTTGACAAAATAGGTCAGCTTGACCCATTTTGGCTCGGTCCGTTGTTGGCTTGTCAAAAACGGGTCGAGACAAGTTGGTCCATCAAACAAAAGCGGGCTACCAATGACAACTTGCCCCTCACACGAGTTAACAGATCGAGCTAGGCTGGTCTGTCATTTACATGTTAAATTACTCTGTTATAACTAATTATAACTTGATTTGTAAGTACTAATGATTTAAATTATAATACTATTATATATTTAAACTTTTGAAAAATATAATATAAAAAAATTAATCTTTTAAATTATTTTTTATTTTAATTTTTAATTTAATAAAAGGGTCAGTGGACCAGCCCAGGCTAGCTTATACTTTGACATGTCAAATTGATAGGTCAGATCAAATTGGATTGAGGGTTTGAAATTCTCAACCTGATTCGTCCTATTTTGAATGAGTTGACAAGCTGATCCATCGGGTCCAACCCATTTTACGACTCCTAAAAAGTTATTCTTAATATATTTAATTTTCACATATTATCCTAACTATACAAAGAAAATTTTAATTAGAGATCTGAACACATCCTTGTGATCACATATAAACAAATATTTACTTTAAGTTCTGATTGATTGATGTAAAATTATTTACAAAAATCACTCTTATAATATCTAATATTGAAACACACGAAGAATATCATAAATCTAGAAAGAAAATAAATAGTAAAAAGAAAGTCTAAATAAATGATGATATTTATAAAATGAAACTTGATTAATAATAAAAATATTATTTATAGTTTGTCATTTTCTTAATTGATGTAATCTTTTAAATCATTAGTCTTAAACTATTTTCTAAGTCGTCGTACAATTTATTTTTTATATAACATATATATATATATATATATATATATATATATATATATATATATATATAACATAATTAAACTAATAAAATTTATATAATTATTAATTTCCCCATTAAAATATCACATAACAAAAACAACTTGAAATTCTTATAAATGTAAATACCACATGAAAGGAAAAAGGATATTGAAAATTTAATGAACTAGAGGTAAAATACACCATTTTCTTTTTCACATAGTAATCAATATAATTAGTATTATTTTTTGTTGATTTTTTAGCAAACTATCTGTTTTTATCTTTTATATATTTGCTTTATCATCTATCTCCATCATTATATTAATTAAAAACCTCAGATTCGGCAGTCCGAATGGGACATTAATTGAGTCTTATATATATAATATTACATATTGAACATGTGTAAATTGAGGATTTAATATAGAATGACGTGACCACTAAGCTTTGCTGGTATAATGCAATCTGATATCAAAAGCAAAAACGAAGCGTACTACACGGGTCCATAAAACAGAACGAATCTTAAAATATAATTCATTATTTTATTTCAAATATAATAAATATTTATTAATAAAAAATATAAGATAATATTACATACCAGGAGGAGAATATATGTTCACACAATACGAATTAAGGGTATTGACGCGATATAAAATATATGAAGCAATGCAAAGAGATAATTTCTTTTCCTATTTTCCTTACGGTATAGCATTTCCCTTCTTAATAAATTAAATAATTTGGAAAATATTTATTATATTATTTTTTTAAAATAATATTAAAAGTGAATTTATATCTAACTTAAAAATTGAATATAAAGTAAAATTTTTATTCAATTACAATTTAATTATATTTTTCAAATATTGAATACATCTTTAAGCCTCATTTTGTCCAAGTGGGACTTGCCATTAAGATTGCGAGAGAAAAAGTCTTTGAAGTAATCTTCCATGAGCATGGTTTTGAACAATGGAGGGTTTTCAGAATTTAACAAGCTTTTGACAGGCCCAATCTCTGCCTCAACTCTAGGGTTAAAGAACATGGCAATGGAGATTCTCTCCTTCTCTTTGTTCACTGCGACTCTGTGCTCTATGCTCGTATAGGTCCCATTGCTTAGAATCTGTGACATCACCCAAAGCTTCACTTTTTCTGGATATGGACATTCTATCTTTTACATTCATTTCATTCAATAACATCATTCTTTAGATGTCCAAAGATAAATGCAATCTTAAGTCAAATTTTTACTAAAGTCATTTTATTTTTGAGCCATTAAACACATCATTTTAATTTATTAGAAAACAAATCCAATCAATTATAAAACAGGTTTAACAAATTAATAATAATATATATTTTTTTACTTCCTTTCGTTGATCTCTTTTTTCTTCTTCATTTCTCTTAAATCATTTACACTCACATTATTACATACTTTTATTTCACTAACTTTTCTCATCCTTGTTTTTCACTCAAGCTTTTTTTTTTTCTTTTTTTTTTTTACCAAATCCAATATACACTTTATTAATACATCTTTTTAATTTAAGAAGAAAATAAAATGGATTTAGTTGAAATTATTTTATATATTTTTTTTGAGTTTGAAATATTCAAATTTCCTTTCAAAAAGTTATTTTATTTTATTTTATATCCATTGCTTTTATGAAACCATACCTTTGAAGTGGATGAAAATAAGAGAATAAATTGAGTAAAAAGAAAACATGGACAACAATATTCTTTCTTTTATTAGTTAAGGAAACGTTAAAGAAAATAAAAATAAAAACGACTTCTAAAAGTAAATTTAAAAAAACAAAAAAAAAAACATTTTTTCCATTCTTCTTTTCTTATAGTTTAAATTTCTGAGCTCTTCATTTTCTTTCTCCTCAAGTAAGTGCTTTTGTGATTCCAATTCCAATTTCAAGAATACGCGTTATGATAAGTAAAATTTATTATCCTTGACAGTTCATTTAGAGTAATCAAAGCAAGTCAATATCATGCATATTTCATATTCGAGTAATATATGTGACTATAGGTTCCTCTAACCTATCTAACTAATATGCTCATTGAATCAAGTTCTTCTTTGTTCATCTTCATCTCCCTACATAGTTTATAATAATTGTCCTCTAATATTAAGGCATGTACCCCTCCTAATATAGGACATTGTGCAGTTTCAAAAGGAAAGGTAGGAATGCTAATAAGGATATAAAATGTCTATTATTTTCTAGTGAAAGCATCAATCAACATAACATCATTGTTTGTGGTCATGAGAATATATGTTGATCTATTTTTCTTTTTACTATTGGTCTGTTTTAATTGTCCATAAAATTTTAAACCGTTTTCATTGATATCCATATGTAATCCTGACGTGATGATGTTGAGTTTTGTTTTATCCATCTAAAGCAAAATAAAAAGTAAAGAATATAAGTTTGATTTGATGCAGAAAATACATATCCAAACCTAACACCAAGTTCAATAGGCCATGTGCATGATCATATCAAACGAAGAAAAACATAGGAAAAAGTAAAGAAAAGCATGACAGACCTCCATGATGTCGCCAACGTTAACTACAAAAGCATCTGGTAGAAAGGTCACAGGAATCCAAACCCCATTTTTCTTTATCTCCAGACCCTCCACTCCATTCAGCTGATGAAGGATGGTTATGCCTGTGGCATCAGAATGAGGGGTCAACCCTACAACCATCTCTGGTTTAGGGCATGGTGGATAGTATGTCATCCTCACTGACTGCACCCCATCATCAAAAAACTCTTCCACTTCCTTCATCTCCATTCCTATGGCTTTTCCTAGCAATCCAAGAATTTCCATACCAAGCTTCCTCAGTTCGCTCCAGTATGACTCCAAGCTTTCCCTTCACAAATACATATACATCTGTTTATGTTCATTATGTTATGTCTACTGTTAAGATAAAAACTCTAACTTTTCATTGCAAGACCTGAGTGATGCAGGGAGCTGAGGGAGAAGATATGGCTTTCTTCTTTCAACTGGGTTGATCAACATGTAGAATCTGTCCCCCCAGTCAAGCTTTTGATCCTTACATCTAATCACACTTCCGTAACCTTGAACATCACCTGCTCTGATTTGATATTTCTTCTTATCTTCAATGGGAAGTTGGAAGAATTTCTCAATCTCATGTTTCAGTTTCTGCAGCAGTTCAGAGCTAACACCATGGTTCACCACCTGCATAAAGCAACAGTTACTGCAAATGGAAAAGTTAGCAACTAATCACTAATAATTATACTACTAAGTAGAAACCTGAAAGAAACCCCAATCCTTGCATGCTGTGTACAGCTTGAGAAGTTGAGCATCTCTGGAATTTTCATGCAGCAAGCTTTTAAAGTCGAAAACGGGAATAGTTGACAAAGAGGGTTCATCTGATCGAATTGAAGGTTGTTGTGGGCGAATATACATTTCTGGTATTCCCATTTCAGGTTTGTTGGCGACTTCCATCACACCAAGAACAGAATCAGAGCTCCCAAAGTCACTAACCTGTGTTGAAGCCATGATTAAAGGTGCATGCCACCCATAGGTTTGATCGGTATTTATGCAGAAGAAGTTCAGTTTGGACCCGTTCTTGGAGGTTAAAAATGTTATTATAATGTGCATATGTCTTTGACTGTGATTAAATAATGACACTGACAGCTTCTTTTCTTCCAACTAATTTAATTAAGAGTAATCCTATTTTCATCACCTTATTTTATTTACAAATTATGTAATGTTCTTGTTTATACACGCAGACATATATTATTATATATCATTTAAAAACGTCTTCATAATCTAAATATTATATTATTATAACAAGTTATCAAATCAAATAATCTCGTGAGTATTATTTGTCATACCAAATGTATTTGATAAGATTTAAATAGCCTTTTATGATTAGACAAATGGCAATACGTTCTTCTTGTATGCATCAATTAAATTAAACAAAATTTGAGGTGCACTTATAAATGTTATGCTGCATGGAAAATTCAATTGTGTTTATTATTTGATCATGTATAAGGTGTTGTATCGTATTCATATTAGTATGGATTTGTAAGATTTACGAACCAACAAGCCCAAAACAGTTAAATGTTGAAGGATGTCAGCTGGTTGCAGGTTGGCAATGCACTTTAACATTTATTTTGTATAAAAATTAATAAACAATTCTATGAATGTTAAGCGAAGACTTTCTTGAAAATGGCATAATATATATTGGCGTAAAAAAGAAGATATCATAATAGGATAATTATCTTATGTTATCTTATCCACCATATATATTTTAATATGTTTTATTTGATAAATAGAATAACTAAAATTATAGTGATTTATAATGATTTAATGTTAGAAAAGATACATAACGTTAAAGCCAGTAGATTAAGTTGTCAGTATTTTCAAAATAGAATGAATAAATTTATTAGATTTTTTAATTAATGAGAAAGATACGTGATAAGTATAAATGGTAGTGAAGTAAAGTATATGTAGTAAGAGAGTCGGGAAAAAACACTAATATTTATATACACTAAAGTACATCCACTTATTTAGTCAATCTAACTTAGTTAATCCACTAAAATTTCATGTTTTTATAAATATACTGAAAAAGAAAAAAGAAAACTATTCAAGAATTAGGATATTACACCCAACAAGATCTTATATCAGCCCTGTCACAATATCAACTGGAAAATCCTAATCAAACTTACAAACATAAAAGAAAACAATCAATACAGGAAAAGATCACATGGAAAATATTTAAGTACAATAGGATGACAAAAATGAAGTGATCTTATGAAGTGTTTTTGAATTAAAGATTTTGATCACCAGAACAAAGCAAGTTAACTTCACAGGAAGTGTGTTTAATCTTAAGACAAAATCTCGGTCAACAGGTAAAAATGTTTTAGAAAAAATAAAATTCATTTTTTATAACTTTTTTTTTTAAAATAAGAAATATAAATATTTGTGTAAAAACATCAAAACGAGTTTTAATCCGTGAACCAAGACTCTTTATCACATGTTAAAAAATATTCAGTTTTTTTTTTTTTTTAAATGTGGATTAAATTGAACTTGACTCAGTCGTAAGTAAGGGGAATGAGCTCATGTTGAGTTGAATATAGGTTAATTCATTATCCATCAACAACAATAATTTATTAATTTTTTTTACTATTTTCTCATAATTCTTTTATTACAATTATTTACTAATTCTAAATATGTAGATTGACAATTTAACATTTTAAAATATTATAATAATTTTTAAATATTTTAGGCGTTTATTTTATTTGTTTGCTTAGTTAGGTATGTATGTTGATACTTTAATTTTTAATTACTATATTTATAATAATATCATGAAATATGTGAACATTTTGATTGTAATGTTAACTCAATAAAGTTAATCTACTATGTACTACAATAAATATAAAAAAAAAATAAATTAATCCACTAATCCATCAACCCTATTAGATCGAGTTGGGCTATCGAAATTTTTGGGCTTACCAATAAGTGAGTCAGATTGAACTAACTCATTTCAAGTGCATCACTAGTGTAGCAAAAGGAAACGATAGTAGTTGCTTTTGACACTATGCTTCGGTTTTCGAACCGAGGCCTATACGGGTAAGGTAAAAAGGTGGGGCATTTTTGGCCTTGGTTCCAACCGAGGTAATATGCCCAAGGTTTCTACTTCGATTCTTTTGCATTGAAGTAGTAAGGAAGAAAAAAAAAGGGTGGAGGAGTTATTACATCAGTTCAACCGGGGTAATAACATGGGCCTATGATAGCGGTTTAGGCTAGAACTAACGCAATGTAAACCTAAACAAAGGCAATCTATCTAAAAATGCCTCCGTTCGCGAAAGTTAAACCTAAACACATGTTATTACCTCGATTATTTTTTAGCCGAGGCAATAAGACTCTACCACCTTGGTTCTATAAAGAACTGCTACCTAAAGTCTATCAAAAGAAAAAGTTCAGTTATGCTATTGCCTTAATTATTTTTTTAACTTAGGCAATAAGTCTCTACCGTCTCGATTTTATAAAGAACCGTTGCCTAAAGTCTATAAAAATAATTTAGTTATTTTATGCCTCAGTTCTCTAAACAGCTAAGGTAATAAACCTCTTTTGGTCTCAGTTTTTTTTTAACTGAGACATATATGTTTGCGATAATTACAAAAATGTCATTGCGTCATTTTATGCTTCGATTGTAACGAAACTGATGTCAAATGGATGAGTTAAAATCTTTATTTCTTACTATATCATGATTTTAATATATGAGATTTACTTTAATCAATTAAAACTTATTTAATATAATTTAAAATAAAGTTTATTTTAGACCTTTAAATATTTAATTTGCTAAACTTGTGTTTTAATGTGATAAAATCACTTTTAAATGTTTTTAATTGATCAAAATATCATTTTTTAATTGATTATAACAAGAAAAATCAATTAGACACTAATTAAGTGATTTTAGTCAAATATAATATAATTTTGATTGCTTAAAATAGAGTCTATAACTTTTTAATTTTGGTGTTTATGTACAATTGACTCAATAATATTCTTAATTGATTCAAGAACATTCTAACATATTAAAATACATTTTAATGTATTAAAATGTAAGTAAGTACTAGGCTTAATTACTTTTTTAGTCTTGAAGTTAAGAAGTGAATTTCTGTTTTGTACCCGCTTTTAAAAATGATGTAATTTGGTCCCCAGATTACTAATTTTGCTATTATTAGGTCCCTTCCATTAAATTAGCATAAACAGAGTTAACTCGTGCTGATCTGGCTACACTTTTTTTTCTCTTTCCTCTGTTGTTGCTGCCATCTTTTTCTCTTTCTCTTCTATTTCTCTCTCCATTAATTACCTAACACCTTTTTCTCTCTCTTCCACCATTAACTGCTATGTTTCCTGCCACCATTAAAGTACCATTTCGTGGTTGGGATATTTCTGTTATTTGTTTTTCACTGTCAATGACCCAACAAACATACCTGAAACAGTCTTCATTAACATTTGATCACATCATATTTTGAGGACAAAAGAAGGCGTAGAAGAGAGTATGGTGTCGGAGGAAAGCGGAGAAGTGCGTAGAGTTCTTGCAAAACCCTATGTTGCAAAGTCGTCGGAGTTCGAAATTTTGCAGAGGCGTCACTACTGCCACACCCGAGACCAAAGATTGTCATGCCGTGGAGACAAATACGTGGTTGCTGACAAAATTGCCTCCCTTCCCTGTGTGTGGCAAACCCGAACCGAGAAGAGTAAGAGAGTCCCCATGCTTATGCCGCTAATTGGAATGGAGAGAAATTAAAGAAAGGAAATTTATGTCTCCATCATAATAAATGAGGTAGAAACAATGCAAACAGAAGATGAAGGTCAGTGCTCGTGCCTTCCCATAGTCCGTTTCTCGCGTGAGAAAAAGAGTCTCGGGATTGAGTTTTGTCCGTGAAAGAAAGAAGAAAGAAGGAGAAGAAATGTTCTTCTTAAACTCACATCTGGAAAGACTCTGGCCTTGAGTGATGTGCTACATGTGCCATCAATCAGTGTTAATTTAATCTATGTAACGCTATTGAGAATGGTAGGGGTTAAAGTGTCATTTGAGTCTGACAAGATTATTATGACAAAAAATAATGTTTTCATGGGGAAGGGATATTGTGATCAAGGACTCTTCATTCTAGTTCTTCTACTTATATTGTTGACTCGTATATGGCATGCTAGATTAGGTCATGTGAATTCCTCGTATGTTTTGAAGTTACAATGACTAGGATTGATTAATATGCATGATAAACAAAGTAGTAAGTACGATATATGTGTAGCATCTAAAATAACAAAGAAAACATGTTTTTCTGTAGAACGTCAAACTGAACTGTTAGGGTTAATTCATATTGATCTAGTTGATATGAAACAAACTATGTCTAGGGGAGGTAAAAATTATTTTGTGACCTTTATAGATGATTTTTCTAGATACACCAAAGTTTACTTAATCAAAAACAAAGATGAAGCCTTTGATGTGTTTTTAACCTATAAAGCAGAAGTAGAAAATAAGTTGAATAAGAAAATTAAGAGGATTAGATCAGAGAGAGGTGGTAAGTATGTTTTGTTTAATGACTATTGTGTTAAAGAAGGGATTATCCATGAAGTGACCCCACCATATTCACCCGAGTCTAATGGAGTAGCTGAGAGAAAAAATAGAACCCTTAAGGAAATGCTGAATGCTATGCTTCTTAGTTTTGGTGCACATGATAACCTTTGAGGAGAAGCCTTGCTTACTGCATGTTTTTTACAAAATAGGATACCCCATAAGAAAACCGGTAAAACTCCTTATGAGTTGTGGAAAGGTTATCAACCTAACCTTAAATCTTCCTTTGGAGATGACTTTTATACTTATCTTGTTGATAGTGATCTAACTAGCTTTGTAGAAGCTACTAGTGCTCCTGATGCAAAACATTGGGATAAGGCCATTAGGACTGAAATTGAATCAATTCAGGAAAACAATACTTGGACTTTAGTAGATTTGCCTAAAGGAGCAAAACCCATTGGTTGTAAGTGGATCTTTAAGAAGAAATATCACCCTGATGGATCCACAGAAAAATATAAGGCAAGATTAGTAGCAAAAGGTTTTACTAAAAAACCTAACATAGATTACTTTGATACTTTTGCTCCTATGACTAGGATTTCCTCTATTCGAGTGTTATTAGCTCTAGCAGCTATCCATAAACTAATGATACATAAGATGAATGTTAAAAAAACCTTTTCGAATGGTGATTTAGAGGAAGAAATTTATATGACACAACCTAAAGGGTGTGTTGTACCTGGTCAAGAAGAGAAAGTATGTAAACTCTTAAAATCTTTGTATGGGTTGAAACAAGCACCAAAACAATGGCATGAAAAGCTTGATAATGTGTTGCTTTGTGATGGTTTTTCACCTAATGATGCTGATAAATGTGTGTACTCTTAATTTGAAAATGGTGATAGTGTCATTATATGCTTGTATGTGGATGACATGTTAATATTTAGTACATGCAATGAGATTGTCGCTAGAACTAAATTGTTTCTAGGATAAAAATTTGAAATGAAAGACATGGGTGAAGCCAATATGATTTTAGGTATTAGAATCGTAAGGAAGGGAGATAGTATTTTACTTTCTCAAGAACAATACGTTGAGAAAATTCTTAAGAAATTTGAGTTTTATGACTTAAAACCAGTGAGTACCCCGTATGATGCTAATTCTAATTTAATGAAAAATAGAGGAGAATCATTATCTCAGCCTCAGTATGCCCAAATAATTGGGAACTTACTACACTTAATGAGCTTTTCTAGACCTGATATTGCTTATGTAGTAGGTAGATTGAGTAGGTACACTCAATGTCCAAATCAGGAACATTGGGATGCACCTGCTAGGCTTATGAGGTACTTAAGAGGTTCAATGGACTATGCCATTTAATATAGTGGATTTCCCGCTGTACTAGAAGGGTATAATGATGCTAACTGGATCTCTGCTTCAGATGAGACAAAATCCACTAATGGTTATGTATTCACACTTGGGGATGATGCGATTACATGGAGATCAACCAGGCAAACTATTATTGCAAGATCAACAATGGAATCTGAGTTTGTTGCTCTTGAGATGGCTGGTAACGAGGCTGAGTGGTTGAAAAACTTCTTAGCAAACATTCCACTAGGAATGAAACCAACTCCATCAGTATTAATACACTATGATTGCCAATCGGCAATAGCTATAGCTAAAAATAAGAATTACAATGAAAAGAATAGACATATACAATTGAGACACAATTTGGTGAAGCAGCTGCTAAAGATTGCAACTATTTCCATTGATTATGTGAAGTCAGAACAGAATCTAGTGGATCCTCTAACAAAACCCCTAGGAAGACAAATGATATTAGAAACATCGAGGGGAATGAGACTTAAGCCACTTGCAAACAAACAAGTGATGGTAACCCAACCTTTGTGATTAGAGATCCCATGAATAAGGTTCATATGGGTAAAAACAAGTCACTTGTTAGTTATGATAGCACGAAATTGATTTTAATCAATTATGTCCCTTCCTATGGTGTGTGTGAAAGTCCTAAAGACTTCATTTTTGAGAGGTTAAACTTTGTCATTAAAATTTATGTGGTGAAAGAATTTTAGCTTAAACAAAGTTTTTAATGATTTTCATATCCCTTATGGGTGGTGTATGATTTGCAACATACACTTGATGAAATCACCTATATGAGTCGAGTGGGGCCGCTTACATGAGATCTTGGCATGATCTCTAGAGCACTCATGAATATCGGGCACACGCATGGCCTAGTAAGCGCAACATAGCGATAACAACAAGGATTGTGGAGGTGTATTGTGATTGATAAACCTCTAACACACGTCAAGTGTCTTTGGTTCATATAGCTTGCTATATCAACTACACTATGTGTTAAGTATCTCAATCTAAGACTGGTTCATATAGCTTGCTATACCAGCTCTGATGCATTACATCTTATGAGACTCAGAATAAAAGTTTCTTATCTCTCTTAGTGTTTGAACTATTTGAGTCAAAGATTTTTCTTTTAACTCTCTTTTGCAATAAGTGTATAATAATAATTATTGCAAAAGTGAAAACTTGATTTGGAATGTTGACATATTATTAATTAGCAAATGGTAAAAAGATAAGAAGCAACGTTCATTTTCTTTAAAAAATGAAAACGTTCAAAATGATTTTATTACTGCAACGTTAAAAATCTTTATGGTTTTTTAATTTCCTTTATTTAGTTGATTCCTTCCTAGCTCTATAAATAGAGAGCTCTTCCTTCATTACAAGACACACTAAAAAATCAGTCTTTCTCATTCTTCTCTCTTTTGAGTTTTATTCTTTAGCTCTTTTTCTCTTCTAAAAATATTCTGGGTTATTCTTATACCCTGTTTAGAGTTCCTTGCTAGTTTTGAGATCCTCAGAAATATTCTGAGAAGTTCTTATTGTATCTTGGGGGACTTGTGCAACACACCACGGATAAGTCCTTAAGGACAGTGACTCTACACGCCTCAGGAAATTTTATTCGTGATTCAATCAGCTTTTTATAACAATAACAACAAAATTAGTAACCTAGAGACCAAATTACATCATTTTTAAAAGTGGGTACAAAATAGAAATTCACTCCTTAACTTGGAGACTAAAGAGGTAATTAAGCCTAAAAACTAAAAAAAACTAAATTACATTTCAAAAGCTTTTCACCTGAGCAAATGATTAAATCAAAATCAAATACGAACTTAGATCAAGATTTTTAACCTTATAACCATTAAAAAAAGAAATCAACACATTGTTAATTCATGATATTCTTCATTTGATCTCACATACTTCAATTTTCTTTGGCTTAACCAATTCATTACGATGGAATTATAAAATACTTGACACTTATGTCATCAAGTTCCTTATATTTGATGATGATGAAAACCATTGCATAAATTCATACTTTGATTTTATTAGAAACAACATAAAAGTAAAGTGGAAAACAACCTAACCTAAAAGTAGAAAACAACTTAACCTCTTCTCTTCAGAAATAGTGCATAAGGAGATTTAGAGAAAAAAAAACTAAATTTTGTAATTGATTTATGGAGGAACAAAAGTTCAACAACTTATCAAAAGCTACACAAACGTTTAAAAAAAGTTTTAAAAAATGACAAAGACACACAATACTCAAATACAAGAAATGAAAGCTTAATTATTATGATCAAGTTAAAACTCATGCTATAATCTTGAAGTCATTCAAACTTATTATCCAAATATTGAAATTTAGGTTCACAAAATTTATGTTGAATCTTTGGATCATATCCATGTGTGAGAACAACAAATTCTCAAAATGAGATAGAGGGATGTCCTTGTTCACCAAAAGTAGGAATAACAATGCAAACTAACTCACATATTTTTTTGACAAAAAGCGGATTAGGCAAGCCTATCTCACATTTTTCTTGCAAAATATGGGCTAGGCTAGCCAACTCCACATTTAACCAACCAAAAACGGGTTGTGATAACTTGTCTTATGTAAGAATCTTATGTAAAAATTGTAGATTAATTTTGTTGGTCTATCTTATGACCCATGAGTCATTTTACATAAATAAAATCTTAAAAAAAATTTGTACAAATGTTATAAACGATAATCTCATTTTAATATTTCACATCTTTATCTTTATTGCACTCCATGAGTTAACAATACAATTGGAATAAATTAAATAAATATAAGATTAAGATCCACATCAAATAAATATATATCAAAAGTTAAATCTTTCATGCAAAAAAACAAATTATTATCTAAATTATAAAAAAAACTATAAAAATTAATCAATAATATTAAATGAATGAAAGAGAATTGGTTTAAGGAATCAAACATTGAGTGAATGAATAACGAAATAAAATAAAATAAAAGAGTTTTGTATTAAAATGGTAATTCTAGGATTTTGGGTTATATAAGTTAACATATCTCATCCCATCATTTGCTCAGTTGCATAGGACAAACGTAAAGAGGTTAGCAAACAACATATGCATGACTCGTTTCATATTGTTATCTCTAATTAGAAGAATATATTCAATACAATAAGTGATAATTGGATCTTCTTCTTGAGTGTCACTTGGCTAGCTTAATGTTGAATGACTTTGCCTTAGAAGAGTCTCTTAATCATCAACATTTTTTGCTATATAGAGAAAATTAAATTCCATATATTGATTGTGATATTAATAATTTCATTGATTTTTTGGAAATATCTAATAGTTCTCCTTCAGCATTAACCTTTAAATGTTTTAAAAATTTTAAACAAATACTACATATGGAAATTTGAAATTTGGAAAGTGTTTTGATTTCAACATGTGATCTTTTATAAGATCCCCTACATTGGGAAAAACATGATTGCTCCGCCTGAGACACTTATGATGTTACAATTATAAAACTTTCTCATGCGTCAATATTATTTCAAATATTTATACTTACATGTGAACTTAGATGTTCTATATTCATGACTTCTAAATCCGCTTCAAAAATGTAATCATATCATTAAAGAAAAAATATAAAAATTAAAATACATTAGACATAAATCAAAGTTATTTAGAAAATAACATATATTGGATTGACCAATAGAAAACTCGTTACGGTGCGGTAATTTATTTGTAATATAAATATATGTTTCGAAATTATTCATTTTTAAAGAAATACACGCGTTTCAAAATTATTTTAACATTATATTTTTAATTTTAATTTAAAAATTTATGTTAACAAATATTAATAAATATATGTGGATAGCTATGGATGTTTATAAGTAAAATAAAACAAATACTCATTTAACCATGATTGTGTATGAAAGAAATATAAGACAGTTTGGTGCACAATAAAGTTACTTTTTATTTTGTTATTTGTATAGTATGGTCCTCCTCCACCTTAGGTTTCGACTTCAAGGACTTTCAAAAACACAGTCCCTTGATCTTATCTTAGACCTCGACTTCAAGGTTTTCAATGGTCATAGTTGTTTGACCTTACCTTAGGTCTCAAGTTCAAGGCCTTCCAAAGTTACAATTGTCTTGCCTTATCTTAGACCTCGACTTCAAGGCCTTCCACGACCATAGTCGTCTGGCCTTACCTTAGGCCTCGACTTCAAGGCCTTCCATGGCCAAAGTCGTCCGACCTTATCTTAGGCTTCGACTTCAAGGCCTTCCATGGTCATAGTCGTCTGACCTTACCTTAGGCCTTAACTTCAAGGCCTTCCATGGCCATAGTCGTCTGGCCTTACCTTAGGCCTTGACTTCAAGGTCATCAACAAACATAGTCGTTCGACCTTATCTTAGGCCTCGACTTCAAGGCCTTTAATGCAAATAGTCGTCTAGCCTTACCTTAGGCCTCGACTTCAAGGCCTTCCATGGCCATAGTCGTCTGGCCTTACCTTAGGCTTCGATTTCAAGGCCTTCCATGGCCATAATCGTCTGGCCTTACCTTAGGCCTCCACTTCAAGGCCTTTCATGGCCACAATCGTATAGCCTTACCTTAGGCCTCTAGGTACCAACAAGTAGAGTATGTAGCACTGTCTCTACCCACGAAAGCAAGGCGACTTAGGCCGTACTTTCAAAGGTGTCAAGTGGTTGTCCGCACTAACTATACTATGGCTAAAATTTTGAGGAAACCCGATTTGGCTGTATGCATTGTGGGTTAGGCAGTTTAGCTCTCGAAATTTAGGTTATGCTTTGAACCGCGCGGTTCAATTAAAGGACAACATCTGACATAGTTCACTATTGAGCTCTCACAACAAAGTGACCCATTGGGTTTGATCTGGAAGTTGTATGTTCATGGCTCGTCCGATAAGAATGACAGAGGAGCTGGCGTGGTCCTAGAGGGATCGAGCGATATATTAATTGAGCACTCACTCTTTTTTAAGTTCAATTTTTCTAATAATCAGGCCGAATAAAAGGCCTTGGTGGTAGGTCTAGAGCTGGCCAAAGAAGTTGGAACATGGTATATAGATTACCGCACAAAATCTCAACTGGTGGTTAGACAAATGAATGAAGAATTCTAGGTCAAAGACGATCATCTTCTCTAATATTTCCACATGGCTACAAAGCTCGTTAAAGGTTTTAGCTCTATTGAGATCAAACACATCCCCTATGCGGAGAATGCCTATGCAGACACCTTCTCGAAGATGGAGTGGAAAAAAGATGGGACATTTCTCCATGTTGATTAAGAAAATCCTGTTGAAGCCGTCAATAAAGTGCGTGACAACAATGACATCTGACACAAAAGATTGAAGAGCCGACATTAGAGAGACGATGAGTTGACCATCTGGCCATCCAGCCAATGATGGAAGAAGATTATAAAGATTTCGTTTAGAAGTGCAAGGCCTGCCAGACAGATGTAAATAACTTCAACATCACTCTAATTGAGCTCTATAACATCTTGTCCCCATGACCATTTGCTCAGTGGGTGATGGACATAGAGGGCCCTTTCTCGGTCGGTCGGGTTAGAAGAAATTTCTTTTGGCTTCCATTGACTATTTCACAAAGTGGGTTTAAATAAAGGAGTTGGCCACCATCATTGCCCAAAAAGTTCAAAAGTTTTCATGGAAACTTATGTGCTGCTTCAGGTTACACTGAACGATCATCACAGACAATGGAAGACAATTCATTGACAAAAATAGCGCTGAATTTTACACAAGCTTGAGCATCAAGCACATTACACGTTCGGTGCTCTATCCTCAGACGAACAACCAGAAAAGTCCATCAAAAATACCATTGTCACCGAGATGAAAAGACATTTAAGTGAAGTGAAATGAGCTTGGGTGGATGAACTCCTCAAGGTGTTATGGGCATATAAATGCAGACCACACGACACCACTAGAAAGACTCCTTTTAATCTGACATACGACACTAATGTCATGATACCAGTTGAAGTGGGGGAACCTTAATTGCGAAGGAGAATTGAGGACCTAAATCTCATCAAAGAAGAGTTACGTATAGAGTTTGATGCCCTCTAGGAGTGAAGAGAAGTAGTAGTCGTACGGTCAGAAGCGTGCAAGAGTATGGTAACTAGAAGGTACAACACTGATAAGTCTTTATTTTTCCCCATTTTTCTGTGTTAATGGTGTTAATTTTCACTTTTTAGTTAAATAAAATAGGTTTTTAAATAAATAGGCTATTTTACTACTTTAGAAAAATATTCAAGAAAATAAAAATAAAACTTTCTTTATAGTTATAGACTTTTTGCTATTTGACTCCTCAATTTTTATTTTTATTTTTTGCAAAACAACCCCTGGTTATTTGGGCTGGTATGAATTGGGCCTCATCCCTGAACAAATTGAATTGAAGTTATTGAGCTGGTGCTTTTGATGGGTTGCACAAGTTGGGTCGTTACTGTTGTTCTGCAATATGGTTGTTGATTGAAACATTGGAAAATTGGGCCGCCGTTGTGCATTCTGAGTGGAAAGGAAAGGAAACTCTGCGAGACTTTGGGCCGCTGATGAATCGCTGGCATGGGCTGAGCATTATTGGAACGCAGAGTTTTGGCAAGTGGTAGCTGTTGCACTGGGAATAGGTGGCATTCATGATTCATTTGAGCATTTCATTTGGGACAGAATAACACTCTTGTGCTAGGGTTTCGTTTCGAGAAAATAAGTGAAGAGAGGAGCTCGTGTGAGAAAGCTAATCCACTGCACGTGCGGAGCTTGAACCAGCAGGAAGAAAGAAGTTGATCGAATGACTGAGAAGACTAGGGCGGTTGTGATTAACAGGAGTTAGTTGGAGAAGAACCGCAAAACTTCTAGATTTCGGTTATTTCGGTTCTTCCCCCTTTTCCCTTTTCCCAATTTGTTTACTCTTTTAGTTTTTTATATTCCCTATAAAAAGCGAGTCTTGTATTGAACAATGTACAGGTGGTGGGTGACAAACACCACTATAGATTCTCAATTCCATACCTTAGTCTAGTTCTAAGCTTTCATAGAGAGTAGATATTGTTCTTTGTTGTTTACTTTGCAGAGGGTTCTCACGTGGGTGACAGACCATGAGATTTCCTTTTGTGATTTTGGGTACATTTCAATTCTTCAATATTCAATATAATGATGTTCCTTTATCTTTTATATTCTTTGCCTTGCAATTTCGATTTCTGCATATTACCTTTATGATTCATGCAATTTAGTTTCTTGTTCTTAGTTCTTTGATTGTTTCTTATTTTGTTTTTCCATTTTTTTTTCTTTTTTTGATGCATGTGATAGTACGTAGTTTAGGTATAGGATATTTTCATTTTCCTTTCTTTGAATTTACCTTTGTTTTTATTGTTTGTGCTTATGTCTTTAATTCATTAGTAGCTAAAGTGATCATTGTAAATAGAATTTGTTCTGCTCTGTTCTTTTCATGGTAATTGCATATTAATCTTTTCTTTTTATTTGTTTTGTGAAATATGAATTTAGTCTCTTATTTTACATTCCACTCTATAATGTTGTCTTTCATTCATATAG
The DNA here is from genome assembly GCF_000741045.1 of Vigna radiata var. radiata. Classification (NCBI taxonomy): domain Eukaryota; kingdom Viridiplantae; phylum Streptophyta; class Magnoliopsida; order Fabales; family Fabaceae; genus Vigna; species Vigna radiata. Next base: position 23,426,809 of record NC_028357.1, read on the forward strand.
GTGATTACCCATTTGATCTTTGCATTGTGTAATTAGATTCTTGATTTTAGGTTTTATTATTGATTCATAAAAGTAAAAATGTTCATTGCATTTAAGATAGAAATAATGCATTGTTCTGTTGTTTATTGTCATTCATTCATTAGCTTAGTTAGATACATACATTAGCTTCAGATTGTTTTCTTTCCATTCATTCATTAGTTTTAATTAGATAAGCACTTTACCAATTGATTACTTTCGTATCAGATTTTATTTTACATATTATTTTTCCCAATTTGTTTTAATAAAATTAAGCTATAATTTTACAATTCTAAACTTAATAAGTACCAAGTCCTTGGATTGATTCCTTAGGTTGCCCCTATACTACATTAGTGAGGACTAGGTTTTGTTGACTTTTAGTGAGACCTAAAAGCCTTTCAACAAACACCAAGGTCAGGTCGAGGAATTTCAACGAAGGAGATTTGGTGTGGAGGAAAAACAAGGATGTGCAGAAGAAATTAGTATATGGGAATTTGACGACTAATTGGGAGGGATCGTTCAAAATAGTTGAAGATTTGAGAATGGTGCTTATCGCCTTTGTCACCTATGCAGGAAGGTAGTGCCCAAAACGTGAAACATCTCTTGAAATTTTATTTCAGTTTAAAATTGTACTAACCTTTGCAAAATATCAATACAATGAGGCATTCCTAGTGTTCAAAGACCAAATATGGCTACATGCATGAACAAAAAGCACAAGTTTGTTGAACGACTAGTTCATTCATTAACCACTACCAACCTCTCCAAGTCGGTGCACGATGAGTTCATTTTAGAACCACTACCATTCAGTTCAAACAAATCCAGTAAAGGTTGATGAATGACGAGTTCCCTCGGGAACCATTGCAACCTTACGAGTGATAATGGTGAGAACATCATGAACCACTACTACTCAATCTTAACAAAAGAAAAATGGGGAGGCTAGTTAATGACGAGTTTCCTTAGAAACCACTACCAACTCTAATGTGAGCGACAAGTTCACGATGAACCACCACCACTCGGTCCCAACCAATGAAGGAAGAGATTGGCTAACTATGAATTCCCTAGGGAACTACTGCTCATTTTCCCAAGTTAAACGATGAATTCATCTTCGCCCTATTGTCGTTCGGGTAAGGTTAGTGGCATAAAAATTTATCAGATGATAAGTTCCTTAAACGAGATAAGTTTACTTGAACTATTACACTAGTGAGAAAAGTTAAATTGAGTAGGAGAAATTAATGCCATATAGTTATAACTTATGAAAGCAAAGTAAATAATGCGCGAGTGAACAACAAAGACTTCATTAAAAATCCAAAGGTCTACCATTTATATCAGGTGGTCGGCACACAAACAAGCACAAATCCTAAAAGAGTTGTTTGTTGTCGGGCTGCCATAAAAATATACAAGCAAAAAGAATACCCCCGTCGGCCAGAATCTCCTCCTGCCTTCTAACCACTTCGTCATCACCCGACCAAATATCATCGACGAGCTCTTCATCAGGAATATCGTAGATATGGAAAAGACACATATTATAGATGTCCTTTATCATGTCGAAGTTTGAGTTGTCTGGGTTGATGTTGAAAAGGAGCGCGACCTACCAGATGGCTATGTCGAAGCCTACTTGGTGTTCATTAACAAGACCATCCTTGGCCAAGTTCTTCTTGACCGACTCCTCTTTTTCCTTGACCAACTCAATGTTTTAGGTGGAGCGTTCACCAAGGATGGTCTTTAGTTTTTAGCACTCCTCACCTAGCTTGTCGTTTTTCAGTTGGAGGGATCAGACCTTCTCTGTCAGCTCTTTACCGACCAAGCAAACCTCGTTTAGAAGCCGATCGACTTCATCTTGGTTCTTTTGGAAATTTGTCTGAGCCGTAGTTTCCTCCTTTAGCTCTTAATGAATATCAAAAATTTTCTTCTCGGCAGCGACCAACTCAGCTTGAACTTGCTAACTTAACCTTTTATCAACGAAATTGGCCAAGTACCAGTTCATCAAGGAGGTACAGGCGGTTAACTCCAGGGCCACATTTGCCATCTCCTTTTCCTTTCAGTTGGTCGAGCAGGTTCCTCTCATTAGCGTTCAGGTGGAAGGACAACTTGTGGTCTGGTTGGAATTTTGTACCAAATATACCGTCGGCAAGTGGACGACGAATGGTGCCTTTTATATTACTCATTTTGTGGAAGGATGAATTCTCACCCTCCTTGAGCGGCCTTTTCTTCCCCTTGTCCACCTAGGGTGGAGGGGACCACAAAGGCGATAATCGGCTAATGGTCATAAACATTTAAACACCTTAAGTATCACCAATAATCAAGTTTACAGGTAAAATGTGTTTAATGGGTATTGGGCCATGATTATGCCTATACTAATTATAAGCACATATCGAAAGCTATAAATACAAGTTTGAAGCAAAGAGGTATGTGATTGCATTTATTGCGAATTTAGGATTTTACTGTGTTAACCAAAAAATTATATTACTAACTTGAGCGTTGAAGTACCTTTGACAGGTACACCTTTGCATGACTTGGAAAAGGAATATTAAAAACATAAGAGAAATTTATATCTTTGGTTCTTTCAATTAGATTCGAGTTGGAGTTATCCAAGCTCTTGCTAGTCATTTCTTGTTTCAAAAACCTTCTCTGTAAGATTTTCAGTTACACTTCATACAACCCTTCTTCGTTTTTATTTGGGTTGCTAGATGACCATGCTTATCCTTTAAATACCGTACATGGTACTTCATAAAAACTGAATTACCTTTTTCAATTATCTGACACTTGCTTAAAATATTGCTTTTTAGCTTGGGAAGATAATAAACATCCCTAATCTTTCTAACTCATCCATCCTTTTGCATATGCCGAATTATTCCACGTCCTTTCACAACCACCTTGGAGTCATATCCAAAAGACACAAATCCGACCTCTACCTTGGTGAGTTTATCAAAAGAGTTCTCGTTTCCACACATGTGATTGCTTGCCCTAATATCTAGATAACATACTGAGTTGGTAGAAATCTCATCAGCCTTCATCTACTCTTCATCTTCTTCTTCCCTATTTTTATCTGGTTTAGAAACACTAGATGCTTTCTCTTCCTTTTCAAGAGTTGCCTTCTTCAGCTCCTCAAGCTCAACCCTCTGTTTATTCATAATCTCATCAGCTTCATCTAGAAGCATCCCTTATTTGCTGAATCTCTTCATCTTTTTGTTTGAGTTCCTTCTCCATGTTTGCCTTCTCCATATTTATCGCATCATTTACCGAGATCACTTCATCCATTATTAGGACCGAGCTCTCCATCTCCATTGCATCTGAGCTCTTTGTCAGTAACAGTTCTTCTGCATCCTCATTAAAGAGATTAGTCTCCCCATTTGTCTCAACCTTGCAATACTTTTCAATATGACCTGCCTTACCACAATTGTAGCACTTTTTTGATCTACACTCATTTGCATAGGGCCATACTTGCCACACTTAAAACACTCAACTCCTGACTGATCTCCTTAGCCTTTCCCTTGTCCTCGGTCATGCCAATTCTGCTGACTGGTTTGCTCCTCACTATCATTGTCAAAATTACCTCGGCCACGTCCGCCTTGTCCTTGGCTTCCCCATCCTCTCCCTCTAGGAGCTCGGCTCTAAGTAATTCGAGTTTTATTCGAGTCAAATTGTACCTATAATGCTTGATCAAGAGGTTCAACTTGATCATCCCAACTTCTTCTCCTTTGTTTGTGGGCTTCCAATGACCCAACAAGTTCATCCACTATGAGAATTGTCAAGTCCTTCGATTCTTCGATGGCGCACACGATAGTTTCAAAATATTTTGTAAGGGATCTCAAAATGTTTTCCCATAACCCGACTAGATGGCATTTTTTATCCATTCTTGCTGAGTTGATTGACCACCTTCTCCACCTGAGTTATGTACTTGGTTATCTGCTCATTGTGCCCCATCTTCAACTGTTCAAACTCCCTTCTGAGAGCTTGTATTCAAACATGTCTAACGCGGTTGTCACCTTTATACGTAACCTCCAATATCTCCAAGCAGGCTTCCTTTGTTGATGCGACATTTGCTATTTTTTTGAATCCAAATCATCTGTTGCATTGTAAAGAAAATACAATGTCAACTCATCTCTTACACATGTTTTCTTAAACAGGGTTGTCGCTGCCATCGTCTGATGTTCGTCTTCATCAGGTTCAACATACCCGTTTTCCACCATATCCCAAATGTCTTGGGATCTCGATAACGCCTTCATCTGTAGGCACTAATTATTATAATTGGTTATGCTTGTCAATTGTGGCACACTCATACCAATGACAACCTTTGTCATCTCTTTCAGAAAAAAAAGTCAAGTCTCTTTTTTTTCACGATGTTTGATTCTCTCCTCTCTCCCTCTTTTTTTCTCTCTCGGTACTCAGAAAACACTAGTGCAAAAACACTGATTAACGTCGGTTATTTTGGGCTTTTAACGTCTACAACTGAACCGACGTAATTGTCGGTGACGTCCATGCGACGTTGGAAAAATAGTATAATCGACGTCTATATCGACGTCAGTCACTGACAGGTTCGACGTCACTAAACGTCGGTGTAAGGGGAAAATGGACGTCTAAAGACATCGTATAGACGTTGGTCTTAGCAATAACCGACGTCGAAGAGGCAATAAAGACTTCGAAAATGACACTGACTGATGTCTAAGAGGTACTATACACGTCGGTGTGTACATTAACTGACGTCTAATACAGTGGTTGTGATTTAGTGTAGTTTTGTTCCCGTCTTTAGATAGCCTAGTAGCACAATCTCCTTTTGCCAGTTTCCCAAAAAAAAAAGCTTGCGTCTCTTGAATTTCTTGTGGATCTTTTCAACCCAAAACCGAACCTGGGTTCTTGCTTAGTTCCATTTTCATCTGCAAGAACAAAAAATCACGGTGAAACGATAACTAGGCAACGACCCAGGGTCGTTTTTGGGTTGAAATGATCAAAAGAAATTCAATAGACGCCGCTTTTTTCTGGGAGGCAGCTAGTAAAGGGAGAATGTGTTACTACATCATCCCAAGAAAGGAAGAAAACTGCACTAAAACAGAACATAAACAAAGCAAATTTTAATAAGTTGAATCAGAAGATAATCGATGAAAGACTAAACAAAGTTTAAACGGTAAGCATAAAAAAAAAACCACGCACCTGGGATGCCGCAAGAGAGAAAAATAAGAAGAGGTAGAGAGAAAAAGAAGAGGTGCCGCATGCGAGAAAAGGAAGAGGCCGCAAGAGAAAATGGAGAAGAGGAAAACGATATCAGAAACTGAATGCCGCAAAGAGTTTACGGTTGTATTTAAAATGAACTTGGGCGTCGGTTGCTCCAAACACCGACGTCTATATCGACATAGACGTCGGTTATCTCACTAATATGACATCCAAGTTAACGTTTCATCTAACTTTGAATACCATTAGACGTCAGTGTCTAGGGGAGCCGACGTCTAGAAAAGTTGAAACGATTGACGTTTGATTTCCTGTCAGGGATGTTTGACGACTGTTGTCATGGGGCGCCGACGTCTATAATGATGAACATAATTACATGCAAGCACATAGACGTCGGTGCCCCTTCTACCCGGCGTCTATGTCCCTCGAGTTTGGTGAACCTAATTAATTACAGGCACGTAGACGTCGCTTCCACTGAACACCGATGTCTAAATTGAAGATTTTTTGTCTTCCCGCCTTCCATTCAGGCCGTAGATGTCGCCTTTTGACTACGCGACATCGAAGCGTCTGAGAATTAGGTAAAGAGCATTAATTGCAGCCCCATAGACGTCGGCCCCCCGTGAACACCGACGACAACAAACTGTCTTCTCACGTACCCCTGACCATTAGACGTCGGTTTGCACCTATGTGGACGTCTACAGCGTAAAAGACGTCACTTTCACATATAACCGACTTCTAGTTTACCAAGCTATTTACGATAATGCCACCATCCACTCATATACGTCGGGTTACCAACAAACCGACGTCTATTGGATGACGTTAAACAACATTTTTGCACTAGTGGAATAAAACTCTGATACCACTTGTTAGAAAAAACATAACCCATACAAATAATTGTACTCTTTAATTCACTGTAGCTCATTTTCATTGATCATTAACAACCTTTAACACTAGTAAAAAAAAAGGATTATACAGCGCACATTATGCCACGGTTCACCAGAAACCGCAGCATAATGCTGCGCAGTGGCAGTTTTGTGAATTAATTGAACTTATATGTCGCGGTTCCCCACTTAACCGCGACATATACCCCTGTCCACCAACCCGTTTGACTCCACGTCAGGGGAAAAAATTTAATGACAGGGGAATAGGCCGCGGTTGGTCAGAGAACCGCGGCCTATTCCACCTGCTACCTGCTGACATTCCCCAAAAAGCAGTTGGGAGGCAGTTAAGGGGATTCTGAACGTTGGGGAATAGGCCGCGGTTGGCTAGAGAACCGCGGCCTATTCCCTGGTCTCAGTAAATTTTAAAATTTTCAGAGTATATGCCGCGGTTGGGCGCTGAACCGCGGCATATAAGTTAAAAAAAATTTAAAAAATGCCATTTTGTATTATTTTTTTAAAATGAATAGGCCGCGGTTATGTATAGAACCGCGGCCTATTCCCCCTTTATGTCGCGGTTAAGTGTAGAACCGCGACAGATTCTGTTCTAAAGGTTAAAAAAAAAACAGAACAGTTTCATCTTCTCCACGCGATTCTGAAAATTTCTCTCTGCCTCTGCCTCCACGCGAAAACGCCAGCCAGCACCATCTTCGTCTTTGCCGTCATCGTTGCGCCTTCCGCCGTGGTGCCCTCCTTCCGCCTTGCGCCATCTTTGTCTTCGTCTTTGCCTCCATCGCGCCTGCAACTGCGCCTCAACCGCGCCGCCACCGTTCCTCCACCAGCGTCGCCGCCGCAAGTCCTACGTGGTCGTCCCTGCCCGTTGCTGCCATCGCCTCCACTGTGCTGTCCATCACGGTAAGTTAATCAAACTATTGTATTTGATATATGAGTTTGTTTAACATCAAATGTTTAGTAGTGGTTGAGTAAAATTTTTGATTTTGCTTGATAAAACCTTTGGATTTTATGGTTGTATTAATTTGAATTTTGAAAATCCTATTGTAATTTGGTTAGTGATTGTGATAGTTGGGTTTTTGTTAGAATTTTTTGTATTACAAACATTTAAATTTAAAATACAAAAATTTGTTAATTTTAGTACACACCATCAAATACATAATTTGTTAGAGTTATACACCAAATTAGAAGAACCATTTTGACCGAGGCATATATAATTTTAAGAAGGATTTTAACTTTGTTGGAAATAAAATTATATAGGTATAAAACTATATAGGTATAAAATTAATTGTATGATTGTATAGCTGAGTTGATTGAATTGATAATTTTATATAGAAAATTGTATAATTGTAATTTTGTAATATTTAGGAATGGATCGAAATTGGATTAATTTACCACGCATTAGTGCTGAGTACGAGAGAGGTGTAGAGGAATTTATACAATGTGCGCAACGTAATGAGGGGAGAAGTGATAATGAAGTGAAGTTTAGATGTCCTTGTGTGAACTGTTTGAATGGGAGAAAGTTGAACGCAACCTAAATCAGAGAACATCTTATATGTGATGGTTTCTTAAGATGTTATACAACATGGATATGGCACGGTGAAGAAATTCACTTTCCGACTGACTCCCAAACTGTAAATGTTACTGATTCCACCATGGAAGAAGATCGACCGAATGAAGACAAATTAGAGGACATGATCCGCGATGTTGGCGCAAAAAATTTTGCCAAAGCTCACGTGTATGAGACGATGTCGACTGATGCGGAAACACCTTTGTATGTCGGTTCAACTAAGTTCACACGTTTGTCAGCGGTGTTAAGGCTCATGAATTTAAAGGCGAGCAATGGATGGACTGATAAGAGTTTTACAGAACTGTT
>NC_028357.1:23440927-23443078 GCF_000741045.1 Vigna radiata var. radiata
ATTTGATGTTGAAATACATTTGAACATGTGTTTGTTATGTTGAAATTGAATTTGTGTACATGTTTTTATATGCAGGTCTGTTTTTGTGGTAGTGGATATCACAAAAACAGACCTGCAATTTTAAAAAACTGCAGGGGAATATGCCGCGGTTGTGACCTGAACCGCGACATATAGTGTTTCGTTTTATTTTTTATTTTTTAAAAAAGAGACTATAGGCCGCGGTTAGTGCAAGAACCGCGGCATATAACTGGGTCTTCTGCCGCGGTTGAACCGCGGCATATAGTGGACAATTTTATTTTATTTTTTTTAAAAAAAAGGATTTAGGCAGCGGTTCTTTGGACAACCGCGACATATTACGAAACTTATATACCGCGGTTGTAACCACGGCCTAAAGTCTCTGACTTACTACCGCGGCTGAATATGTCGCGGTTCGTAAACCGCGACCTATAGTGAAAAATAACCGCGGTAAAAGTCCCTCGCTGCACTAGTATAAATAGAAACAAATAACGCCTTGAACCAAATACAAATAATAAAATCTAACAATAATATATCAACTAACTTAAAATAAAATTTATTTCATCTATCTCTATCTAATATCAATAAAATAAAATAATACTATTCCTAAATAAGTGGAAAATCTGTGCTTATTTTATCTCTATCAAAATCCAACATAAAGTGTTATTCTATTTTGCAAATATCATTATTACATTTTATTATTTTGAAATGGAAAACACCTCTATATATAAACAAAGGAAGGAATGAATTATGCGTAAGGTATACTGTACAAATTAAAGAGACATCAAATGTATTATATTTGTGTATGGATATTCACTCCCTCTAGACGATAACTCATTTCACGTTTTTATCCAAAAAAATTTTAAATAGTCTTTACTTTATGATGACTAAGAATTAAAAACGTTCTTTTTAGGTTTCTACCTTTTACTATTTGGTTTCACGAATGGACAATTTATATTAAAATAATATTTAGAGTTAACTTGTGTCTCTATGGTTTGAAGATTCTTTATTGATATAAAGAAGATAATTATGAAACTTCAAATATTATAAACAGGGAAAGTCTTTCAACTTAAAATAGTAGGTCCAATCTTATTATTATGAAGAGTTTAAGGTTTCGTGACTTTGTATTTATAATTAAATTAACATTATTCTAACGATAATTGCGGATTTTGAAGATAAACATTGTAAGACCACATTTCTTTGAGGAGTTGTATTATTTATGTTTGTGGTGCTTTTTTTCTCTCTCTCTTCTGACTATTGTTTCACCTTTCATAAAACAAGATGATTCTAACACCACATTAGTTTGCCTATTGTTGATATTTGTTTCATATTGAATACGATGTATTCTTGACTTTTATCGTATTCGAAAATAATTTACCTTTAAAGATTTTAATACTTAAATATAACATTAAAACAACTTTCTATTAACATAAAATAGTCCCTTGAATTACATGAATTTTAAATAAATTTGCACTTTATAAATTATATTGAACTTTCACTCACAATTTTTTAAGTTATCCCATAAAAAAATTAAAATAAATATGTGAAGTGTAGTTAGGTTTAAGTTCTTAAAAAATTTAGGTATTTTTCCATTAAACTCATACATATTTATATTTTTAATTTTTTTTTCATTTAAGTTTTCTATTAATTGAAGTAATATGACTATTATTTTTGTATTCACATGCAAAATAAAACAAATTTGACTTGATTAAATTTAACTTTTCCATAAGTTTGAGTATTTTTAATATTAAAAAAATTTGTTATTCTATAAAGGTTTCAAAATATTTATACTTTTTAATTGAGTTTTTATAGGCAAGGTGTAATAATTTGATTTTTTTTTTTTGCATACCACAAACTTTGACAATAAAAAAGAAGAAGAATTTCTAGAACTCTAATAATCTAACATGGTCGGTTTGAGTTTTATTTTAGTAATTAATTTATAAAAATGAAACTATGATGTTTGGTAAAGATATTTAAAGTTTTAGAACTTTATATTTTTATTATCTAATTTTGTGGTATTTTGCTTGAGAAAATGTTACTTTAACACCCAATTTTGACACTCTTTTGACACTGGGCAGGTGTCGTTGTCTGATTGGGTGGTTTTTTATTTTTGAAAAATGACATTGTTTAATATGC
>NC_028357.1:23447948-23469809 GCF_000741045.1 Vigna radiata var. radiata
ACACAAAAATATATAATGTTAACTGTTACTCAAAAACTTAATGGAAGCAACAACACCAAATTGAATTTCCACTCCGTCAATGAATAAACATAACTTACTTGCAACATGTAAATGCAACCATCGACATAAACGTTCGTTGTGGCTTTTCCTTTCTTCAATGCATCTGAAGCTTTGTTCAAACCACGTACTAAACATCTATACACTAAACTAGCCCAACAATATTTTCCCAAATCATTTAAATTATCAACAATTTCAAATAATATGGGAAACACTTTTCCATTACGCTGTGGAATTAATATCTCACAAATAGCAACCAATATGTACAAGCTACAAAAAGGAGCACAAGGAATGCTTTTTCCTTTCTTCATCAAACATTTGTATAGCAAAGTCAAATTTCTTGTTTTATTGCCAATGTATTTCACACATCTACTACATCCCATTTCTAGCTTTAAATTTATCTCTTTCCCATCTAAACTCAAACCCAAACCTAAACAAAAATCTTTCTCATTCATAGGCACAACTTTGTCTGCAATTAAGAAACCATTGCTTGAATCCACTCATTTAAACACTAACTCACTCAACATTTTCCTACCAACTTTAACATTACCAGTCAAATCTAAAAACCACCCAAACGGAGTCTCGGCAATCAATGAACGTTGCTCCTTACTCAAACGTTTATTCAAACTAGAGATGAACTTTGTCGAAACTGAGTGACGAACCGTCAACTGCACACACATTGCAAAAACCCAAACTTAAAAACCCTAAATCATAAAAGACATACAAAACCCAAAATCCATACACCACACCATAAACAACGACACCCACAGTACAATGCCCTTACCCTCGTCGAAGAAGTCATCATTTCGCAATCCCAACACACCAACAATGACAACAGCCAATGACCGCCACACCCACACCGATAACGAAGGCCTCCATTGCAACCCCAACGACCAACGACACTCAAATGGCGAAAAAGAAGCCCAAAACGATTTCCCAGCACCGTTACCCAAGAGAAATAACGTATCGGAGGAATTGGTGGTTTTTGATGAAGCAGCAAAGAAAGATAATTTCACTCACATGAATCTGGTCAAGGGCAAAGATGGAAAAAAATTATTCAAATATGCTCCAACTGGATGAGGTCAAAATGTTGGTCTTTTTTAAAAAATTAATTCGCCCAATAGAAAGCTGACACGTGACGTTGTTAAAGTTGTGTCAAAATGAGAGTGTCAAAATCTCGGTTTCCTTTTGCTTGAGATTGAAAAATTAAATGACTGCGTCATCTCAATTGATACTATATATTTAATTAAAAAATATAAAATTTTGAACATTCAATAAAATAAAAATTAATTAAATATACTCAATGATGAACTTACAACTTAATTAAATAATTTTTTTATACGAAAACACTTTAAAAAATAATGTACACTACCAACTACCTCACCTCAATTAAAAACAAAATTAAATTACGAAGACTTAATTGAAAAGTTCAAAAAAATTTAAATACACAATCAAATGAAATTTTTTAATATTAGAAATATCTAAATTTATAAAAAAAAAATATTGGAACTTAAATAAATCTAATACAAAAAAAGTACAAAGAGATAAAATGAATATTATCTGGACCTTTTAAAATAAATTTACGCAACAGAAGTTAAACGTGCTTATATATCGATTTAGAATAGTATAAAAGCACATGCATTAATATGGGAAAGGAAAATCTTTTGGGCAGCACATGACGTGGTAATATATATTAACTTTTTCATAAAAAGTTTTTTATACTAGGTATATGTCATTATTTTATTAATTAATTTAACTTTATTTTAAAAAAATTATTTAAAATAAACTAATCACAAAACACAGTATATAATTGCCAAAATTTTGTAAAAAAAAAAATTGTTAAAAAAATATTTTTCATAAAAATATGCAAGAATACGATTTGCCAACTAACAAATCAAGCTTCGTCACTATAATAATGGGTGTATTTTATCCTTTACAAATTCATCAAAGCTTAAAACAAATCGTAAGTCGTCACCGTTTATCAATCATAATTCTTTGTTTTACCAGTAAAATAAACATTTCCAAGTAAATTTCTAATTTGCTATTGAGTTTTTTTTTTTACTCTATTAATTTTCATCCATAGGAATAAATATAATTTTATAAATATTTAAGACAGGAGACAAACAATTTTTTTAGAGTTATTTAATCTTCAACTGTAAATTTTTTTGATATAAATTGAAGTGTTAAATTTTTATCAAATACATGTTTGTAATCATCTTTATAGATAAAGATATTAGTCAAAATAGGAAAAATATAAAAAGTGTTTGAAATACATAAATTACAAAACAAGTAAAAGAAAATAATAAAATAGTTTATAAAGTATAAAATGAAATGCTTGAAAACTTTTACTAAATATTTCGGTATAAATTTTGTGGGATCGAGAGACTGAACTGGCGGACGCATCTTTGTTTTCTTAGGCGTCTGCTTTGCTCGTTTTCCTACGATATGGACCACTCACTCTTCTTCAGCCTTGATCGTTCGACAAACTTCGATCTATAACCGAGGGGGAGGTACCTACAATGGCACTCCGACGCTCAAGTTAGGCATATGATAGAAGAACCTCAGTTCTTAATTGAATGTTTCTAGGTATCAGTGAGGTGTAGATGGAAAGTACTTGGCTTTTAGCCTTAACCCTGTATTTATAAGTTGTCTCATGGACCTAATCTGATTCAAGTCCAATAAAATAAAAACAAATTTACCTTAAACGGTTTAGCTGGAAATCTGGTTGATTGCTCACAAACAACTTTATAAATATCTTTAATAAGATATTATTGATTTATTTTATTCTCTGTTGGAATATTAGCCCAATCACTTAAACGCTGGCCCAATTGCAGCCCAATATCGTTTAGCTTGGTTTGACAAGCGTTGAACATAGGTGGACCGATCGGTCCTTGATACCAACCGCTCGACCCCGATATCATACTATACATAATTCCCCCCAAGTCCGAGTTAACCGTTTGGCTTATATGGTTAGGTTAACCGTAGGACTTCAGTAGGTCGTTCGCTGTAAAGGTCACCTGTTGCACACCGTTTCATAGCATTGCTCCATTTCTAGCACAATCTTTTGGTTTTTCCCGCCTTTGGGGTAGTTGTAGAGTCCTGAAAGCATAACCGTAAGTTCTTTTTTATCCTACGGTGCAAATCGTGGGCAGTTACGTCAATTTTCCCTCATTAATGCGAAAGGATATTTGAAAATCCTGGTTAACTCAACCGTCATTTCTGCGCCACTTTTTCTCTTTCAGCTTCCTCTAGCCTCTTCTCTCGCATTTGCTACCAGGTAACGATGGATCCTACAACCATTTTAGATTATTCCCCAACATCTGCTGAAGGAAATGGGCGGGGTGACAATGTTGACGCACTACAAGCTTCTTCAACCGGAGTGTCGCGTGACATTTCCTCCGTGCTTAGTGGCGAAAATGCCTTCCTCTATGGTGGTTTTGTCATCGATGGTCCTAAAAACCTCCCTTCATTGTCATATACTAGTAGTGGCTATGAGTGGGCTTCTCGTGACGTAAGTGACTTCCCTAGTTTCTTTAATAGTAGACCCATTTTGCAGGATTGGGTGAACGATAGTTGTATCCTTAAGACTTTAGGTTATAATTCTTGTATAAATCTAACTGCTTGCGGAGAGAATGAGAGAGTCTTTCACGGGAAAGGGGGTTCTGGGAATGACTTCTTTTAATTTTTCTTGCTTGTTTTATGACATGTATTTGAGGCTTCCTTTTAGTGTCTTTCAGATGGATGTTTTGAAAACCCTCAACGTTGCCCCCACTCAGCTACATCGGAATAGCTGGGGGTATGTTCAGGCATTTGCCGTCATGTGCCAGGCTTTGGCTATTAAGCCAACGACTGCTCTATTTCTCTATTTCTTTAAAACTTGAACGATAGCCAAGAGGGGTTGGGTTTCATTATGTTCCAAGCCTGGGAACGCGATTCTAGAATTATACACTCAATCCTTTAAGGGTTTTAAGAATCAATTGTTTAGAGTGACCATTACTGAGTCAGGTTGCCCTTTTTTCTTTAATGAAGACAACAGTCTTAAGTTTCCCTTATACTGGGCCCAGGACCCTCTCAAACTTACCTCTTGGTTGAAAGATAAGATGACCGACGACGAGTTGGAGACTTTGATTGTTCTAACCCTGTTGCCCCGCCCTTTTTCCTCACGGAAGATTATAAACTGCCTCGAGCCTAACGATGTTAACTTGAGGGTGTTTAGTATGCTCTTTTATCGATCTCTTTAACTTTTACCTTATTGTCATTGACTTGTGGTTCTACTTGTTGATTACAACTATCATGGGGAAGAAACCCACTCGTGATTGGTTCGGTATCCTTGAAGCCAAGAAAAGTCAGGGGGGAGCTCGAGCGACACTTCTGTTCCCACCCTTACTGTTGAGAACATCACTGTTCTAGGTGACACCGAGCGACCCTCCTATCTAGATGTAAACTTTGTGAGGAAGCACAAAGTTAGTCAAAATTCAGAGGACCCGAACACCCCTTCTCCTGATGTAACCGTTGTTCACTACCAGTGTGAGCAAAAGCAGAAAGAAGCTGAGGAGATGATAGCTGATGGTTGCGCAGTACTGGGGAACCTATAGAGAGCCAATATTGAGATGAAAAAGGCTAAGGATCAACTTGTTGCTAACCTTGGAGTCCTCGAAGAAGGACAATTAGGAGCTGAAGAAGACCATGGCAGTGCTGACGGCGAAGAGGGACGCCTTGCGCCGGATCGTTGTTGAGGATAAATAACTACAGGAGGAGATGGGTGTAGCTATACTTTTAGAGCACACCCAAGGCTTCAAGAAGGCTTTGAGACAAGTGTCCTATCTTCTCAATGTGTCCACTAAAGGGGTCAACTTTGATCCTTGGAAGGATGTCTACCAAGGGCAATTAGTGTTGTTAAGGGCCATTCCTGCCGATTCCTTTTCAGATGATGAACCTGTGGAGACACCTGCAGGAGCAGAAACAACAGTAGAGAAAGCGGATGCAACTGTTTCTGGTGAAATTACAGAGGCAAACCCTGCGGCCCCTCTTACCACTGACGCTAATGTTGTACATATTGTATAGGCTAGTCCTAAAATGTTTAAATATTTGAACATTGAATATTTTGTATTTGGTCTTTTCTCTTTAACATTTGATGCTTTGTATTTCGTCGTTTAGTGCATTAGTAGACCTATGTTGCTCAATGTTGAGTGCTATAGTGCTTTTAGGATTGCGTTTTAGGCAGTGTTGTTAGGGGTCTGTTTTAGGACCTTTTTTCATGTTAAATTAATGCCTTCGCTGGCGTCTAGGCTTCCTGTTTTAAAGGAAAAAGAACAGTCCAATGTGGATTGAAAATACAAGTAATCAGCCAAGCTTACCTTTATAATGTCGTTTGTCCCTGTATGCCATGATTGTCTAATAATAAGTAGACCACTTTTAATGTTCTTAGGGAATGTATCCCTTGATTAGACGTGTTCGGATGTTGATTACCTATCAATGCGCTCGAAGCTCTTTGACCCTAGGGAATGTATCCCTTGATTGGACGCGTTCGGATGCTGATAACCTGTCAACGCGCTCGGGCTCTTTGGTCCTAGGGAATGTATTCCTTGATTGGATGTGTTCCGATGTTGATTACCTGTCAATGCATGATGGGCTGTCGCAACCCACACAAATTTGATGTGCAAATAAATGCAGTATAGCTAGGGAATGACCCTTAGGTCGTCTCCTAAAGACCAATTTTGCAGTTCAAGAATCGAGTCTAAGACGGAAGGGGGGGGGTTGTGAAAACGGTTTCCGAAAACCAAAGAACTCAATAAAGACATATATGCAAACAAACTAATTTAAGCTAGCATGGTAATTAAACTAACACTATTAAAAGCCTTAGACAACATTCAAACATCAAACACTGTTACAAACTGATTAACAAACACAGTTAAAAATAATTAAATGCAAGACTAACTCAAACACATAAACTCAACCTATTAACTAAATTAATTAAATACCAAAGAAACCAACAATCCTAATTTAATCCTAGCAATTAACTTGACTAAATGACAATTAGCAATTAATTTTAAAAGTCCAATTGGCCAAAAAGAACCTCATGGCCGTGCACTACTCTCCACCAAGACCAAATCAAATTTTAACCTTCAATGAGCCACCAAATTTGTTGTCTTTTTGTCCCCATGTGCACCATGTCTCAAAAGAAATTAAAATATGTTTTAAAAAACCAATTGAAAACCTTCCCATCACTTCTCCATGCAGCAAAAAACATGAACCACACACCAATACTCAATTGCCGTGAGCTACCAAGTAATTTTACAAAAAAATGCTTCAAAGACCAATGTGCAAATGGAAGATACCTTGGGTGCTCCTACCAATGTGCTAAGTAAGCTAAACCAAATGAAAACAAACTCCAAAAACCTCTCACCACCCTTGTAATTCTCGGCTGAAACAATGCAAAACCCAAATCTCAAAGTAGAAACATTCCCTTAGGCAAAATAAGCATCATATGTGTTTGTCAAAAAATGGTAAAGACTTAAATGCACCTTCTCTCCTCCTTCCTATCTCCATTTTTGGTTTTTCCTCTACCAACACACACCATTCATGTTTTCTTCCTCCATTCTACCGAAACATACACCCAAAAGACCAAGCATCAACTTCAAAACAAGTCATGAACAATAAACCCAAACATATGCTACTTCAACCCAACCAAATCTTCCATTTCTTCAAGTTTCTTTGCAAAAACGAAAATAATAACTAAGCTATCAATTCCAGCTCTGTCCAGACACAATAACAACCCCAAACTCTGGTTCCATCCTTGTTTCAAACATCAAAACCGAAAAATGAAAGGAAAGAGTTCAACCCACAACACCCACACATCATCTTAAGCTCTCTTCAACCCAAAACTCACATAGATTCCATTTTTATCATCCAACCAAATAAAATGCAAGGAAAACCATGAGTAACTGCAGCAATGGGAGAGGAAAACGAAAATATAAAGTTACTCAAACCCAACAACCACCATGGAAATGCAAAGACAAGCTCTAAAGCTCAAGCTTCAAACATCAAGAACAAGCAAATGGAAGTAGAAATGAACGGTTTTTCACCACCAATAAGCTAAGACAACCAAGAGTAAGTTAAGAAAAGAAGAAAATCTGCATCTTATTCATGGAAAATGGCCAAAATCCGAAGCACCAAGCAAACTCCCCTTAGAACATGTTCATACATGAAAACCCTAGGAGAGAAAAGTTCAAAACCATGAGTATAAAGTGTGTCCAATTTGGTGGCTTGGTATTCTCCCTTCTAAAGACCGAGAATCACCCCCAAGGTGGGGTCCACAACTAATTTAAAACCCTAACCTAAATGACACATGTCCTACACATGGGTTTTTTGCAAAATTGCCCCTAAAAGGGTCCAAAACACCTAATTCTAATTAATACTAGTAAAAAATCGATCTTTTATCGCGCACATTATGCCGCGGTTCAATAGAAACCGAAGCATAATATTGCACGGTGGCATTTTTGAAATTATATCGACAGTATAGGCCGCGGTTCTACGGGGAACCGCGGTATATTCCCCCTGCAAAAAAAAAATTCAGGAAAAGCAGTTCTAAAAATTTTTTTCAGGGGAATATACCGCGATTCCCCTTAGAACCACGGTATATTCCCCCTGCAAAAAAAAAAATTCAGGAAAAGCAGTTCTGAAAAAAAATTACAGGGGAATATACCGCGGTTCCCCTCCGAACCGCGGTATATTCCCCTGCAATTTTTTTTCAAATCTGACTTATCGAGAAGTCAGAAATTTGTAGAAAAAAATTCAGGGGAATATACCGCGGTTCTGAGGGGAACCGCGGTATATTCCCCCTCCAAAAAAAAATCAGGAAAAGTAGTTCTGAAAAAAAAAATTCAGGGGAATATACCGCGGTTCCCCGCAGAACCGCGGTATATTCCCCTGCAATTTTTTTTCAGATTTGACTTGGCGAGAAGTAAGAAATTTGCGGGAAAAAAAATTCAAGGGAATAGACCGCGGTTCTAAGGGGAACCGCAGTCTATTTCCCCTGCGAAATTTTAAATTTTGAATATTTAAGGGAATAGGTCGCGGTTTGACGGTGAACCGCGGCATAAAGTTTGAAAAAAATTTCAAAAATGTCATTTCAGATGTATTTTGAATTTTTTTTCAAGAGAATAGGCCTCGGTTAAGTGGTGAACCGCGGTCTATTCCCTTGCTTAGGTTACAAAAATAAAAGACACAGGAACAGTGTCATCATCTTCCTTCTTCTTCACGCGCAAACGGTTTCAGAGCCTCCTTCGTCACACAATCCTCTGCTTCCATTTTCAATCATTTTTCACCGTTTAAACCCATTTTTGTTTGGTGCCGTGGCCATTGTCAATGTTGGGAAAGAGTTTTAACCGATCAAAATCATTCGAAACGTCTTTTTATTGGTTTTTTCGATTCTTCCCCTTAGAGGTAAATTGCATTTTGATGTTTGTTTTTATTTCTAAAACTAATATTTGTTTGTATATTTTTACAGGTTTGAATTTTTTAGAGTTGAATTTTCTAGCGTTTTGATCGCGGATTGTTCATTGTTATTGGCTTTTCACACTATCAGGTTCTTATATTAATGTTTAAATTTTACTTTTATTAGATTGTATAATTTTTTATGATTGAATATGTGATTGAATGATCATATAATTTTGTATCCTTAGATTTTGTATGATTGTATAATTTTTATGATAGTATGATTTTTTATTTTAAAGTCAGAATATTTACGTATGGATCGAAATTGGATGTAAATATTGATTATTGTGTTGAATCTGCATTGAAACTGCGTTGAATCTGTGTTGAATCTGTGTTGATATGCAAGTCTATTTTTGTGATACTGGATATCACAAAAATAGACCTGTTGTTGAAAAAAATTTCAGGAGAATAGGTCGTGGTTGTGGCCAAAACCGCGGTAGAAAGTTAGACGATTTTTTTTTTTAAAAAAATGGAATGTGTCGCGGTTCCAGCAGGTCTATTACCGCGGTTGGAACCGTGGCCAAAAGGTTAGACAATTTTTTTTTTTTTTAAAAAAATGGGTTTTGACCGCGGTTCAATAAAGAATCGCTGTTATATCCCTAGATTACCGCGGTTGGAACCGCAGCCTAAAGTCCCAGACTTTTTACCTCGCCCGTATATGCCGCGGTTCTAAAACCGCGACGTATAGTCAAAAATAACCGCGGTCATTTCCCTTCGCTGCACTAGTGTAAGAACTTCTAGAAAACGAAATTACAACTTTAATTAGAATCTAAATGATTAAATGTTGAGCCTTTGAATGTGTCACGCCATATCCTAATGCTCCAGATGATGTTTCCACAACTTCCCTACAACTAGAAATACGCTTAATCAGCTAAAAAAATCCAAATTAGCACAATTACGAATTTCCAACCAAATTAAGCAGAATTCGGAAAATGGGGAAATAACAGACAATTAAATACAATTCCCTGGTTTATTTAAGTGCACTAAACTAAATATAGTTCAAGAAATAACGACTCATCAACGCACTCGGGCTCTTTGGCCTTAAGGAATGTATCCCTTGATTGGATGCGTTTGGATGTTGATTACCCATCACCGCACTCGGGCTCTTTGTCCCTAGGAAATGTGTCCCTCGATTGGACACGTTCGGATGTTGATTACCCGTTGATGAGTCCATATTTTCTCGACTTCACTTAGTTTATTGTGCTAGAATTAATCAGGAAATTGTGCTTAAATGTTCGGTATTTTCCCGTTTTTGCTAATTGTGTTTAATTTGATCAGAAATTATTATTTTAAGTAATTTGAATTATCCGAGACTAATTATTTCTATTATTAACTATAGGGAAATTGCTGGATAATATTTTGGGAACTTTAAGGGAAATGCCACATCAATTATAGTCAGAAATGAGAAAGGAGGAGAATGTGGTTACATTGGATGAATGAAAGAAAGCACACTTTCCTTTCTCATATAATGGAACGCTGATTTCAACTATAGAATGAAGGCTTGGATTCAATTTATTGGTAAAAAATAAAAACATAGGCGCTGATGAAGTGGAGAGAGCACACTAGGTTGAGGGGAAGGAAAGGCACATTCTACACTGAACTAAGGAAGTGTGTGGTGTCACGACATGGCTGCAGCAGTTGCTACGGTCCTGGATGTTGACATTTTAGAAGCATGTCACAACCAGATGGTAGCTCCTACTTAGGAGATTTCCTTTTAGGCTTGGAGAGGTGTGGGCCACCGCAATCCACTTGGCACAAGAAAAACTCGCATTTAAATTGGACAACATTTTGTAATTGAATGTTTTGATTCCAGCACATGCTTACGGCCCACACTCTTGCTGAAATGGATTTGGCTGGGTGCGAATAAAAAAAAAAAAGATGTTGCTGGATTCATTTGAAGACTTCACACACGTGACTTTCATTGTGAAAAGAAAATAGAAGTGCAACACACCTCTACGTGAAAGGGCACTTATTTTTTAGAAGAATTTGGTGTGCTGGCGGAAAAATATAGCATCATGGCCCACAAGCTTGCTATCATGGGCTGATTAAATTGTTGAGAAGTGGTGCTGCTATTTAAAAGAGCTGTGTGCTGGAAGAAAAAAAGTAGGACTCCACGTTGGCAACAAGAAAAATAGGGCACGGACAATGAAGCAAAATAGGGGTGATATTTTTATTTCCTGGAAGCAGCACACAGGGGAGAATGGAGGGCTACGGATAAGGTGGCAGCCGCCACCATATGGCCTAAAAAAGTGGTGCACGGTGACGAATTACTGGGAAACACACGTTGATTCAATTTCTTTGGAGATTACATTCCATTTTGAAGGCAGTTTTTACGTCCAACTTTATTAGGATTTGGATTTTAGAAAAGTAGCTAACTCATTTCACTTTTACTCTACTGTTTTAATTTTCTTTTAAGTGTTGTTCGGTGATGGATGTGCATGGTAACAATCAGCATTTCTCGTTTTGGCTCATTAGTTGCATTTTACAACGTCTTGCATTGATAGCAGTTTCAATTAGTATCTCATCCTTTAGTTTCCTCGTGCATTTTTACATTATTTTTTTTATCGGTCATGCTTTTTATATGTTTTTTTTTCTTATTTTACTTTAGTTGTTCAATGATGGATTGTTTAATTTAGATCTGCCTTTTTTTTTAGTAGCTTATTTGTCGCATTTAAATTTGTTCACCGCATTTAAATTTAATAGTACTAGATGTGTTTCCTCATTTACCTGTATCAGTCAATTGTTGCTTTCAAATTTATGCAAGCTGCGACTTTTAATTTGTTTAATATAGGACCATTCATTTTACTGTTTTCGTTTATTATGTTGTTGTGTATTCCTTTTGGCTTCTATATTTTCCTGTATTTTCAATTTCATCTCTTCCTTTAGAATCGTTCGATTTCAATGTAGAACCGCTCAATCATCTGTACGACCGTTCGGTCTTCATGCTATGTTTATTTATTTCAATATTTTCAATTATGTTTGATTGTATTTAGTTTCCAATTGTAATTTAGTTTAATTCTCCTTGCAAAAACAATTTCAAACCTCTCACTACGTGTTTAGCCTAAGCCTCAAACCACATTTGGTCCTTGAGAGACGACCTAGGAGTCACATCCTAGCATTATACTGCATTCTTTATGCTCATCAAATTTGCATGGGGTGCGACACCCATCACCCTTCAACGCACTCGGGCTCTTTGGCCCTAGGGAATGTATCCCTTGATTAGGTGCCTCAGCATGAAGGATTGTTTGTCGTCCGCTTCTTGTAATTTGTATGCAATATGTGATTATCTGCACTGTTAGTAAATGAAAGTATACACGATAATCTTCTTACATGTTGTGTAGACTGAAAATAGTCTGTCTGCATTCATCTTTGTAGATAGCATAATAGTTCACAAAATACTGTAAATAAAGGAGCGATGTTTGAAAAAAAATAATGATGCTAAGACATTTTTTAACTATAATAAAATTTGAGATGTGTTGCATTCCAAGTGTTCGGAATGGCTTGTCCGTTATGGAGTTCAAGGTGATAAGCTCTGTTCATCAAGTCCTCCGAGATGCGGAAGGGTCCTTCCCAATTGTCTGCCAGCTTGCCATGAGCTTTATTCTTTCTTGAATCCCCACTCTTGCACCACACAAGATCTCCTTCACTGAAGTTTCTGGGTTTGACTTTGGTGTTGTGCCGCTGAGAAATTAGTCGTTTATGGGCTGCAGCTCGGACTGAGGCAACTTTTCGTCGTTCAGGTAGGGTGTTAAGGTTCATCTGTAGTTGTTCGGCATTGAGGTTCATGTCCTGCATGCCTCGCCTTAAGGATGGCTCGCCCACTTCAACCGAAAGCATCGCGTCCGTACCATATGTTAGGTTGAAAGGGGTTTCTCCGGTTGATCCATGCGAGGTACACTTATAGGCCCACAACACCTCAGGCAACTCTTCTACCTATAAGCCCTTAGCTTCTTCGAGCCGTTTCTTTAGCTCTGTTATCATAGCTTTGTTGGCAGCTTCAGCTTGCCCATTTGTTTGTCGGTGCTCTATTGAGCTAGTAACATGTTTGATTCCCAACCCTCTAAGGAAATCTTCTAATTTCCGCTCAATAAACTGTCGATCATTATCAGTGATGATCTTCTGGGGTAGACTGAACCGACACACCAAATGCTAGATGAATTTCTACACACGCCGAGCGCTGATTATTACTTGTGCTTTGGCTTTGATCCACTTCGTGAAATAATCGATCGAAACAAAAAGGAACTTACATTGCGATTTACCGATCGGTAGCGGTCCCCCAATGTCCATTCCCCATTGCGCGAATGGTCATGGCGAAACTAGACCATGTAATGCCTTGGGGAGAATCCGGAAGTCGTTACTGTGTGATTGACAAGATACACATTTTTTGACGAACGCTTCGTAGTCTCGACCAATGGTCGGCCAGTAGTATCGTGCTCGCAATGTTCTGGCCCTGAGCGTGCGTTTTCCCGAGTGCAATCCACATATCCCGTGGTGAAGCTCTCACATAACATAATTGGCATCTTCATCTGATAGGCAGTTTAGTAACGGTGTGGTATACCCTCGCCTGTACAAATCATCACCTATGAACAAGAAATAAGCAATTAGCTTGGAGTCAACTGAACTGACCTCTCCCTGTTTTTGTTTCATCATTAGTTCACATACGCCTTGTCGCCAATCGTCTTTGGGTGTCACGACGTTTATGGCAAAGGCATCGACCATCGGCTTGTCAAGCATCATCCTAATGACTGAAGACAATTGTGCCTTCTCTTTGGCTTGTGTCAACGTAGACAGAAGATTCACCCTAGAATTTTGTTCCTTGGGTATGTGAACAAGGTTGAAACTGGAAAATTGTTAAGCAAGTTGCTAGCTTTGTGGAAATAGCGCAACAACTGATTATCCTTCACCTGCAATGTCCCCTTAATGAAACCGACTACCAACTGAGAATCCATTCGACATTCTAAATGAGTAATTTCTAACTCTTTGACTAAAATGAGCCTTGCAATCAAAGCTTCATACTTCGCTTGATTGTTACTGGTCTGAAAGTGAAAGGTCACGACTTGTTAAATTACAACGTCGTTCGGTCCCTCCAGGACAATGCTGGCTCCCCCACCTCTTTTCTCCGAGGAGCCGTCGACATTTAGGTAGCACAGCTGAGTCGGTCCGTCTGTTGGGGGTAGTAGTTCAGCTGCAAAGTCTGCCAGGTGTTGGCCTTTAATAGATCCTCGCGATTCAAAGAGTAGACCGAATTTGGAGAGTTCAACAGTCCAGGAGACCATCCTTCCTGTCAGTCGGGCTTTCGGAGGATCTTGGCGACCAAATGATTCGTGCGCACCACAACCTGATGGCTTTGAAAGTACGATCGAAGACTGCGTGCCATTGTCAGCAGGGCTAACGCCACCTTCTCCATTTGTGAGTATCGTTCTTCTGCTCCCTGCAAAGTTCTGCTAAAAAAATAGATTAGTTTAAAATCTGGGTTTTCCTGGATAATAATGGCGTTTGCCGCGCTATTGGCTATAGCCAGATACTACTGCAAGTCAAATCCTGCTGCTGGGCGAGCCATAATTGGAGGTCTAGTGAGATATCTTTGATTTTAGTAAAAGCTGCTTCGCATTTATTGTCCGAGTGTTGAGTGACACCTTTCTTCATATTCTTCAGAATAGGTTTGATATGTTCTACAAGTTTCGGGATGAAGCGTGACAAAGTTGTCAGTCGGCCAACTAGGCTTTGTACCTCCTTCAAACCGGTGGGACTCTGCATCTCCAAGACCGCTCGACACTTGTTCGGGTTAGCTTCGATTCCCCTACAAGTTAACATGAACCCTAGGAATTTCCCAGCTGGAACTCCAAAAGTGAACTTCAACGAGTTCAACTGATGTTGTAATGTCTTATCTGGAGGAACACTTTGTCTATGTTTTTCAGATGCTGCTCGTGTGACTATCTTCGTACGACCATATCGTTGACATACACCTCCATGCATTTTCCAATTTGACAGTGGAAAATTTTGGCCATGAGACGCTGATAGGTTGCTCCTGCATTTTTCAATCCGAATAACATTACCTCATAACATTATGAAGGTTATGAAGGTTGTTTTCTCTTGATCGGGTATGTACATCGGGATCTGGTTGTACCCGAATACGCATCAAGAAAACTTAGTACGACGTGCCCTGAGGCCCCGTCCACCAGCCGATCGATACTCGGGAAGGGGTAGGAGTCTTTCGGGCATGCCTTGTTGAGATCCGTAAAGTCAACACTCATTCTTCACTAACCATTCGATTTTTTCACCACGACAACGTTCGTTAGCCACGTCGTGTAAGTTATTTCCCTGATGAATTTAGCTTTGAGCAGCTTAGGGACCTCCGTTTGTACGACGTCCCTTTTTTCTTCGCCAAATCTCTGTTTCTTCTGAGCAACCGATGCACCTCTTTAAATATGGACAACTTGTGTGTTATGATGATCGGGTGGATTCTTAGCATGTCCGCGGCTCCCCACGCGAATAAGTCGGCATTGGCCCTCAACAGTTCGGCCAAGTTGCACTCATCGTTCAACTCCAGGCCCGCGCCAATGGTGGTTGTTTGCATCTCTTCTTTTCCCAACACGAACGGTTTCACTTCTCCCTATGGTTGAATACGGTCATCTGTATTGGTTCTTGGATCGTGGTCGACCATTGCCGTTTCTGCTCCTTAACTTCCTCCGGGAGATATAAGGCGTAACCTGTGACCGACAATGTAACATTGCCGCGCGGTTTGCTGATCGACCATTATTGTTCAAATAGTGCCCTTTTTCGATGGGAACTTCATGGCCAAGTGAAGGGTGGATACGATAGCTCCGAAAGCATTCAAGCAAGGTCGTCCGAGTAGGGCATTGTAGGAGGTATTTTCCTTTACTAGTAAGAACCTTACTCTTAGGTCTTTCGCCCCTTTGCCTGCTCCCAACCGAGTTCTAAGGTCGAGATATCCTCGAGTATCAACTTTTTCTCCTGTGAACCCCACAATCTGCTCATTAAATGGGGCTATTATGTCCTTGGAGAGGTCCATCTTTAAGAACGTGGCCAATTACAAGATGTTGACTGAACTACCTTGGTCAACCAGCACTTTATTGACGTCGTATCAGGCTATCTGGGCGATGATGACCATAAGGTCATCCTGGTCAGGATCAAGGATGTGGAAGTCTGCATCCACAAAAGTAATGTCCGGCAATGACAATGGTTTTCGGTTTACCGCGTGTACACTTTTCAGGTTCCTCAAATGTCTTTTGCGAGCAGAGGATGCAGCCCCTCCTCCAGTGAAACCTCCAGATATAATATCGATCCACCCCCGGATCGGTCTATCTCGTTCGTGCTCGTGGGTGCGGCTTCGAGATCATTGTCTATATCGATCGTCTCTACAGTGCGAGCGTTCGGGACTCCATCAAGAAGTTTCCCTTCTAGGAGGACTTCTTACTCAGTTCGGTTTTTCCTTTATGTACTTCCAAAGATAACCTGCTCAAACAAGTCTTTATATCTCATCTTTTAGTGTGGCGCAAAATTTTGGTGGAATTGGCAGATTCTGGTTTCGTCTACGCTTCTCGGCATGGGCCTTTTCCGATCTTCGAGGAGTTCAGCTTGCAGGGCTTCTTCAAGTACTTTTGCCCTTGGTGCGTCAAGAGTTGTATAGTGATCGTATCTGGGTCCCAGGGTAGTTCTTTTTGGGTAGGTTTGTCCCCTTAGTTACCATTAGGAGGTCGTTTTCCCTCCTTCTTACTTCCATTAGTGGGAGTTTCCTATTGTTGTTTTTTCCTTGAATTCCTCAGGTCCTCCATGCGAATAAATGATGGGTGTCAGACCCCATACAAATTTAATGTGCATAAAGAATGCAATATAGACTAGGAAATGACTCCTAGGTCGTCTCTCAAGGACCAAATATGGTTCGAGAATCAGGTCAAACACGTAGTACGGGATTGTGAAGAGTTTGTGAATGCGGATAAACTAATTTAAAATACGGATGCAAAAAGAAATGTAAACAAAAATGAAAAAACGGAATCAAATACAGAATAAAAACGGTTGGTCATTAACTCAATTACTATGCTTCTAATAACAGATTACCGACAATTACACACTACTCTAATCCAAATCCAACACGAATCACCCAACTAAGCGAAGGGTAATTCAGTTTTCAGAATTGCAAACTAAGCGAATGCAATGCACAAATTTAATCAGTCATGCACCATACAATCTAATCAACTAAGCAAAGATTAAACACAGATTAGGCAACTAAGCATATACCCAATCGCGAGCACACAACAAATTAAATATTAAGCCAAATCAGAGCAACAGTATGACAATTAAAATGCAAGAGTCTCATGAATAAACCACTCTAGCCTCTAATCCAGCACAGGTAACCGACTAAGCAAAGGTTAATCATGCTATCATAGTCGCGTTTTAAGTGAACAAAATACATCTATTCCATCCAATGTGTTCTATACAGATTGATCAAGTAACCGAGGATGCAATCACCAGTTGGGCAACTAAGCGTATACCCATTGCAAGAACACAATCGGATTTCATAGAATGTTAGGCAGAGCAGAATAAACACAAGAGCAGTCCAAGAATCTCAAGAAAAAAAAGTAATATAGTTAACGACCAACCAACTAACTTAAACTAACATCACAAGTAAATTATCGAAATTGAACAGAACAGACAATGAGTCACAGAAAAAAAACTAGCGACAATTAATTGATTATGCATTCTACACTACGACAATAAATAAAGAAAATCTTTTAATATTTAATTAAGAAGGAGGAAGCATGATAGCTGGAACGAAACTTCAAGGAAAAATGCATTGAATGCTTTTGTCAATTGAAGAACATAGGAGGTGGAATCAAATTTTAAAATGAAAGTGCTTGTACAATTTTAAATCAGCAGAAAATTAATTCAGCAAACAACAATGTGCACATTGTAAATTCAAGCAGCGTTTTCTCCAAGGTAAATCACGCTTGCACAAGCTAAATGAAATCCTGCGAGCTATGTTCTTCCAAAATCTCCAATTAAAAGCTAAATAAGCGAAAGTATGTAAATGAAAATGGGCTTCTTTTCTTAAGGAAATGAACGTGTTTCATTATCTAGCAAAGAAAAGGAAAATAGAATATCACTGCACCGCTTCAAAGAAAGGAAATAAATGACATCTAAAAAAAACTAAATCCTAGCGTGCACCGTGAGACCAACTGCTTTCAGAATCAAGCAATGTATCCTTCCACTCTCTCCTCTACTCAAATACGTTATTGAACAAGAGCCAAGTGGCAGCTGCTCTCCTAGAGTGCCTCTTTTTATTCCCTGCGTCTCGGTGGAGGCACACACACCAAATGAAGGATGAATGACTTTATTCCAACATGCTTGTTGGACTTTGCATCTGCAGTTGCTGGGCCGTGAAAGCCTGAACGTGGAGTTGGTTGTTGGGCCGAGCTGCTGCACATGGGCTGCAAGCTGCTGGATGTCACTTACATAATGGAAGTTGGACCAGGCCATGAGCTTCCCACATGGATGTGCTTTTTATTCAAGCAGCTGCTGGATATTTTTTTTCTCTTTGTGTGGGTCGTGGAGGCTAGAATGTGGAGGCTACTTTTTCTACTGCTGGGCCATGGTGAAGCTCAACATGGACTCTCCAAGGAGTGAAAAGAAATATCACGCAATGTGTGTATGCCGGCTGCACACTTCTAGCTGCTGCCATGGGCTGTAAACATGTTGCTGAACATTCAAAGACTGTGATGTTGGAGCCCCTTTTGCACTGAAAATGAATGAGTTGCTCTATTAAAAAAATATGAGTCTGCGTGTGCTGCTGCCCAAGAAACACCGTAACAACCTTATGCAACTAGGCCCCACTGGATGAAGAATTTGAGTGCAGAACGTGGGTTGTGATGTATTAGTTTCCATGCTGGATGAGACCGTGAGGTGAGCTCCTTAAGCAGCTGGACAACTTCCGTGTGCACCTCTTGCATAATCCTTACTGTTGGACAAAGTGTGGAGGTGTGTGGGCTGCAACCTTCTCCAAGCTACTGCACCTTGCTAGGCTTGCATGTTGCTGCACGGGTGCTGCACTTCTTCACGTGTTGGAGCCTTGCTATGTGCATCTCCCAAGCAATGAATCAACCCATTTCCATATGCACCTTTTTGTTGTGGGCTATAGCTCTTTTTAAAAGCTAAAAACCATTTGCACCTCTTGTTTAAGTCAGCGCATAGCAAGACCATCACATACTCAATTTAAAAAGAAAGGAAAATGCTTCCTTATAGGCTGTGAGAGCTTGCTTAAGCATGACCCCTCCTCATTTAAGCTTCAAATGTCCTAAATTGTATTTCCAAAATTTTCCCTGCAAATAATAAGCTTAGATAATTCAAATTAATTAAAATTAGAATTTCCGGTCAAATTAAGCACAATTAGCAAAAACGGAATAATACCGGACATTTAAGCACAATTCCTTGATTAATTCTAGCACAATAAACTAAGTGAAGTCAAGAAAATATTGACTCATCAATAAACTTGATCATCTTCTCCTGGAGTTCTTCCATAATTTTAGGTGGCTCAGCATACAAGTGTTCGGCTACATACCCTAGCTTCAAATAGTTGGGCAAATTGTTGATTATGAACGTGTGATTCACGTCTTTTACGCGTCGTGCAACTTCATTATATCTTGGCATGAACGCTTTGAGGGTTTCATCTCCTGTCTTCCGTTGGCCACGTATTGTCTACTAAAAAGTATGGTTACAATAGAAGCAATCCACAGAATTTGGAGGAAGGGTATGGTACCATGCCAATGCTTCATCCTTTAAAGATAGAGAGAAAGCCCTACATTTGACTGGATCGTTCTCCGTGTAGAACGCCATTGAATCAAGGAAGTTTCTGATGTTATTGTTCGGATCTCCTGAGCCATCAAATCTTTCCATCATTGGAGGAGGCTTCTTCGGCATTGGGGCCTGCCTAATGGTCTTAGTGAACGACAATAAATTGGGAGGCATAATGGTTTGAAGGGGCATAGGCTTGATACGGGTACAGTAAGAACTGTTTTTAATGCTCGAAAACGAAACCATTCAGAGCATATTAAGGAGGTTCCAAACAATCCTTAACAAGCTGAAATCCTTGGTAAAGTCATATGACAACTTCGATCACATTGATAAAATCCTACGAAGTCTTCTCAAACAACGAAGACCTTAGGTCACAGCTCTATGTACGTCAAAGAATCTAAACAAAATGAGTCTAGAAGAGTTGGTAGGGATACTTAAAGTTCATGAGCTCGAGCTTCTTTAAGATGGCTCTATCATGAAGGAAAAAAGAATCGCACTCAAAGCTATCAAGAAGAAACCCGCTAAAGCTCTTAGAACAAATGAATCCTCTAAGGAGTTAGGCGATGGACATGACTCCATGGATGCGAACAATGAAAATGAGCTTTCATTCATCACAAGAAAGCTTCAATCAATGTGGAGGAAAAGGAAAGGCACAATGTTCAGGAGTAGACGTTTTGGATCTGGCTCTAAGAACAGCTCAAAAGACAGACGACCAGAAGACACAACTATCTATTATGAGTGCAAGAAACCTAGACATTTCAGATCATAATGTCCCGAGCTTGAAAAGATAAAGAAAAGTCAGTTGGGCACAAATGCGAAAACAAAAGAATGTTGATGAGCACCTGGGAAGACTTGGACACATTTGATGAGGACGAGGATGCCAATGTATGATTGGTAGCAGGGAATACTGAGAGTACATCAAACGACTCTAGTCATGAGGTAAAGTTTTCTAATGTACACTCAATAAGAAACTTGTAGAAAATACAACAATAGCCAAAAATGTCAAAATCGAAGAATCACTTAGACATGAAGATGATACCCTCACAAACAAGGCTTAGGTTATAGGAAAATGATAATGGTCTACAAAACTATTATTTTTACACTTAAATTTGATATCAAATCACACCCTTTATGGCTTAGAATGAGCTTAGAATCATGTAAAACTCTTAGTTTAGTCATAAGAGAGTCAGAAGAGATATTTAGAGATATTAAGCTTGTTTTACATTTTTTTTGCAGGATTTGATGAGAATTGAAAGATGGAAGTGAAGAAGAAAGGAGTTAGACTCAAGAAAGGATGAGGAAAGAAGCAAAAGATGAGTGAGGTCCACCGCTCAGCGCTAAATCCAGCGCTGAGCACCAGCTTCAAAGAGGAAGGCACTGTTTCTCGCCTAAGTGGCGACGCTGAGCGTCCTGCGACTTTGAGGTCCAACGTTGAGCGTCGGTTTCCACCGTTGAGCGCCCTGCGATTAAAGGGTCCACCGCTGAGCGGTTAAATGGCGTTGAGCGCCTAAATGATGGGTCTGAGCCGAAATTCTGTTACTTTTATGTGTTATAAATAGCCCTAGTGCGACTGATGAGTTGATATTTTCTTGACTGTATTTAGTTTATTGCACTTAAATAAATCAGGGAATTGTGTTTAATTATTCGTTATTTTCCCATTTTTCCTAATTCTTCTTAATTTGTTCGGAAATTCGTATTTTCGCTAATTTGAATTTTCTGAGCTGATTAATTGCATTTTTAGTTGCGGGGAAATTTTGGAGATATCTTTTGGAGCATTAGGATGGAGGCATGGTCATTAAAGACTCAACAATTAGGCATTTTATTTTTAATTAAATTGTAACTTAGTTGATTAGAAACTTTAATTAAGCTTTTGTCCATTGGGCCCTTTTTAGTGGCAAATATGTAAAGGCCCACACTTTGTGGGACACTTGGCACCAAACCCTAGGGTTTCTTTTAGAGGTAGACCCCACCATTTTAGAAGAATTCTCGGCATTTTGATGGAATAGGCCGACCACATATAATTAAAGCACACTTTACACTTCATTTGCTTAGGCTTGTATGAACACTCTCTTGGAGAGCTTGGGTGTCTGATAAGCTGTCGTTGAAGCTATCAAATTAGTACTATTTTTCAAGGCAACTTCAGTATTGCCTAGTAGTATTCAAGAAAGTAGATAGGGCTAAAGTAACCCTAAGTCGTCTCCCAACGAACACGGAATTCCTTTCGAATATCTGACTCTTATGAATGCTATGCAATGCTTATGATTAAAAGTGAGAATGTTTAAAGAATGTTGTAGAACAGAGAAGAAACTTAAAAACAATTATGAAGAAACAAACTAATTCCACTGCTTTTCCAAAATAGATTCATCATCGGTTATTCACAGATCATTGTTTAATTGATTATTGTTTAAGTTTCAAATTAATTAAAGTACATTCTTAATTAATTTGAGGGCGGTCATGCAGTTAATCAAAGTACATTCTCAATCAAATGCAAGACCTTTC
>NC_028357.1:23471280-23472328 GCF_000741045.1 Vigna radiata var. radiata
GCAAATGAAATCACTTTATTCTTCACACATGAGTTAAACTTGTTGAATTCCCAAGAAAATCAAATATGAAAGATAACACTCAAGTGAAAATGTATCTCTTTCTCTCCAAATCTCTCAAGTGTTTTTGGCTTGTGTTTANACTCAAAATACCCATGTAAGTAGACACCTTTTGTATTTAGCAAGACTCTAACATTCACGTACTTTAGAAAACATACAATTATTGATCATGAGGGCTTTTTAAAAGTTATATTGAGGCCAAGGCAAAGGTAGGAATTTTTTTTTTTTTTTTGGAATTTTTGGTTTTTGAAATTGATATAGAAAGAGCAATGGCATTTGATTTCAAAAACAACTTTATATATTTTTTTCTTTTTAGGAAGATTTTTTTCCCTTTTTTTTCATCATTTTTTTTTTCAAAACTTCAACTTCTCATCTTCCTTTTTGCCTTCCTTTTTTTTTTTATTTTGTGGTGAGACACTCACCAACACACTTATTCATCACTTTACTTATAACACAATCCATTGCTCCTTCTTCTTTCCCAAAGTGAGGAACATGTGATTTTTCTTCATTTTTTTCATTTGGCAATTTCTGGAAACAAGAAAAATAGTCTTAAGGNTCAAANGGGTTTCCAATGGATTAATGTTAAGGTAAGTTTATTTGGCCAAGTAGATAAAACAAGAAAGGCCTCAATCATATCAAATCATGCATATTCACCTNAGTTGCACAACACAGAATCAAGCTAAATGTTAGAGTATCATCAAAGCATGGGCAAATCACTCAAGAAAAATAGGTATGGCACATGATGGTCCATCCTTATCATTAGGCTCAAAACACACATGGTTCAAATTCCTTTCACAAAAGATTTAATCAGGAAATTCTCAATTCAACTCAATCAGCAAATCATAAAAGTAATCCATTCATAGCAACATGACTCTTTTTCATATATGATCATCCAGTTACTGACTCAGACTCTCAAATCCATTGTAAATATTTATTAAAGAAAAGAAAAGAAGAAAAGAAACGAAATAGGGAACAAATCAAATTGTTTCCC
>NC_028357.1:23473614-23475298 GCF_000741045.1 Vigna radiata var. radiata
GTCAAATCTACAATTGATTTCTTGATCTCTGAATTTTGCTCAAGCATTGTTTTCATGAAATCTTGCAGTGACATTTCAGGTTGAGGTTGATGCCTTTGTTGAGGTGGAACATAAGGTTGCCAGTTCTGCTGATACCTATTTGAGGATGAATCATGATAATTCTGGTATGGTCTGTTTCCTCCAAACGTGTTTGTAGCAAAAGCTTGAGATGGGTTTTGCACAGTAGTTTCCATCAAGCTTGGACATTCATCAGTGTAGTGATCAGTTGAAAAGCAAATTCCACACCTTTTAGCAATTTGTTGAGTGGAGGTTTTAAACAAACTTGCGATCTTGTCGAGTTTGCTTTCTAAATTATTCAATCTTTCATCTATCCTCCTTCCATCAACTACATTGTTTTCAATTTCATGCACTCCTTTCAACAAAGTCACTGAATTTTCTCTTGTTCCATATTGTTGATTGTCTAATGTCTTCCGTTCATTTAGATCTATCCCATCTTCTGGTGACCTGTCTAAGAAAGATCCTCCGCTTGCAGCATCTGCCCATGACCTATCAGTTGGACTTAAGCCTTCATTTAAACTTAGAATGAAGTTTGTCATTTGGAGCTGAGGGCATGAAGCACATAGTTCTTGAATCTTTCCCAATATTCACTGAGATTCTCTTTGTCTCTCTGTCTTATATCTTGAATTTCCCTACGGATGGTAGATAGTCTGGATGCAGGAAAATACTTTTCAAGAAATAGTCTTTCAATGGTTTCCCAATTTGTAATCCGTGCAGAGAGATAATACCACCAATCTTGAGCTGCTCCTTGAAGAGTAAAAGGAAAAGCTCTCATCTTCAGGTTTTCTATTGTGATCCTGGGAGATCTGAAATTTTCACACAGCATGTGGAATTGTCTCAAGTGTTTGTGTGGATTCTCCCTTGATAACCCATTGAACTTCGATAAGGTATTTAGCAGGTCAGGTCTCAACTCCCACTCCTCATTAGGGTATTCAATGTTACTTTGGGTAACTGTATCGTGGGAGGTGGCTAACTGTCTAATGGTTCTCTATGCCATTCTGTTTGGGTTAGGATCAGGTAAGGGAATGGATGGTATGTTTGTGACTGGAGATGATAAAAGTAGTGTGGCTTCAAATGTAGGAAGTGTTCCCTCAGTAGAACACACAAGTTTCAAATTTCTCCGCACCTCACGCAAACTCCTTTCTACTTCCGGGTTTATTTGATAGAATTCTCCCGGGTTAGCTCTAGTCATGCACTAGGGAGTCTGCTTGAAACTGTTTCTCTGTTTTTGATTTCTTTTATTCTTTTTTTTTCTTTGTCCTTGCTTTAGAGAAAGACTTCAAATGAGAGAATAGAGAGATTTTTTTGGGTCAACTCCCAGGAAAGAGAGGTGCGTTAAAACGGACAACTTAAGTACCAAGTCTTTCCTAGCCAGAGTATATTCAAACTAGCCTCAAGTATTTCTCAAGAGAAATTCTTGATTTAAGCAAGAACAAAGAGTTTGCTCACAAAAATAACTAAAAGCTACAAAATAACTCAAACTAAGTTAAATGCATATGCGTTAGAAAAAAAATAAAAACAAATGAAAATTAAAAAAAAAAATCAAAATCAAAATCAAAATATTCAAAATACTAACCGTAGTTCCCCGACAACGACGCCAAATTTGATAAGCTGTCGTTGAAGCTAT
>NC_028357.1:23476462-23504411 GCF_000741045.1 Vigna radiata var. radiata
TACACATAAGTCCAAAATTTTCCTCTAATTGCACTTTAGNCATCTCTTTCTTTTCAAAATTGCATAAGAGCCCTGAGTTGACCAGATTGGACCATCTTTGACCATTCAATTTCATGCTTTAAATGAATAAAATTTTAACTTCAGCTGCACAGATAAACATTAGAACATCCAAAATAATTTATGCAACTAAGAATCACATTTTAAGCATCTTTAATTCCCAAACCAAATAAATCTAAATGTCACAATTTCACTTTAAATCAATCATTTAAGCACAAGAATCTCATCAAAAATTTGAATTCTAAAACATAAATGTGGGCATAAATATGCACTCATCAGTGTGCTTTCGGTTTTTTAGATGGAATGAACCAAGAATGCATTTTTCTTCTTCTCTTGCTTGCAAACTTGCTTATTCTTGCTTAATGGAAGGGAGATCTATCACTCCTCTTCTTGCATTGTCCATTTGAATGTTGAAAGCTTGAGCTTGGAGGTGGTTCTTTGCATTTTCGTGGTGGTTCCTTGGGTTGAATGAAGGCTCATTTTTCGTTTTGCTTCTCCCTTGCTACATTATTTTTGGGTTTCCCTTTAGTTTTCTTGGTTGGATGACGAAAATGAAGTTCTTGCTGAGTTTTGTAGTGAAGAAAGCTTGAGTTGGTGTATGGGTGTTTGAGGTTTGCACCATTTTCTTCTTGTGCTTTTGTTTTGTTGGATGGAAGTAATTTATGAGCTGGAGCATTGTGTTTCTTGATGAGGGATGAACGGTTTTGGAAGGGGAGATAGGGATTCCATTTTGTTTTCATCAAAAGTTTGAAGAAAAGTGAGTGTTAGGTTGGTTAGTAGAAGTTAGAATTTGGTTTTGTTGCTCTTGAATTATTTTGCAATTGAAACTTTGGGATTCTTTGGTGTATTCTCGGTGGTGAGAAGTGGAGAAAGCATTTGGATGCTTATTTGGTGAAGGAAAACCGAGAAGAGCAATGGAAGGGAGAGAGAAATGGAACATTTAATTTTTACCCGATTTGGACAAGCACATGTTGAGACTCATTTTCCATAGAAGGAATATTTCCATTTTGGTGTTCACACTTTTGCTTGCATTGCCGAGAGTTGCTATGAAGAAGGGGATGTTTTGTGTTTGTTTTATTTCATTTGACCTTGCATATGTGGCACATTGGTAGAAGCAGCTTAACTTTTTGTGTTGAAGCATTTAAAGCATCTCATTTGGCCTTTGGTTTTGGAAACACCGAATTTCTTTGGTCTTTAAGAGGGAGGATGGTTTTGGTTTCATGGAGGGAGAAGAGGCACGATTTTCTAAGGTAAAAAGGTAGAAGAGACCATTTTATTGGAGAGTGAAGCACATGGGACAAAAAGAGAACATAATGAATTGTTTATTGAAGGAAGAAAGTCAAACATGGAGTTGGTGTTGCAACCTCACGGCCAAGAGGTTCTCCTTGGCTATTTGCATTTTAAAATTCATTTGGTTGTTGAATTGGGTCATGTCAATGTGTAGGGAAAAAGCATGTTTGATTATTCCTTTGTTTTGAATTAGTTTACATGGTAGGATTAGTTGTTTTTGGTTTCTTTAATTTAGTTTTGCATTTAAATTTATTTAACTGTGTTAGATAGTTGTTTGTAATAGTGTTGGTATTTAGAATTTTAATTTGTTTTAATGTTGTCTAAGGTTTCTAGTCGTGTTAATTCAACTGCCATGGTAGCTTAAATTAATTCAGTTGGTCATTAGCTATATTGTGATGTTTCCTTGAGAATTCTGGACTGTAACTGTATTTGCACTCTGACTTGGTTAATATCAAATCTGTATTTGCACTTGCAATTGGGTATATGCTTAGTTGCCCAGTTGGTGTTACATCTTCGCTTAGTTGATGTAACTACATGGTGTAAATTAGATTTGACATTAACACTGTGTCCGCTTAGTTCACTTTTATGAAACCAGGGTTAACCTTCGCTTAGTTGGTTAACTTTGTTGGATTAGAGGTTTGAGTCGCAACTTTATTTTGTTGATTTGTGATTGGAAACATTGTAATTAAGTTAATGACCAACTGTCTCTAATCTGTCTTTAAAATCGTTTTTAAATCTGTGTTTAATTATCAGTTGCGTCAGTGTTTTGATTTTATTCATCCGTATTAACCACAACGTTTTCACAAACCCCCCCTACTTCGTGTCTGACTTAATTCTTGAACCGAAAAATTGGTCCTTGAGAGACGACCTAGGAGTCATTTCCTAGCTATACTGCATTCTTAATTGCACATTAAATTTTGCAAGGGGTTCGACACCCATCAGCGACCCTCAAAGTAATCTTTTGGTAGAGGAAGACTCCAGAGCACTTTCTACATTTCTTGGAGGCAGTTTCTTGGATGCTTAGGCTCCAATTTATCAAATCTAGGGTTTACTCTTTCATTTCTTCCATTAATTCCATCTAGTTTCACCATGTTCATGGTGAACTAATTCCTTTGTTATTGGGGAACAATGTAAATCCTTTTGAAACTCTCTTGTATCAAACTTCTTATTATATTCACATGCTCTTATTATCAATTGTTTGGGTTTTCTTTTCTGATGATAATGCTTACATCGTTTAACTCATCCGGTGTTATGATATTTGATTTTGTCGATACAAGAATGTATGGGGAAATCTAGAACTGATTAGAATTCTCTTGATAATGAAATACTGCGTAGGAATAGGGGTAGGACGATCAATTGCTTTAAGCTTCTGTACTTTAATGTATTGGTAATTGCTAGGGAGACTAGGAATGGTAAACTAGTAATTGGTAATAGGCTCTTTTCGCCGAAGAATCGAGTTTCGAGTAATCTAGAAAGTTGCATGACATTGATAATAAAGCGAATTTAATAAGAATAGTAGATATAAGAGGGTGGATAAGGATGAAATTGTAAACCCCAACAACCCCATTCATACATATCTTTTATTTGCCAATTGATTCAATTTGCATTTGCATGTTTATTTTAGATTTTACATGAAAGATATAGGCCTAAGTGTTCCGTGGGAAACGATCTTGGACTTACTGTCTATTATTACTTGATACGATCTGGTACACTTGCCAGGGGCTTAACAGAAACCCAACATAAAACAAAAAATAAAACCAACCATATTATATTTACTAAGTCAAATAATGATGAGTTGACTTCTTTAATGAAAGGAAGCACACATGTCTAACAAGTTAGGACCCAACTTGTTATGGGTACCTAAGAGTCAAATAATTCCTCTTGTAGATATGTTTGATGATTGAAAAGAAAGTTCTGCCTTGGTACTCGGACAATGGCTGCTCATGTCGCATGACGGAAGAAAAATGTATGTTCCTAAACCTAAGGGACAAGAAGGAGGTTCGGTCACATTTGGAGGAAACAAAAAAGGAAAAATCATAGGAATTTAAAAAATAGGTATAAATCTTTCTCCTTCCATTGATAATGTTTTGTTGGTAGATGGCCTTAAACACAATCTGCTTAGCATAAGTCAATTATGTGATAATGGATATAATGTTGTTTTTGAAAAAGGCCAATGTAAAGTATTAGATAGTATTAATTATTAAGTATTTACAATTAATAGACAGGGTAACTTGTATAAAATAAATTCGCATTAATTGTACTCTCAAAGTGTCTCATGTCTAGTATCTATGAAAGATGACGCAGTGACATGGCATAATAACTATGGACATGAAGAAGCCAAATTTGAACTAGTAGAGAAATGTTTTCCACCACCGGATCTAGGAAGGAACTACTTCTGAGGAACTGCTTCATCCGCCAAATTTGATCGAGTAGAGAAATGTCTTCCACCACTGGGTCAAGAAAGGAAGGATTGTTGACGAGCGAGATCAGCCGGTGCCTATCGATCTTTAAGCTTTTGTGTACTGTTTTCAACCGTGGGTGTTTGTTGGTCAAATTCATGTGTACCTCTTGCAATAGGGTTAGTGTATTGTGGCTCCAAAGAATTTATATGCAGAGGTACAACACCCAATCTCAAAGTATCAGACTAAACATTAGAAATACTCTCAGAACATGAATGAGTTGTGTTAGTTGATGGCTATGTTAGTTGGTTTGTCAAATGTCATGCAAACGTTTTCCTTAAGGAGTTTGAAGGTACAATCGTATGGGAGGCAAAACAATTTTGGATGTTGACATACAAATTTGACTCCATGGTCACCATTTCTAATTTCACCGTCTTGAAATAAGGCAATAAGGTAGGAATTATATAGGTTTTCTTGCTACGACGTTAATGCTAAAAACTTCATTATCGTAGGTGTTCATGTTTTATTAGGGATGAGGTTTGGAATGACTTGAAAATGAATGGGAATGAGGAATTGAGTTAAGGGGAAATGAGAAGAACGACGAAGTGATGTTTTGATCTTATGTGGCTACATGACATGTTTGGTTCTATTTATAGTGCAAATGTGTTAAGTGATGTGCATTCATTAAAAATGACATAATATTCATATAATTAGAATATTGATACATTTTATTCATTATAGAAAATAAATAATTAAATACAATTGGGTAATATTTTCAATGCCTATCTATGTCCTCTAGTACCATAAGTTGGTCGTCTTCGTTGTTGTTGCCTTCTTCGTTGTTGTTGCCATCGTCGTTGTTTTTGTGGTGTTGAAGTTTGTGTGTCTTCATCTTCGTCATTGTGTTGAGTTTTAGTCGATTATTGTTGAGGTTGAAAATCCATGGTCAGTCATGGTAAAAGTTTTCTGATGTAGAACATTGTTGGTATGCGGATGGTGGAGTCATCGTGGATGTTCCAAAAGTTAATGGACCCCCATTGACGAAGGAAGGACGTGCACTAAATGTTGAAGGAACGACATTAAATGGTTAAGGACCTCCAATGAACGATGTTGTTGGGGGAAAATAATTATAAGACCTTCCAAATTTAGGATACAATGATGTTTGAGGGATATTTTGTTGGAAGCTTGATATGGTGATGGATAGTGTAGGTGATCATAAGAAGACCTGTGCGGGTCATGGTACGGTTGTGGTGGATGGTTGATAATGGTTGAATTTACCGTTATTTGATACTTAATTTTGATACTTAAAACACACTCTTTTTGACTTAGAAACTTGTTTGAAATCAAATTTTTGCTTAAGTTGGGTGAATAAGAGAGTTGAAGGTGAATTTAATGATTTTATGCTAGATTCCCTTGTTTTTGACAAGATATAAGATGATTTGGAAGAGGAGTTGAAGTACTAAGGAGTTGGAACTCAGGAAGGACTGAAAAAGCATCATAAAGGAGGATCGCAACATAATTAACGGTCTAATGCTTGACTGCCCTTTTTCTGAAGCCCTCAGCGCAGGAAGCTTTCGTCTCACGCCTGGGCTCCCTTTTTGGGGTGCTGAGTGCCACTTCCTCGAGTCGCACCATGCCTGCTTGCCTTCTCAGTTGACCCTGAGCGTCATATGATTCGACATATCGCCCGAGCGCCCTAAGTGGGGCGCTGAGCACTGGCAATATGGGCTTGAGTTGTGTTATTGTTATTATTTCAAACTATTTAAGGATTTGGACGACCTAGAGAAGGGATCTTTTGGCAGAAGAGGTGCAGAAGCACACTATTTCACCCCTCGGAGGCGGATTTGGATGCGGAAGTTCTTATCTTGAACTTCTAGGGTTTTATCTTTCATTCTTTTCCATTATTCATCTAGGTGAAATCTAACCCCAACAACATATTCATCCCATAATATCAAATTCATCCGTTCATCTCTGCACTTTTGTCCAATTGATCAAGTTGCATGCATATTTATTTTTCTGTATTTGCATTTTAAACCAAAATATTTTGTTCTCAAGTCTTATTTAATCAAGGAATCACATAATTGTTTAGGTCGTGAGTCTCTTGGGAAATGATACTCGGTCTTACCATGATTATTACTTGATAACGATTCGGTACACTTGTCAGAGTCTTAACAATGGTATATAGGTGCTGGTGGAAATTGTTGTTCGTGATCCATGTCATACTTTTGAATACAATGTTTAAATTACTGTTCAATTGGGGCAACATAGCAGATGGTATAAGTTATAAAATTTGATCAAGACTGTACTTGAATCAAATTTAATCTTCAATTAAAAGTGTAGTACTAGGAGAATGACCCCGGGTCGTCTCTCCAGGACCAAACGTTGGTTCAGGAATTAGACCAAACACATGGTGGGGGGATTGTGACAATTTTTTGAACAAAATTAAACTAACTAAAGGACAAATTCAAGCATAGAATTAAAGATAGATTAAAGACATGTTGGTGCTACCTTGGTTGCACATGTTTCCAATCATAGATTTACAAAAAATATCTAATGATATGACCTTAATCTAACACAAAGTAGACAATTGAGAGAAGTCTAAAACGGTCTTCATAAAATGAGAATTCAGCAAACAAACTCACATAAATTCAT
Organism: Vigna radiata var. radiata; assembly: GCF_000741045.1. Classification (NCBI taxonomy): domain Eukaryota; kingdom Viridiplantae; phylum Streptophyta; class Magnoliopsida; order Fabales; family Fabaceae; genus Vigna; species Vigna radiata. The sequence goes on from NC_028357.1 coordinate 23,482,861, forward strand.
CAATTTTATGCACACACAGTAATCAACTAAGCGAAGATTATCATGCTCAAGTAGACCATTAAGCGAGGACCAATTGCACAAAACAAATTGCATATATGCAGGGGCACACAAAACAGAGTCACAATCAAGCTCCAATGATCTCAACCAAACCTTGCAACCTCACTAATCACCAATCCAAACGAACTTAAGCTTCCATGAAATCGAATTCAATGCATCCAAAGGAAAACGAAATTGGCATAAAAAATGGAAAACAAAATGCGAATAAAAAACACAATGTAGTAGATGAAATCAGAAAACACAAATTAAAGAACCCAAAGCGAATTGAGAAACCCCTAAAACGAATTTGAAATGCGAAATGAAAGTGAAATTAAATGTGCAGAATAGAAATTGCAAAGAGAAGAAAATGAAATTGCATTATTGGAATTGAAAGTGCATCAAATTATAAATGATAAACCTAAAACCCCAAATTGGGGGAGCTCTCCCTTGTTGTCCAAAGCTTAGAGAACGTAAATGAGAGAGTGAGAGAGTGTTTTGCCCCCTTTGGGTCCTAAAATCCTAGTCCTAGGTCAGCCCACAAGTTGGGCCTTTAGTATTTTGACCCAAAAATGGTGCAATGGTCCAAATCTGCCTAAAAATACACTAAAAGCGAATTTACAAGTGAATTAAATCTAAAATGCTTATGTGGAGAGTGGTTGTTGACGTTCTTGCTCTCTTAAAGTCCCAAAATAATATTCCAAACAATTCCCTACAATTAATAATGGAAATAATTAGCCTCAAATAATTTAAATTAATTAAAATAAGAATTACTGATCAAATTAAGGCCAAATATCAAAACTGAGGAAATATTGGGCAATTAAACACATTTCCCTAATCAAATGTAGTACAAAAAGCCAAGTGAATAGTATAAAAATATTGATTCATCAATACCATTGCATATACTCAGTATTGTCGCGCAATGACCATTTTTGTTGAATGGAATATCGTTAAATACAGGGTTGTGTCGGTCATTCCATAACGCAATCCATTGATGATGGTGTTCTTGCCAGTTCCAATCCGCTCGTCCTCTCATATCCTCGTTATGAACGTCATCTAGATTCATTGGGGTTGATGGGATAGTCTGTTGAAAACCAAATTGGCACATCACATGCTTAGATTTTTGATATTCTACTATAGAAAAGCATATGAGAGGCACTACTACTCGACAAGTGGGGGACAGTTCGACTTCAATCATCCGACGAATGTTCTTACGTCTATAGGGAGTCTAGAGGATCTGAAACTAAAAATCCATATGTTAGAATAGTTTTATTGCACTGCCCAACACTTATAGAAATAGAATGTTGATTACCTGTCTGGGGAGAAGTGGTCAATGTTTTGGCAAAATTGTTGAACAATAGTGGTGTCACGGAATATTGACTGTCTAGTTCGACACCATTTTTTCGCTAGCGGGAAAGTAGCACCGACAGCAATATCCTGGTCAGTGACTTCATGTATTTGCGGAGAAATACATGTAATTCGTTCCCATGCCCAACATTGTAATAATATATTGTATCCTCCGATATTGTCTTGATCAACCTTTGTACCATGATCAAGGGCACAGTACAAGTAGGAAAGCACAAAATGCTTTGAATGTTGATATACATTGGGAAGAATGCTTTGATATGTTCTGATACGAAATATATGTTTTATGAGAATATTTCAACATTTATCTGCTCTGATACAAATTGAAATAAGAATTCTTTTTTATACATTTGCTCTGATACAAGTTGATCGATATATTTGATTGCTCTGATATAAATTGGTTGATATATTGTACAAACGTGTTTGATATTAATCATGGTTGTGCATCATCAAAAAATGGGAAGATTGTTGAGATTGTTGATAAGGGGAGCACTGGTTTAGCTAAACCTTCCAATCTCAGAACTTCTGGTTTTTTATGATGACAACATGTGTTGTTGTGTGTTTATATGTGCTACATGTTCATTACTTTCATGTTTATGAATACTTGAGAACATGTTTGTGTTGATTCTTTCAAAGTATGCAAATTCACTATGTTCTACATGAGATATTATTTGTGATTGCATAACATATTATTTAGAAAAGAAAAACCACATGCACTTTTGTTGAAGTTATATTGTGTGGCAAAACAATAGTTTTAAGTCGACTTCATTATGAAGCAAGTCGATTAAAAATTTTGACTTTGCATAATTATTTTCAAATAGTGTTGTGAGTATTTTTGCAAAGAAAGTTTTCAAAACTGCATTGAAGTGTTACGAAGTCAATTGTAAGCACAAGCTACTCGACTTAGTTAGTGATGTTTTGAAATTCTGTTGATGCTTGTGATGTCTAACAATTATATTTTATATCTTTGACCAAGCATTAATTGTTAGTCAATTGTATTAAATGCGTAATCAATTAAGTTGGTCTAATTACTACTATCTGTTATAACTGTCTCTGTATAAATGACTCTATTAGTAGCATAGTTGACTTAGGAGCGTTAGTTTTGTGAAAAACTATATATAGACGCAAATTTGATTTCTGCATAGACTTTTGTGATTTTAACGAGTTAATTGATTCTTTTCAGATTTGCAGAACGTGCTAAAGCTCAAAGAACTCATCAAGAAGACCGAGGTGTTCATTCTTTGGTGGTTGCTTGCAGTGCAAGAATTTGTGCTCAAAGACAGATTGATCAACCTGCACATTGAGGTGTCTGAAACATGATCAACTTCTTCTCTCAATCTTGTGAAGATTGTGGCTGCCCTGTTGTGACTACAGGAAGAGAACGTAAGGCGTTTTAGACTTTGAGGATTGTTCAAAGTAGTGAGGACTGTAGGAAAGGGGACATCTTGATGTTGTCTTTCTTTTGTATATGCCTATATTTTGGTTAGAGGGTTAGAGAGGTGTTTTATATTCTGATGTGGAGGTCGCAACAGAAACCTTGTTGTAAAAACCCTGATTATTATAGAGCATTTGCTTCCGGGTACAGGAAGAACAGTAGATGTAGGCAGTTTGGCCGAACTATTATAAAAGCCTGTGTTTGAATTCTCTATCCCTGCACTTTTATTTTCAAAGTCGAATTTATTTTTGACGTAGTCAACTATTTTCGTTGTACTTGAAATATCTTTTTCCTCGCAATTCAAGAAAATTTTGAAAGTTTATTCTTTTACGAAAAATATTTCAAAAAGACTCTGATTTTTCAGTTACACCAATTCAGCCCCCTCCCCTCTTAGTATTAAAACTAAGTCATTCTATTTTCCATACAAATATTGTAAACTAATTCTCCAAGTAGATGGAACCTTTCTAATGGGAAGATATCATAAAACTTTGCTCAACACCATCGTCAGGATGGTAATATATATCTTTTTCTATTGCCATTTGCCACTGTAGAAGGTGAGACAAAGGAGGCATTGATATGGGTCTTTCAGTTACTTTGAGAACATGTTACCCCTCAACAAAATATTTGCATCATCACTGACAGAGGGAAGATATCCTATCAACTTTAAGATCAAAATAAGTTGGTTGGAAAGATGATGGTTTGAACTTTGTTTATTGCATACGTCATCTAGCTTCCAACTTCAACAACAAATTCAAAAATCAGGAACTCAAAAAACAATTCATCAATTTAGGTACTATTACACTAAATTTTACTACCAATTTAAAGATTAAATTTTGTACACAAAATTCTTTGATTTTTTATTTTATTACATGCTTACAGCTTACGAGGTCAATCAACCCACTGTGACAACAAAATTTACTGCAATGAGAGACCAATACCCCCAACAAGTTGCTTGGATAAATAAAATTCCATTAAAAAAATGGTCTCAAGCTTTTGATGGAGGCAGAAGATATTATGACCAGTAATCTTGCTGAGTGCATGAATTTCGTTTTAAAGGAAGCATGTTCATTATCAATTTGTGCTCTGATCAAAACAACATTTGAGAGGACACAATTATGGTTTGTTGAGCAAGGCTTAAAAGCACATTACATTCGACAAACAGGCCACCAATATCTTGAAGAAATCACTGACTTTATTCGAAAAAATCAACAACAATCCGCATTTTTTCATGTTCATGTATATAATCGTGAAAACTCTAAAGTTGTTGTTCAGGAAATTTCAACATCGCACCAATATTACCCACATCCAATTTCGTACAATGTCAGGCTAAATGAATGGTGGTGTTATTGCGGTCACTTCCAAGCTACTCGTCTCCCATGTCATCATGTCATTTTCGTTTGTGCATATTCTCATATACCACTAACTCAATATATCGATCCAGTGTATAGTCTTAACAACATTTAGAAGGCATACGAAGTACAATTTCACCCCATCCAAAATGAAGATTATCGATCTGCGTATATTGGTCCAAACTTCATACCAGATCCTCAAATGTGACGTCAAGGCATCTGAAAGACCAACTACGACTATAATCCATAATGAGATGGATCAGTCCACTTCAACTCAGCTGAAAAAAATGTTCTTACTGCCGCAACGAAGGTCATCATAGGGGGAAATGTCCATTTCGTCAATAGTTTTTTCTTAATCTTACCTTTTTATAATCCCTTCACTAATTAATAAAATACTATTACTGTTTCTTATAAATTTTGTTTTTATTTTCTTTTTACTTTAACATAATGATGATTTAAATTTCTTTTTTGTCTAACAAAATCAACAAAACAAAATTGTCAAAGAATAAAAGTAAATTAATAATTAAAGAACAATAACAAAAGACATAGTAAATAACTTTGTCAAAAACCATAACTTTTGTCCATTCACGCTGTTGATAATCGATTACAACATGGTTGTAATCGATTACCAGAGAGTTTTAACCCATATTACCTGTTGGTAATCGATTACAACCATGGTGTAGTCGATTACCAGGGGAATTTTTGTTTATACAAGGTGAAGTCGTGCTCCTCTTACATGACTTCAGCACTCAGTAATCGATTACCGCGCCTTGTAATCGATTACAACACCCTAAAATCGTTTTGGGGTGCACGACTTCATCTCTGACCACTTTGTCAGGGTAAAGTCGTGCAGGGGGCACGACTTCTTCATTTAAAGTTGTTTGAGTCCCCACGATTTGGCTACTTTGATAATTTGAATTTTTTTTTTGTCTAGATACATAATTTTCGGTTCAAATTTGTCTATTTACTTACAAAAGCCCAAATATTCTTATAAGGGTCACAAAAGGTTGAAATGATCTCACAAGATCAGCTCTTCAAATTTTCTTCCCGTAAGAAATGTTTTCTTTACTTGTATGATATGCTCTCTTTGCTAATGTATCTTCGTGTGGCTTCTTAATATGAGAAGAGTGACTCCAAAGACACTTTTACGCATAAGTTAGTTAGGATCTTTATCTTAATCGTACTTAGATGAACTTGATTATATCCGAGCCATCTTGTTACCTAATTCATGTTAAGCAGCCCAAGAATATCTATCACATTTTTGCAGAAAATCCTAAAAAATAAATAAATAATTTGGTGTTAGGTTCATGATCAACATGTGTCGAATTGAAATTGTTCAAATTAACAAGTTAGTTAACATCGATCATGGGCAGAAAAATAAAAATAGATGACGTTAAAATATTCTGCAATTTCAATATCTAATTATCATATATTCAACAACAATAAAACAGAAGTATGTCATGAATTATTTTCTAATGCAGAAGAAAAGCTGATTCACAAGTTCTTCCGCAGTTATGGAGAAGAGTATGAATAAGAACATTACCCCTTCGGATTCCATTTCCCCACATTTTCCTTTACCCCGGAAGAATAATATACACATGGCACAATGAATCTAGCAAACTGAAAAAAAGTGAACAACACGTAAACATCGGTTCTATAATGCTAATTAAAAACTAATTAGATCTGGAAGAGGTTGATTGTGACCAGAAACATAAGGCACAATGTGATAAGATTCCTCAAAAGGGTTGGTTGTGTTGCGAATATCCTTTTCACCAGAGACAGTATGCATTCCTTTACCACCAAACATCACATCATCATCATTATCAAAAACCTCCCATTGGTGAGTGATGATGGTCGTCAAACCCTTCTCTGAGTCCTTCTGGTGTGAAACAGGTACAATGGTAGAACAATCTCTTACCACAATGGCTTTGTCCTCATCATTTGCCGCAACACCATCCTTCTTTTTGGAAGAGGCACCATTGATTATTTTCACAAGATCTTGAATGTCCTCCTGAGAAATTCTTTCAATTTGGGGACACTGAGAGGCATTGAGGACACCAATATCCTTGCAAAACTCAAGGAACGAAGACAACTCCTCCCTTTGAATCGATGCTTTCTGAAGAACCTTGAGGCCAATACTTGCTTCCATCCTCCCACCCATTTCATATATCCTCAACAAAACCTTGGCAATCTTGTTGCAAAACTTACTATACACACCGAAAACCTCAACTATAACACAGTCCATGGCTTCAAGAACCAAACCAACATTCATGTTCTCGTTCCGAGGCCTGATCTGAAGAAGCATATCAACCAACCCTTGCAACTTTTGCAAACCCTCAAGCTCTTCCATCAACGTCTCCTCCACCTCCATCTCCTTGTTATTCTTCTTTAGCTTTCTAACCTCGGAGGATACGTACGCCGATCTTTGGTCCAAATACGCAAAATAAGCACGAATGAAATCGTTGAAGTCCCAAGCCTTCTCGGTGCTCAAATGGGCATCAGAAAAGTTTGAGAGGTCAAAGGGTAATCTCCCCATGCGTTGCACTATCGGGATGTCACAGCAGAAAATGCCATGGATGAGCATCAAGCCTTTCATCGCGACCACCCAGCTTCGAGTCTTCTGCATGCGCATGGAGAGAGACCACACAATAGGTTTGAGGTACGAGGGTGAGGTTCGTAACCAATGGAACACTTTCTGAACGTTCTTAGAATCTATGCGTTGATCATCATGGCTTGTAGCCTTGATCACCACAGCTTCTAAATTAGGGTTGTGGAACTCACTCTTTCGCGCGAACTTTGCAACCCATATGCTGTTCTTGTCTTTTATGGCTCCAGCGGCTCTCGCCCACACCCTCATTTCCTTTTCTTGATGCTTGTGAATATATTTGAAACAAAGGTTATAGAATGATGTATAAAGTAAGGTTAGGGAGACGGTGGTGAGGATGGTTATCTCTTCACCACCTTCAACCTTCCCTTCTTTCTCAAGGGAAAACTTGTATTAAATTTTTCTCTTGGTTTGCAAGATTTTCTATGTTCTGAGAACTCTATGTGGTTGGGACGAAAGATTGGATGATGGAGACAACAACGCAAACGCAAAAGGTTTCATGTGTTTTAGTTTTCTACAACGTATCCACCTGGCATCATGGCGTATTTTTGGTCTTCATGTCTTGGAATCCGTCAAAGTTGTTACCTAAAACTCGTGTTTGGCTGACTTGCCACGTTTGGAAATGCTTCTTGGAAGAGAGTTGGCTAAATGAAAGGGATCAAGAGTTTTTTTGGGGCCCCACGGTATGGATTTTACTTAATTCTGCAACGTGAACTGGTGCCAGAAGGTATTTTGGTCATTCTTGTTCTTGTCACCTCACCATGCAAGAGTCTACCTGCATGTCGTCATTAGGTTGCTTTTGTTAACGTGTACGATGTTGCCGGCTTCTCTCCAACCACAAATATTTCGTGAAGTTTAAGTATACTTTCTTTAGTGAGGGAAATTTTTCGGCTAACAGTCTACTCACTCTACTTATTCAAAGCTCAAAGCGTATTATTCAATGTTTATGATGCACTAATGTTTATTGTAATATCTTGCAAAAAGAATTAATTTATGTAGCAATATATATATATATATATAGCAATGTTTACATTTTTTAAGTAAGATTTTCTGTAAAAATCTTGTTGTAAAAATCTTGATTTTTATAGTCCATTTACTTCTCGTGATTGAAAGGACATAGGATGTAAACAGATTGGCCGAATCAATAAAAATCAACGTTTGAACTTTCTGATCTCTATGCTCTTTTATTCAGTCGATTATGCTTTAGTATATTCGATTAAATCAACTAGTGAATTGCATATATTTTAATTTGTGATTCAAGAAAACTGTAAAAATATTTTATTTTGTGAAAAAGATTTTGAAAACTTTTATTTTTACACTTTACCAATTTATCCTCCTCTTGGTGTGAGAAATTAAAACATTCTATTTTAAAAATTTATATATACTTTTCATTTATATTGTTTTTCTTGTTGTTGAGGGCTTATGAATTATCATTTTCTCACTCAATAGCTACGTGCAAAGAGACAACACTAAACTTAAACACTAACAAGACAAGAGAATTAGTTAAAACAAAATAAGCAGAAAAGTTTGGCAAGGAAGTATTCAAGATTGGGAGGGCCCAATCCGAAGGTGGTGGACGAGTTATGACAACCTTTTTATTTTAGAAACTCAAGACTTAAAAATGGATATCAAACTTCTAAAAGCCAACCTAAAATTTGTAGGCCCAAGAATTAGACCTAAATTAATCCTATATTTAGTTTAAATTTTATTAACAAAAAGAAAGATCTTATATGTGATTATTATCTTATTAATATGGAAAACTAGATAAATAGTTACTATCTTTGTATTCCTTTATCTTCTATTATTAATTTTGTAATCTTTATGTTTTGTTATTATCCTTGTAATTCTACCATTTTCCTTGTAATCTTTAGGAAAATAAAATTTTAACACCATTTTTTGACACTATTTTGACACTGCACACGTGTCAAAATGTGGTTGGACGATTTCAAATTAAAAAATAAACTTTGGTTTTTCTCTTCCAAATATACCCCTGCTTCAACTTTTTTAATTTGAAATCGTCCAATCACATCTTAACACGTGTGCAGTGTCAAAATAGTGTCAAAAAATAGTGTTAAAATATCATTGTCCAACAATTTATAACCTATTTGTCTATAAATAAAATGCTCCATAGCTAAGAACTATTTTGGTCTTAGTACTCTACTTCACGTGAGATCAAGAGAGTCCTTGATTTTTATATCTTTGATAAAAGACACTCAATATTTTACCGAATTTACTTTTTGGACTAGCCAAATGCACGTATGGACAAGATGTGCATATTCACAAAACGTATGGTAAAATTTTCATGAATTAGAAGTATTTTTCTGTGTTGATTAATTTAAGATATAGTATGTCTAGGGAGTCTAATAGAGTATTTATTAGGTTAAAACGTGCAGTATAATGTATGTAAATTGTCTCGTGAACTAGTTACCTTTGCTTGTTTTTTCTTAAGTTGGTTAGGATCTCCTTAAATACTTATAACTCCCTTGTCTTGTCCTTTGTAAAAGTTGTATATGCCAGTTATTGGATATACAGAAATACAATAGTGACGCTTGTACAAACTTCAATTTGCACATACAAGACATTTTTTTCATATATATTTTTCTTAGGATTTTTTATTTTTTTTAATCTCTTTCGAGTGTGATTCCTTACAATTATTGTGTTGTTTCTTTGTTGTGCTTAATTTGAGAATCAAGATGAATGTTTTGTTCAAGAATCAAGAGATTTGAATTTCACTTTCCAGCAACACAAAACACAAGAGGCGTGTTTTGAAGCAGTTGGGGGAAAGAACTCATTTCATTATTTTCTCTCTCTCCGATGAGGTGCACTATGACTTAAGGAGAGAAGATCTAAGGAATATTATACTTTGAAATTGGAGAAATTGTTAATGACAATGTCCATTTGCAACAAACTTTGTTAAAACTTGATGAATTTTTAGGACATAGACCTCAAGGTAGATAATAAGGATGCAATGATAATTAAGTTAGCCTTTCTCACGTCATCTTGGATAACTTTATTCAGTGAGTGAAGTTTGGTATATATTTGAATTGAAATTAAGTGATTGACATGATTCATTGAGCTTAAAAGAGAAAGATTCATTGTTAGACAGGAATTAGAATGTTTTGTTAGGATTCAAAATAACACTCTGATTTGAATTTGGAGTAGAAATGATATGAAGGGTAGTGTGGTCCTAGGACTACCCTCATATTCCAAATTCCCCCAAAATAGCCTTTTCATTTATTGGGTCACTCGTGTTGAAGATAATTCATCTTTTCAGAAGACACAACTGTTGTTATTATTATTTCTTGAAGTTGGCCTTAGGTAATGAATTAGGGTCCTCGAAGTGGAGGAAGAAGATATGGGGTTTGGAAGAGTCGTTGTAGTATCTGATTGTTTGAAGTAGAGAGGCTGGTCCCTCCTTCTGCACTAACAACTCTATCTTTTCAGTCACATTTTGTTTTCTAACACCACTCTGCTGCAGTTCCTTTCGATACGTTTCATACAAAGAAAAAAAAAATTAACTATTTTAAAATTCTGGATATGAAGTGGTGCTAATCTTTATAGGAATTAGATTTCTATTTTATTTGTATTGTATGTTTTTAATAAATCTTACCTATTATGTTAATTGTTAAGTTGTTGAAATGTGCACATAAAAAAGAAATTTTTAATTAAATAAATCATAAATCAATTCATAAAATCTTGATATTGCGTAACAATAAATTTGTAAGTTTTTCTTTTTTTTTCATTTATAATTATTTATCTGAATCATCTTAACCCGTCATGAGATTTCTAACTCTCCGCACTAGTTATCTTTATATGCCACCCCTCAACCATCATATACCCTGTCTTTCTTTTTGTGCCTTCCAAAATAAAGCTTTTTTTTGTTGGCTTTTGGACTTAATGTACAACACAAACAAAATACTATATGCTCAAATAAGTTTATCTTTTTTAATATATGATTAATTTGAATTTAATTATATAAGAAAATAATTTAAATCAAATATTTCAGTTTAACTTCTTTTGTACCTATTACGTTCTATTACCCACTTATACAAGATTGAAGCTTCCATATCGAGACCTTCGAGTGGTTGATATGGTAATGTTATAAAGTTTTTTTCTTCTTTTCGTTTAAATTATATATGTCCCCTAGGCAAGATAATATTGCTTTAATAGGAAACATTTGTGATGAAATTGATTATTGTTCTCCAGACCGAATGAGCTTCCTGATTCATCCTTCAAGTTATGTTGTTCTTTTTCTTCTTGTTTTTGGGTGTGGTGGTGGGTACCTATCAAAGGTACTCTAATTCTCAAGTAAGTGATTTACTCAATAATTCTATAATGAGTAATTAGAGTTCATTTACCTACCAATTAATGATTGTTTTAGACTAGTCGATCATTTCCTTATTGGATGGTCGACTGCTCGGTCCTTGGCTAATCGGGTGGCAATACAGTACAGTTACAAAAATAAAAGGTTAAAACCACTTAGGCGTCCTTGTTTTCGTAAGGTCTTCCCATTTTGGTCCCGTTCTTATAAAAGTTCCCAATTGGGTCCTTAAAAGTGCCAATTTCGTTGAAATTAACCCTTCCCGTTAAAATTGAGAAATGGTGTTAAATCTGGGCAGAGTTGGATGGAAGACGTGTCAACCATTAAAAACGTGGCAGAAATCTGAGTGATACGTGGCGTGATTAATTGATAAATTGAAATTAAAAAGGGGATTAGGGTTAGTTAATTAAAAAAGGGAATTAGGGTTGAGTGAAATAAAAAAGGGGAATTAGGGTCCTGGTAAATCGAAAAGCAATTGGGATTAAATTTCATTAAAATTGTGAGAGGAATCTGAGAGGTATCATCGAAAGTTCATTACCAATCGTAAGTGGAGAGATCCAGACTTGATTCGGTCTTTGAAGCTTGGCCATTCCCTATTTCGACTTCAATCGCGACTTGGTTCTATGTGTTCGTCAACTGGTTTGTCTCGAATTTGCTGGAAGGTTTGTCTTGAATCTAATGAAACAATATCTTATTTAGCTATGAATTTTATATTGGATTGTGATTGTTGACGTTGTTATCTGGGGATGCCTTTTTTAATGTGGGGTGTGGATTGTCTGAAAATGTGGTGTATTCTTTTTGCGGTTGTGGTCCCCCATGTCCCCCCATAGTTATACTTAAGTTTCTTTTGTCAGTAACACTTTAATAAGCGGTGTGTTTTGTCCTTTTATTTTCTTTTGGTAGGTGTAGAATTTTGTTTACGGTGTTGTGAGTGATGGACCACATACAAGTAGTTATTCACCATGGGGGAAAGTTCGTGAATGAGGGCTGCTTGAAGTATGAAGGGGAAATTGAGACACTTTGTTTTGATCCTGACGTATGGAGTTATTTTGTGGTAGTGAGTGTAGTGAAAAGTCTAGGGTACGATGGTTTTAAAGAGTTATGGTATTCTGTTGGTTGTGGTCCTATCTTAGATGATAGGCTACAAGCATTGACTGATGACGTTGGTGCCATGCAAATGGTCACCTTAGCTCACTTAAATGGACGAGTTCATTTGTATGTAGTGCACAATGTGTCTGAGGCTGAAGTCATTCACATGATTGAGTATAACGTTGATGTAGGAGGTGAGGAAGTTGCACCATTTGCTGAGGGTTTAGAAGAGGGTGGTGAGGGTGAAGAGTTGGATGAGGGGGTACCTGCTGATGGTGAGAGGATAGAAGTTGTTGTCGGCCAGGCTGAGGAAGTTGTTGATGAGGATGCTGTAGTTGTTGGTGAGGGTATAGATGCTATAGTTGTTGGTGAGGCTGAGGAAGTTCATGGTGAGGAAAATGAAAATGATGTTCAGAGGACAGAGGCAGCTGAAGTTGAACTTCAGACTCCTAGTATTGAAGTTGATAGTGCAGAAGCAGATGGTATTGAAGTTGATAGGGGAGAAGTAGATGGTATTGAAGTTCAGGCTAATACTTCTGAGGTTGATAGGGCAGAAGCAGGTGAAGTTGAATTTGAGGATGAAAAGGACGATGTGATGGATGATGTAGAAGTTGGTGATTGGAGTTCAACACAAGAAAGTGATGCTGAGATGGATAATGAGGATGGATTAGTAGACATAGATGTTCAGTGTTATGTAAGTGAAAGTTGTGGTGATTTGGAGGTTGAGGTTGAACCTTTTCTACCTGTAACTGATTCTGATATGGATGAACACGATATGAATGATTCCAGTTGGTTCAATGATGATTGGCAATCTGAGGAATTAATTTCTCCTCACAATAGTGATGAGGACAGTGAACAGGAAGGGTATGGTAATTTTGCCACATTTACTCAACCAAAAAATATGGTTGATTTTAACTGGGAAGTGGGAACTTACTTTATGAATAAAGAAGACATCCTTGATGCCATCAAAAGTTATGCAATGGAGAATGGGAAAATTTTGAAACTTGTCAAGAATGATAAAAAACGAATAAGGGTTACATGCTTGGGTTCAAAAGGAGAATGCCCATGGGTGGCATATTTTGGTTTCATGGGTGCAGTTAATTCATGGCAACTGAGGACTGTGGTTGACAGTCATACATGTAGTAGGGAACACAAGGTTCAACTTTTCAATGCCAAATGGCTGAGTAGAAAACTGGAAAAAACAGTGAGAGAGAATCCTAATGTCAAGGGAGTTGACATTAGAGACAAAATTTCAAGGAAATGGAATATAGCCATATCTAAGAATATGGCTTATAGGGCCAAAACATATGCATCAGACGAAGTGGCAGGTTCCTTCACTGAGCAATATACAAGAATATTTGATTATGGAAATGAGTTATTAGCGAGAAATCTTGGGTCTACAATCAAAGTAAAAGTTGAGCCTTATGATGGGAATGATGGGAAAGTAATATTCCAGAGGTTTTACGCATGCCTTAAAGCATGCAAAAATAGCTTTCTTTCATGCAGGCCAATCATTGGTCTTGATGGAGCCTTCTTGAAAGGCANACATCATGGTGAGCTATTAACTNNTNTGGCACGAGATGCAAATGACCAAATGTTNCCANTGNNGTATGCAATTGTTGAAGTTGAAAACAAGGACACGTGGACATGGTTTCTGGAGCTATTGATTGCAGACTTAGGTGGTCCAGATGTGTGTTCTGGACTAACTATCATGTCAGATCAACAAAAGGTTGTTTCCTTTTTAGTTCTTGTCTTTTCTCTTACACAAATAACTTCTTCATCTAATGAAGCATATGAATGATAGGGTTTAAGATATGCTGTTGAAGATGTTATTCCTGGAGTTGCACAAAGATTTTGTGTAAGGCATTTATATAGGAAAAAATTCCTTGGAAAAAACTTGAAGAGGCTCATGTGGAGGGCAACTACAACAACCCATCCACAACAGTGGGAGACTGAGATGAGACATATGAAAGAGGTTAATGAAGATGCTTTTAAACATCTGATGTCTATTCCTCCAAGGTTTGTCATTCTTACTTAATACTACTTATCAATTTATCTAACACAACTCTTGTTTTCATATTATCTAAGTTAACTCTTGTTTTCCTTGAAGGTTTTGGTCAAAATCAAGGTTCACAACCACAGCTCAAAGTGATACCTTGGTAAATAACATGTCAGAAGCTTTTAATAGCGTTCTGGTAAATACAAGGACCAAACCAATTATTACACTGTTGGAGGACATCAGATTGTACATGATGAAGAGATGGACAGCTAATAGGTCAAGGGTGTCCTCTTTTAAATAAGCAAATTGTCCTAAAATTCTGAGTAGATTACGGAAGGAGGCACTACAAACAAAAAACTGGGTTCCCAGGTATCCAAAACTATTACATTGGTATATACTTGTTTATGTTTACCCAGATATCATATAATTAATGGTTGTTTATGTTAACAGTTGGTCTGCACACAAACTTTTTGAGATCAGACATGTGTCCCAAAGTGGGGACAACTTTGTTGTGGATATAGATAAATATACATGTTCCTGTAGGAAGTGGAGCATCAGTGGAATTCCATGTGTGCATGCATTGACAGCAATGAAGTTTCTGAACCTAACTGCAGAGGACTATCTACCTATTTGGTTTAAAAGGTCAACCTATGAAGAGATGTATTCCTCCATTATATACCCCATTAATGGAAAACATCTATGGGAGGTCACTCAATCTCCAGATGTCTTGCCTCCACCAAAAAGACAGCTGTCTGGTCGTCCTAAGAAGAAAAGGAGATTAGAGCAATGGGAGTTGAAGAAAAGTTCTACCAAGATGTCTAAAGGGGGCTTACTCAAGAGATGCACCATCTGTAGGGAAGTGGGACACAACAAAAGAAATTGCCCAAAACAAAGCCAAGGGCAGCAACAGGGAGAACCCAGCACATTACCTCAAGGTCAACTAGATGGAGCAGATACACAGACAACTTGATGTTTAACATATTTTGTAATAGGCCAGATTATGATGGTAGAATATGTAATAGGCCACATTTTGATGTTTACCAGATTTTTATGTTTAAAAAACTCTGATGTTTCAGTGGTACCATATGTAACTTTGATGTTTACAGTGCTGGCTGTATGAACAATGAAAGATTACCTTTTGTTATTTATATCAAAATCTCTGTTTCAGTTGTTAAATTCCCTTGCCTATTTTACTTCTGTATGCAGATTGATATATATATATATATATATATATATATATATATATATATATATATATATATATATATATATATATATATATATATATATATATATATCAGTTGATGTTACTTCTTTAATCACGTGCCAGTAAACAACTTTGTTAAATGATTGATATATATATCAGGTGCCAATAGTCTGAAGTCATGCTTTGCAAAATATCATTTCCATTAAACATATCAAGCACTACATTAAACATCTTAAACATCTGAAGCAGTACATCTTCAGTGCACAAAACATTAACATTAACCAAAACCTACATCTGAAGCAGTACATCTTCATCCCAACTAAGTACAATAACATGACCAAATCCTGCAACTAANACCAAAACAAACNAACTAAGTACATTGTACTGACCAAAACCTACATCTACATACATTATCAAACCCTTCCCATGAGCATTGCAATTATAATCATGTTCATTATAAAGACAACACTAACAACCACAACCAAATATTTCATCCAACTTTGAAGACCCATAACAGCTTTCTGCACATCAAAGCTCTGCTTAACACCTTGGTTTTCAAAAGTCTTCACTAACCTCTAATCATTTGCTTCCAACACCTCACAGCTAACACTTTCTTCAACTCCCCAATCAGTAAACCACTTGAAGAAGTTGCATCCTCCATTTTCACTCCCCATCTTATACCTAGGGCAACCCAAGAACAATTTCCCTCGATTCTTCGTCGTTTTTGCAGTCCTCAACACACTCTTCTCTCCACAATGGTAGATCAGCGATGAATCTTTCTTGTTCCAACCTCCATTTCTTTGAGAGCTCGAAGCAGAACGGAAATGCTTCCTTCCGCATGCATTGCAAGTTGAAGAGCAATAACAATGACCCAAGGACATGGTTACGTCTTGTACTGTAGAACTTCCCTCTTCAACACCGATGAACCCTAAATATGTCGAGTTGGGTCTCCTACTTCAGAACTTAAACTCACAATTTCATTCTTCAAATGCTTTACCAATTACAAATGTAATTAACATTTTTAATGAATGGATTAATAGCCACGTAGCACTCAGTTTTCTGCCACGTTTCCTCTGATTTTTAATGGTTGACACGTCCTCCATCCAACTCTGCCCAGATTTAACACCGTTACTCAATTTTAATGGCAGGGGTTAATTTCAACGAAATTGGCACTTTTAAGGACCCAATTGGGAACTTTTATAAGAACGAGACCAAAATGGGAAGACCTTACGAAAACAGGGACGCCTAAGTGGTTTTAACCAAAATAAAAAAAAAACACTTGAGATAATACTCAAACAAAAGTTTACCACACATTAAGTTATAATTAATAAAATATAATTATACTATTATTTATATTAAAATGTAAGTTCTGCGCACTTTAAGAAATGTAACACTTCAAACAAAAATTAAACATATAAGATAACTCAATAAAAGATAATATATGTATAGAATGTTAGAGCTGTCAAAACAGGCCACTCGTCGCAACCCAGCCCGGCACATCACAGGTTGATCACTTAATGAGTCAATCCAACCCAACTCATTTATTAGCGAGCCAGAAAAATTTGAACCCGACCCGACCCATCACCAGTTGGTGGGTGAACGGGTTGGCTCACTAGTTCACTTAATTACAATTTTTATTAAATAAAAAAATTATAAGCTTTCTATAATTTAAATCTAAACAAATTTCTCTTCCAAATTTCATTGCGAACATGGATGTTTAATTAATTTTGAAAATAGGGGACTTAAATAAGTTTTTCAAGCAAAAAATAAATAAATATTTTTTTTATAAAATAAAATTAAATGTTAATAAAACAAAATTAGGTAGGTGGGTTGGTGGGTCAACTAGGCCCACCACGGTTCAACCCGCATGAGCCGAGTTTAAATGAGCCGAGTTGAAATCTGACCCGCATAAAAAAATACAATTTAACACAATATGAATCCACTTGTTTCGAAAGACATGCATTAAGGTTTCTTCATCCTTTTCTAGACTCAAAGGAGGTGTTTCTCCCTTATAGATTCCAAGGAAGGTGTCTTTTATCTCTTATAGCTTCAAGAGAGGTGCTTTCTATCCTAAATTGTTCTTACTCTTATTTGTAATCTTAGATTATTTTTTGTGTTTTAGTTAATCCCTCTTTGATGAGATTAAAAACTGGACCTAGTGATGACCAATTGTAAACCTCAATTGGTCAGAACACACATGGAAAGATGTAGCGGAAAGATGAAAACAAAGGAAGTTCTAGTGTAGTTAGACAAAATGTAATCAATGGTGGTGAAAAATCCTAGAAAGGTATAACATTTTTAAGGGAAGGGGACTAGAGGAGGCTTAAGAGTAGGTTGAATAGGGCTAACTTTTCAAACTTTGTGAACTTCTCGAAGGGATTTGAGTGTAGGATGGTTCTTTTGCACACATGTTGAAGATTCCTGGCTTCATCGGTCAATAGGTCAACAATGACGTTATCACTAATGAACCTTCTATCAAAGTTCTCCCCATAGAGAACTTTTTCAACCTTCCAACCGAAGGCATACACTTCATCCTAGTCGTCTATTAAACAGTCGAGAAGTTGGCAACAATTTATTGCATTTACGATGATGTTGGGGGTGATGACTATTGGTCTTCCAGCAATAATTGACACAATGCAACTATGATCAAGTAGAGAGTTTTTTCCAGAAATCTATCACCAATTTGACTAGGATGGTCTCATCCCAGAAGACGAACCCTTCAGCTCCATGCCACCTTATTCCTACCAGATCAGATTCTAACCCTTGGAGCTTGTTCAATGTGGTTACATCATCTAGTAGGAGGATCTCATATCCTGAGACTTTGCAGCTAGCTAATCTTTCTGCAGATTCTAGAACGTCTGCTATAACAAGGGTGGCCATTGAGGTTTTGCAGAGATTTTGAAAGGAGATAAGTGTGAAGAGGTTTAGAAGATTGGTTAGAAAAATGTGAGTGATTAACTCGTTGAGAGGAGGGA
The DNA here is from genome assembly GCF_000741045.1 of Vigna radiata var. radiata. NCBI lineage: Eukaryota > Viridiplantae > Streptophyta > Magnoliopsida > Fabales > Fabaceae > Vigna > Vigna radiata. Next base: position 23,501,239 of record NC_028357.1, read on the forward strand.
GTATTTAAAGGATTTCTTACTAGACAAGAAATACCTTTGGGATTTCTAAGTTTTAAGGGTTTGACGGTTTACTCGAATTTCAACTGTCAGCATTTGAGGGAAATCATTACGCATTAAATGCGCATAAAAAGATTTTGGGTAACGTGGGAAGGTGAACTGCCTTTTTCTCCTATGTGGTAGTTTGAATGCCGACCTGGCGAGTACGTAATGGACACGTAGCAAACTCAAGTGTCACACTAATTGAAAAGAGAGTGCTTCTCCTTACACCCCACCTTCCATTTTACGTATTTACCCTTTATTTATCAAAGTCAAATGTAAATTAATGATTTGTAATCCCAGCAACCTTCCTAACCACCAATAATCTTCAACCTTTATTAATTGTATAAACCTTAATTTTCATATGTTCTCCTACATGCACCCCCTTCCTTTTTTTTATTTACTTTCATTCTTGGCTTCTTCACTTCTACTGCTAAGTTGTTTTCAAAATTCAAAGTTGTAAATTTAAATAGTAGTAGTATTGTGGTGGTGCTCTGGACAGTAAAAGAGAAAAAAGGCTATAAGTGTTGTGCACAAGACATCGAGAGGTCATGAGATTAGTATAGAGTGGCACAGTCCGAATAGCGATTAGATATAGCAAAAATTTGAATTTCGACTTAACCCCAACCGCATCTCGACCTGCGGTTGAGGTGTGCGCACTTCCAAGTGCGGTTTCATCCAGTTTTTTTATCCAGTTTTATTTTGTATGGTTCTTTATTTTCGTAGTTGCACCTTTTATTATTATTTCCATTAGTATAAGGATAGTTTACGAGAACAGAGGGAGAGTTAGGATTTATTTTTCTTTTATTGGCCATGCAATGCATAGGAAAAGATAGAGTTCCAGTAGAATAGTGAAAAATATTGAAGAATGATATTTACGAATAAAAAATTAAGGTTTAGGAATAGTAAGTGAGGTTTTGTGTTATACATTAGAGTGAGGATAACACTGTTTCTGCATGCAAAGGGAGAGTGAAGATGAGTTTCTAATAGATTGGTTATAACAATAGTAAAAGAGTTTGTTCAACGAAAAAAAAAAAAGAAACCGCAAATGCAGTTTGAGCTGCGTTTTCTCCAAAACCGCAGTCTAAGTTGCGTTTTCCTCCAACCGCAGTCTGAGCTGCGTTTTAATCCAACCGCAGTCTGAGCTGCGTTTCTCCCAACCCGTGTACCCCCAAAACCAAACCAACCGCAGATCCATCGGCGGTTGGTTTCAGGCGCTGATCCAGCTGCGACAGGTGTTAACCACAAAACGACTTGTGGTTCCACAACGCACCCCCAAAACCCATCCGTCGTTCGTACTGCCGTAGGGGTTAACCGCAGTACCATTTGCGGTTAACTCTTCACGGCCTCTCCCACGCACAGTTCATATACACACAGGTTTTCATAGGTTTTCATACACAGTAAAAAATCCATTAGATTCTTTTACGAGATCTGCTGGACGTCAGAAAAAAACTTCAAACACGAAGAACTGCTACCCAACCCACGCCCAACGTCAAGATAGCACCAGGTTGGATGGTAGGATACGAGCTGCACTGGTTGGAGGGAGGGGAGGAGAGGAAGACTGGTCAAGGGAAGGGAAGAATGAAAATAGGGGGTGTAGGGTTTTTTTGTCTGAGTTGCGGTAGACAAAATTATCTTTTTATAAACCCAATGAATAGGGTCACAGAACTAGTGATATAGGGATACAGTGGGAATTAAAGGAGAAGTAGGAGGTACAGGACGAGATCCAAGAGGTGCAGGGAGGAACACTCTTGGAAAGATAGAGGGTTTTCTATCCTACTCTACTTCCTAAGAAGGATTGCCTAAGGGAATTTGGTTTCCCCAATGATATTCTAATATTAACTTTTTGTGAAATTCCAAACCCTAATTAATTCCTAAAATCTTCTATCTAGAGAATTATTATCATGTGCATTACGTCTACCTTAGAGGTTTTCTATGAATTTTACGTCAATCAGATGCTCCTACGTTGTTTGGAAAACTTTAGTACATTTTCCCATTTTAATAGTAGTTAGCTACAGTGACATTCCTTTATGCATTAATTTTTTTATGTCCTAATAAATGATAACTTGTCACTCACCCGTATTAATGAATTATTATGTTCTTAGGCAGTTATGATATTATATAGAACAATTCAATATTGAGTGAAGGATAGGAACTCGTACCTATTTCTCCATACCTTAGCTTTAAACAATTCGTTGAACTTGTAGAGATAGCTTCCTTCTTAACTCTTTTACAACGAGCTTTATGGTTGACTTATGCTCCTAGATTTCTTCTATGGATCACCTTGGTTTTTATTTCTTATCCTTCTTAGATAAGGGTTGGAGATTTGTATATGAGTAATGAGCTCTTCCTTTAAAGTTCTTTGTGGACATACCTAACCTTCCTGTACTTATGAGCATTGAATCATGTAATTGCTTTCCAGACAATGAGCATTGGTGGTTGATCTAAATAACTGCTTTACGAATAATTAAAGATACATACCTCTGTATCTTCAAAAATTCTTGTTTTCATTACTTCTAAAAACAAATATTTCTTTGATAAGTGTTTCCTTTTCAAAAGATAAGGAGAGGAGGTTTTCTTGTCACAAATGTTAAGTTTGCTTCTTGATAATCATAGACTACTCTCTAGAGATAATCTACGTTACTCTTTCATTTTTACTCCTAAACATCAAGTCCCCTAGACATACTTCAGATCTTGAATTGTAGTTCGTTGAACCATCGCCTCGAGTTTTCTTACAAACTAGCTCTTAGAGGTTGTCTTTGATATCAATCAAAGGTGTAGAGAAACACTACAGGGGGTTGAATAGTGTTTTCAAACTTTTTCGTAACTTATAATCTGATAATAATGTACATTATACATGTAGGATACTTTCATTCGGTTAATAAGCGTTGTCAACACTCAATTTCGTCCGGGTGACTAAATAATAGGAATTGTTTTTATATTTTTTCTTATTTTATTTTTCATTTTGTTATCTTTAATTTTTATTTTACTATTTGGTATTTGATTTAGCTTTTTTTATTATTATTTAATTTGATTTTACTTTTTATATTCATTTTGAAAAAAAAAAAGGACAAAAAAAGAAAAGAAAAGAAAAAAAATAATAAAAGAAAAAAAAGAGAAAAAAGAAAATCAAAAAA
>NC_028357.1:23505631-23508954 GCF_000741045.1 Vigna radiata var. radiata
AATAATAAAAAATATAATTTAAAGGTTAAAGCACATGTGTGATCGCACGCATCGTCCTTGTGCTATAAAACCTTTTCGTCTTTCATAAAAAAATAATTAAAAAATATTTTTTAAAGGTTTAAGCACGTGTGTGATCGCACGCATCGTCCTCGTGCTAAGACCTTTTCCCCTTTCATAAAAATAAAATAAAAAATATATTTTAAAGGTTTAAGTATGTGTGTGATCGCACGCATCGTCCTCGTGCTAAGAACCTTTTCCCTTTTGTTTATATCAAATACTGAAATAAATATTTTCAAATAACACACATTCTCTCAGCTAGAACTACGTAACCCTGATTTCTCATTTTAGTGAGAATACGTAGGAGCAAGGTTAATCCTTGTCGGAATCAAAAAACTAAAAAATATTTTTGTTTCTTTAGATTGTCGTTTTTTAGGATAGTTAAACATTTTGTAAACCACATCACATTCGCGTATTTAATTAAAGGTATTGTCTTGGGCAGGCGTTGTAGGGTGCTAATACCTTCCCTACACGTAACCGACTCCCGAACCCCATCTTTGGTTTTTGTGGACCGTGCTTTATCATTTTATGGTTTTTCTGTAGTTTTCCAGAATAAACTATGGTGGCGACTCCGAACTCTTTTTCAAACTGTTTTTTTTTTGGATTGTCGTCCCGTCGCGATTCCGGTTGCGACAGATGGCGACTCCACTGGGGACGCTAGAGAGTCAAGCCATTTAATTAGACGCGCGAATTGAATGTAGTTTTTTTTTTCTTTATGTTTTTCTTCCTCTTTTCTTTAACTATGTTGATGTTTGAATGATTGCATGTGAATTGTTGTATATTGAACCCTAGGGTAGAAAACATGTCTATATCTGCCTGGGATTTTTCTGGTTGTTTTACAGGTGAGGGTTCGGGGTATGCATATTCATCCTCTCTTCACACACACACTTTATGCATATCATGAGTGGGGCCCTATACCCGGGTCTGAGTGTAACTTAGAATTAGAGGAGTTGTGTAGCGGTGTCACTCTGGGATGTACTTCCTGTCTGGCTATCGTGAGAACTCCAGTTAGAGTCTGTTCTCTTCATTTGTCTCTCCGCATCTAGTTGATTACTCGACTGCTGTGGAGACGCTGTGAAGAGGGCCATAGCTCTAGTGACCATTGATCTTTAGGCTCAGGGAACCATCCTTGTGAGATTTCATATACTAGACCTTGAATCTTAAGTGTCGAACCTTCATAGGGGCACAAAGAGAGATGTGTGTAGTCTTCTAACCCTCATTTTCGCTTGATAAGATCACGCATCTTGTGCATATCTTGAGTCACTTGTCTTTCTTGCGAATCGTCAAAACTCATTTTTTTTTCGAAAAAAAATGATCAATCAAAAACAAAATTTGTAGTGTCAGACTTTTCCGAGGTCAAATATTTAATCAAAAATAACAATTTGACATTTTTCTCAAGACGTTTGTGCACATCTTGCTTCAAGACCTTCACCCTTCACTTTTCCAAAATAAAGGATCTTTCCCAACAAAAATTGTCGCTACCCTCAGTTACAAAGTAAACCTTTACACAAGGGTAGATTGGCCTAACCAAAAGTTTTCTTGCTTGCGCTAGTAAGGTGATCCCTGAATCCATTAGGACAAAAAAAAAAAACAAGAAGAAGCATTCCACTAGATTGAAAACCTAAAAGAGCAGTCTAAAAAAAACAAAAAAATGAAAAAAACGACTTATGTTGAGGTCATCTAGTCATAGGGTTAATCTTTTGAAAGTAAAGCAATCGGAGTTCAAAATGATGTGTGGCCCTCTTTCTTCATCCAAAAAGAAAAAACAACACACCGTTGCTACCCGTTTGAGCCAACATTAACTTATTTTTCAAAATTATCCACAAGCAAAGGTTATCATCAAGTATGATTCAACTCGAGATGCAAATAAAGAGCACTCAGTGATTAAACGAGGAGAATTCATCAACAAATGGTGAACATAAATAAAAAAAACAAAACAAAACAAAAAAAGAATCTCAAAGTGATGATGAAGAAGAATGAAAAATGAAGTTCAAGAAAAGCAAAGTGCTCAAAAAGTCAAATAGTTGATGCAATGCCTAGATGATAACCCTTGTTTCAAAAAATATAACCAACAAATATTCATTTGGGCCTTCATATCCTTTTTTTCAAATACCTTTTAGCCCCTAGCCACGTTACAAGCCTAATAAAGTCCACGCAGATTGAATAATGATTGCTCAAATTTTTATAAAGCTCAATTTTACGATAAGGCAAAATGACTTTCAATGTGTCGTAAAAAAAAAAGAGGTTGAAAACGAATGAATAAAAAAGAAAAAGGTAATGTCTCAAGAAAAGGGGATCTCCTTGCAGCCCAGCCAGAAGCAAAAAAAGCAAAAAAAAAAAATCAAACTAATTGGGGCCAACCTTGTTAGCCGATCCTTTTCATGCCCACCGCCTCATTCAAACAAAACCCTATGCCAAACAAAAAAAAATGGGGCAACTTTGTGAGTATCAAACAAGTTTTTCATCAATGCATAATCAAATTGGGGTAGCTTTGCAAGTTTCACTTGATTTTTTCACCCTAATATTCATAGATCCAAACCCTATGTTCATTTTCCCTAACACCAAGCTGGGGCACACTTTGGGTATCTCGTGTTCCACCTTGACACTCTTATATTACATCTTCATCGAGGAGAGTGTGAGGAATGATGTGCCCACATGACTATCACATTCCCTTTCCGAACCCTTCTAAACATCTCTCATTTTTCCCTTGCCCAAATTCAAGCATGTGTGCACTGATGTCTTGGAAGAAAAAGTCAAAATGTAATAATCTCAAAGTTAGACCTCTGGATGTATGACATTCCTCACTTTCAAAAAAATTGAAAATAAAGACCAGTTTAATGATTTCAAATAAGACAATTGACTCAGGCGAAAAAAAAGAGAAACATACAACAAAACAAATGTTTTTTCATATGTGCATAACATAAGTTGCCATCGATCAATCAAAAAGAAAATCTTTCGGATCGAAACCCTCTTCACTCCTATGAACGCTTGTCGAATCCTTCTTCAAAAATACAAAAAGAGTAGCATCAAGATTTTAACACTTTGTAATTAAGGGTTTCGACACCCTGATGTCTTTTCGAAAATCAAATTTCTGTCGAAAATTACAAAAAGAACAATTCAAAAGTTATAAATTTCAAAATTTCAAGGGTCCACCTCAAATCATTCACAGGGTTGGTACACCATTTTCACGAGGTTAGTACACCTCACATCATTTATCCGCAGGGTTGGTACACCCTCCACGAGGTTAGTACACCTCACATCATTCA
>NC_028357.1:23509264-23519724 GCF_000741045.1 Vigna radiata var. radiata
CCATAGGGTTGGTACACCCTCCACGAGGTTAGTACACCTCACATCATTCATCCGCAGGGTTGGTACACCCTCCACGAGGTTAGTACACCTCTCATCATTCATCCGCAGGATTGGTACACCCTCCACAAGGTTAGATGGTAAGAAAATTTAGTCGACTTATGCAAAATGATAGTCAACTGTCTAACCATGCAGGTCAAAGCAAGAAGAAAAGCTTCAGCACAAACACTGTCTAATGCTATGAATGTGGAAAAGAAGGCCACATCAAGCCTGAATGTCCTGAGTTATAACCGAAGCAGAAAGGAAAGAAAAGATTTCCTCAAAGCAGAAACATGAAGAAGAAAGGAGCCTACATTGCTTGGGAGAATTATGAATCTGAGTGATGAAGATTCTGATCAAGATGAGGAATCAAACTTATGCTATATGACAGGTGTGTCATGGGATGATTATGGCAGTGATGTAGAGATATCAAATGAGCCTGTAAAAGTCAAATATGATATGCTGCAAGATGCTTTCAAAGAATTACATGTTGAAGCAATGCAACTACAGTACAAGGTAAATCGACTGAGCTCTGAGAGAAGAGATTTTGAAAATCGAATTAATAACCTTGTTACTGATAATGAAAGATTAGAAAAGGAATTGGAAATAGCCTTATCTTTTGCTAAGAGTGTTGAAATTAAAACTCTTACTATGGAAAAGGATTGTGAAAATTGTCCTAAACATGTTGAAAAGATAAATTACTTGACTAGCAAGCTAGCTGGGTTTGCTCAAGCTAGTGACAATCTTGATACTGTATTAAATTCCTCTAGCAGAAACAATAATAGGCAGGGAATCGATTTTAAAGCTAACTCTAACATAAACAATGCTAGAAAGATTAATGACTTAAGAGAACCTGCAAGAAATGCATGTTTTTACTACAGATGTGTTGGTCATACTGTTAGAAACTGTTACTATATACATGTTGCTGTTCCTCAAGGATTATGTGTATGGATACCAAAGGAACATGTGACAAGAACAATCAAGGACCCAAAATTAAATGGGTACTGGCAACCAAAACTTAACTTTTTTGCAGGTTATGCAGCTGATACAGAACTATCTCAAGGATGAATCAACTATGGAAAATTTCGAAAACCTTGAGGGTCTACAACTGGTAAATCTGTATCTGATTGTTGCATCATGAATATGTTAATTGTTTGTTGTTGTATGATTGTTTGTTTTGAGTGCTAAATTGATTGATTGGTTGAATTTGCTTGAAAAGGATTTTTACAAGTCACAGTCGACTCCAATATTAATTCAATCAACTGGGTATCTGATTAGAAAGACTGATCTAGGATCTTTCAAGATTAATTAAAAACAGCAGTTATTGGAAAATGACAACATATTCTTTATGTTTCATTGACTGAGTAAGAAAAGATCATAGACTCTTTAATGGCTTCCTCTAGTCGCCTCATCCCATGACACTCTCAAATCAATGATCCTGAATCTAAAATGCCAAATCCAACCGGATGGATTAACAATGAAGAAATCAGAAATGAAATTCTCTGTGCATCTATCAAGTTCATTGTATCTCCTTTGAACATTAAACTAAATATGTTTGAAAAGGAAGGAATTCTATTTCCTGATTGGATTGATCGACAAGGACTATCATTGCTTGTACAAATGAAGGGGTGGTGGTACCCTGATCTGGTCAAAGTATTTTACCACAACCTGAAAGTGATTGATGACAAGATTTGTTCAAAGGTAAAGGGAGTCAATATTGAAATAGATGATTTTCTGTGGAACATGTTTGTAAATATACCTTCTAAAGGTATATCATCTTTTTCACCCTCGGTTCAAGCTATTGTTCCATTCAACAAGAAGAATGCATATAAGGGTTGGTTGAGATTTCCTAGAAGGTACTCAACAGAACATTTTTATGCTCATAAGGGTCTTAGGAAGGAAGAAAAAGTACTGGCTATACTTCTTGCTAAAATCATTCTGCCAAGAAGAGCTAGAACTGACAAGATGACAAGAGAAGATATCTTCTTACTTCATGCAATCAAAAATAATATTTTGCTTATCAACTAGTCAGAAGTTGTGAAGAATCATATGATACAAGCTGCCTCACCCTGCTCACGATATCTTCCATATGCAGTGTTGATAAGCAAAATATTGGTAATCCAAGATGTAGATGTCTTAGATGAGCACAAGTGCATGTGGGGGGCAGTAAACACATTTGATTTTGACTCAACTGTCTCATTGAGAATTGTGAAAACAATTAATGGATGGAATTTTATGGGTGAAGAAATGGAGTATAGCACTGGAAGCAATTCAGCAAACGTGTGAATTATATGATGAAATGGCAAAACAATTTCAACTGGTGTCTAGCTAATCTTTCTAATCTCAGTCAAAAGAAATATCAGAATAGAGTTGTGTTTTGACAAAATTGTTTTCTGTGTCCTAAGACTAATTCATTTTATATTGTAGAATGGCATATAACGCCACCTTTAGAGTGTCCTAGTGTGCTTCATTTTGTCTTTCCTTGATTGCTCCCACCGATTGTAATATCTCTTATTCAAGGAAATGAAGTTTGAACTTTGAATTAATCCAGTAGTTTGCTAATCTGTTTGAATATCTCTTTTAGTGGTTGATTAATTCGATTGTGTTATGGATGAAGTCAATTGTGTTATAACTTTCATGCATCTCTTTACATTGACTTTAGTTATGATGAAATATTATTCTTGCATAACCACTATACTTGATCTGGAAAAGGCTTTTGAAAGGTTTTGCAGGAAGGACATTGCTTTGGATATATACAATTGGAATTCAACATTTGTGAAAGCAATGCATTCGACTAATGATTTAATGCATTCGACTGCGTCTACACTAGGTTAAAAAATTCGAAGACTGGAATCTGTTTCTATCCTTACTGAATGCTAAATCATTTATAATCTGATATTATCTCTGTTCATTACCTGATTTCATATCTTAATTGAGATAATATTGTGATATTGTTGATATTTGTGTCATTGCATATATGTATGTGCTTGAATTGTGTACCAATGATACAAATTTGTCCTTAAACGGGAAATTGGTTTGTGATATTCTGCATTATGCATCAAACTGTTTTTGAAACTCAAGCATAATGACAAGGGGAGTGTCACTGCTTTGCACATGTTTCATCACACACATCTACATTTCAGGGGGAGTTTACATATATTTTAGTGATGAAATTGTGATTGAGAGAGCATCAATACTGTTTTAAAATTGCATATTTGTTTGATGCTTCTCTGATTTTAAAAATCTGCACAAAGGGAGAAAATTGTTAATGCACAAAGGGAGAGAATTTTAATGAGTGTATGTTTACAAGTCTATATGGGGAGAATTGCTATAACATACTGTATCTGCTTGATGATATTTGTGTTGTATTTGCAGAGTAAATGAATGTTCTGAACTATTTTTGAAATATGTTTTTACTCTATTATATGTGGAACTGTGCAAACATGGTTGAGTTATTAATCATGGTTGTGCATCATCAAAAAAGGGGCAGATTGTTGAGATTGTTGACAACACAAACTCTATATCAAACTGGTTTTTGATGATGACAACACATTACTTAATAATAGTACATATGTTCCAGTACTACATGTTCAGTTGATATGCTATAATGTTTTAAACATTGTCTCTATTGAACATGTTTTGTTATTTTACATGGATGTTCCTATGATTGACTATGTGTTATATATTTGGAACATGCCTGTGCTGAAATGTGTTAAAATTTTGTTGATTACTGTTACACATTTCCGAAGAAAAGCTCACAAGTACTTTTATGAACTTATATTTGTTGTAACAAAGGTTCAGTTCAGTCGACTACACTAGTAATGGAGTCAATTAAGCTAAAATTTTTGTACAGATTTTGTACACGTGTACTTGATGAGATTTTGAGATGAAAATAATTTCAAAGTGTTTTTCATGAGTCAATCGACAGTGTGGATCACTTATTCGACTGTATTACTGTTGTATTTGGAATTCTGTTTTGCCTACTTGCTCCAACGACTATATTTTCAAAAGTTAGTTAAGATTAACTGATTGGGTCAACTGTCATAAATGTGTATTAATTTTGTTGACTGAGGAGCCTATGTGTTGACTGTTTGTTATAACTGATTTAATATAGTCGACTCTATTAGTAGGTCATTCAACTGAGGCTGACAGGAAAACTATAAATAGAAACAGAACACGATTTGTTCTAAGACTTTTGTGATCTAACATTTTCATTGTCTTGTTTCAAAGAAAGCTCTCAGTTTCAGACGCTCCAAGAATTCTCCAAGAAGACAGTGGTGATCTTTCTTGAGAGAGATTCATATTGAGGAGTCAATTACGCTTACTATTTAATCAACATCTGCACAAAGAAGGTGCTTCTGGTTTGATCTTGAAGGCTTGGCATCCTGTGAAGGCTGCTGCATTTGACTGAAGGCTTGGCAACCTGTGAAGTGTGCTGTGATAGGCTTGGCAACCTGTGAAGCGTGCTGTGATAGGCTTCGCACCTGTGAAGAGTGCTGGTGACACGTTGAGGATTGTTCAACGTGGGTGCAAATTGCAGGAGAGGGGATTCTTGCTGCAATTCTGGTTTTTGTGTGCAACTATATTTGGTTTTCTGTTAGAGAGGAGATTTATATTTTTGCGTGGTGCTTCTATAAATTCCTTGTTGTAAAAACCGCAACCATTATAGTGCATTTGCTTCCAAGGTTGGAAGGACACTAAATGTAGGCATTGTTGGCCGAACCAGTATAAAAACCAGTATTTGATTTTTCTATCCCTGCACTCTTTTAATTCAGTCGACTATATCTGTCTAGCAGTCAACTAAGTTTTTCCGCTGCATTACATTTTTCAATAACTTGCATTTCAAGGAAAGATCAAAAGCTTTGAACTTTCATACCAAGATTGCGAAAAGATTTTAAATTTGAACTAACACCAATTCACCCCCCTCTTGGTGTAAAACGAAGCCAACCTGTTTCCTAACAAGGAGGGGGTTTTTCATATGATTCTTTATTTTTCCTTTCATCCTTCCCCTCTCTTTTTTTCTCCTTGGGACACTCCTTAGGGCATAAAGGACTTTTCTCAATTTTTTTCTCTTCTCTCTCAACTTCTTCCTTTTCTACCTCTTTCTCTTTCTCACTCAAATTTTCTTCTTCTTCTCTCTCTACTTTTATCTCATCCTCTTTCTCTTCTTCTTGTTGCTCTTCATCGCTCAAACTTTCTTCTTCTTTTCTCTCTATTTTTCTCTCATCCTCTCTCTTTTCTTCTTTTTCTTTTTCCTCATCTAGAACTTGGTCACTTTCAATGACAACATCTTTGCATTCTTTACCAGGGTTGACTCTCATACTATTCTTAAGATCACCCAACCTTTGAATCATGAAGTCAAAATCTACCTTCATCCTTTCAGATGCTGCTTGGGTGCTTCTTTGAATTGAGGGGATTCTTGCAAGAATTGCTGGAGAGTCTCCTCAAGCTTTGTGGTACTGTTGGCTTGTGGTGGTGGTGTAGTGAATAGTCCACCAACTTGCTCATATTGACTTTCATTTCTGCCTGGGTAAGGTTCCCCAGTAGTTGAAATCACCTTGGGAACTGCATCCTGTTAGATCATATTGTGAGGCCTGCACAAAAATTCTAGAGAGATTGTTAGTACAAAAATAAAAATAAAAATAGAAATTAGGGATTGAAAAAATAAAAATGGAAAAATAAAAATAAGAAAATAAAAATAAAATAAAGTCGAAATTAATCAAGGATCACACAAATAGAATAGCTTAAACCGTGAGTCCCCGGCAACGACGCCAAAAACTTGTTGGGGCAAATCGACAAGTGTACCGAGTCGCACAAGTAATATAAAATGGTAAGACCAAGTATCGTATCCTAAAGGGGTCTCAACGTTGAACAATTCTGTGAAAACAAGATTAGTTAAGACTTAAAATAAAAGAGATCATGGTTTTGATTGCAAAAACGAAATAAAAGTGATCAATGCCAAAGGAGCATAGAGATTAATGGAAGTTGATTTATATGAGATGACTATGCTATTGGGGTTTGATTTCATCACATGTATATAAGAATTCTTCTTTATGCATTAATCTTAATGTCCCTCACTAAATCACTTAAACCCGATCCCAAGAAGAAGAAGAAGAAGAAGAAGAAGAAGAAGAAGAACCTATGAGAACGACAGGAAAGGCCGTAGCAAAACCTAAGAGAAAACGACAGCCAAAATATATCATAAGGATTCCTACATTTGTTGCCCGACCTATCATAGTGGTGTAGCGGAATGGTTAACACGTTCAACAAACCAAGAAGGGGGTGAATTGGTTTATTATTGCAAATCGTTTTTTTAATAATTTTCTCATAAATATAAAAATTCCTCAACACAGTTTAAATAAAGTTAAAGAGTAAGGAAGATAGAAAATTGCACAGGTAATTTTTATACTAGTTCGGATCACACAGATCCTACGTCCAGTTGTTAATCTCAACCGAGAATTAACGCTTCACTAGCACAAACTAACAAACTGTTACAATCACAAAGAAAATAAATAAGTTGAAGGTTAGAACACCTTTCTTGTTACCCCAAGAGATGAAACTCACTTTCCCTGAAACCCACAAGGGATGAACACCTCCTCTGATTGCTTCACGAAGGATGTCCACATCCTTTGAATCTTCACAAAAGATGAACACCTACTTTGAATGTTCACAAAGGATGACAGGCTTTCAACTCAATAATAGCAACAATACTCAATCACATTACTAGTGAAATTTCTTACTCTATACCAACAGGTCAAGATCTCAAAGTCATTACACAAGGGTTACACAAACCCTAGAACACTTATCATCACACACAGTAGATAAGAATTTTAAAATACACTTAGTTCGTATCTTGTATATTAGAATGAGAGTCCCAATAAAATTTATAGAGATTCCACTCAAGAATACCTCCAAAAATCTGTTGTCAGTTTTTTAGCGTGTAATAATCGATTATCCAGATATGGTAATTGAATATGTATCAATGAATGCACAACGATCAAAAATATGGTAATTGATTGTGATAATCGATTATGGAAAGTCATAATCGATTATTGGTAATCGATTATAATAAGTAGTAATCGATTATCTTGAGTATAAAATGAGGTTTTCTAATTCAAAACGATTTTTAACGCAACCTAAGGCAAACAATACACAAAATAAAAAATAAATCACATCTTATACATCAATCTACTAAATTCCAAAACCTTTAATATAAAAACAAGTCTTCATGAAGATCTTCTTACAATAAGATCACTTGAGACTTGATTTTGAGATATCATCAAAAAATTTGCTCTTCCGCTTTATGCTAACAATTGTTCCCTTTTTTATGATTATAAAAAATTCTTTGATTTAAAGCTTTTTGTAACCTATACTGATCTGTAACTCATACATAACTTAAAGAAGAGGGATTATTAGACAAGATAAATATAGGTATTTCCTTGAAAGACAAATCCCATTTGTTGGAGGGCAAAACTGCCAATCTTGTTGTGTTAACACCTTGACAAGTGTATCAGATCGTATCAAGTAATAATAGACAGTAAGTCCAGATATCGTTTCCCAAGGGACTCTTGGCCTAGACATTCATTTGAATTGATTTCTTAAGACTTGAATAAAGAATAAATTTAGGGTTTGTAAATGCGAAAACTAAAATAAACATGCAAAACTTGATCAATTGGCAAATAAAGATATGAATGAATGGTGTTGTTGGGGTTTACGATTTCATCCTAATAAACTCTCCTATATCTACTATTCTTATTTTTTATCAATGTTCATGCAACTTTCTAATTTACCCTAAATCTGATTCCTCGGGGAAAAGAGCCTATCACCAATTACTAGTTTACTATTCCTAGTCTCCCTAGTAATTACTAACGCATTAATGGCAGAAGCTTAAAGCAATTGGCCGTCCTATTCCTATTCCTAGGTAATATTTCATAATCTAGAGAATTCTTCTCAGTTCTAGATTTCCCCGTATGTTCCCATATAGATAAAATCAATGATCATGAAACTGAATGACTTAAACAATGCAAGCTCTCACCTTAGAGAAGAAAACCCAAAACTATTGATAACACAAGTATATGAATAAAATAAGAACTTCGATCTAAGAGAGTTTCATAAGGATTACATCATTCCATAATAACAAAGGGTTTAGTTCACCATTGTCATGGTGAAACTAGATGAATTGAATGGAAAGAATGAAAAGATAAACCCTAGATTTGGTAGATTGGAGATATTGCATCCAAAATCCTCCTTCAAGGGGTGAAATGAGTGTTCTGACATCAAAAGATGCATAATTTGGGTTGTCTGGGTATATTTATAACATAGGAAAATAACAGAATTTTGGCCCAGGCCCATAAGTACAGCGCTCAGCGTTGGGTCTACCGCTTAGCGGTAAGTATGATACTCCACTGGAACGCTTAGTATGGACGCCTAGGCATCCTGTCGTATTGAATTGAAGATGCCAGCGCTCAGTGGTGGATCTTGGCGCTCAACATTAGACACAATTCTTCATTTTCCCCTCAGAGTTGGCGCTTAAGCATTTGACAGTGGCTTTTTCCATGAAGCTGGCGCTCAGCGGTGAAATCCGCGTTGAGCGGTGGGTGCGATTCTCCTTTTGCACCTTTCTTCATTCGTTCTTGAATCCAACTCCTTCCTACTTCACTTTCCATCCTTTAATTCTCATTAAATCCTATCAAAACAATGTAAAACCATGCATAATATCTCTAAAACCACCTTTGACTCTCTTGTAACCTAACTTAAGTGTTTTTCATGATTTTAAGCTCATTCTAAGTCATAAAGGGTGTGTTTTGATATCAATTTCAAGTATAAAAATAATAGTTTTTAGATCGTTATCATGTTGCCGGGATGAGTGCTCTAGAATGCCTCAGTTGAGACATCTACTCCCTTATACTCAAAAATTTTGGAAACAAACAAAGCATAGGGTAGAGGATAATGTGTATACCTCTTAACCTTCATCATGGTGTCGTAGATAAGGCTTGGCCAATGAATCTTAATTTCATTGACTATCCCATAAATGATCATCAGGTCAGCTTTTAAGCATTGAGCATGATTTGAAGCACGAAGACACAACAAACACACAATCAATTGTTTCCTATTCACCTGTACCTCAGGGTTCTTCAAGAATGAACGGAAGGCCAAGCGCTCATAACACCTTGAGATCATCAAATTTGGTAACTGGTTGTGGTACTAATGAAACTTGTATAATTTGTGTTCTGCATAATCATTTTGGTGTGTGAGATGTATGCTTGATGCATGATAGGAAAAAAATATGTAAAAATATGCAAGATGTCCATTTCTGGGAGTTTAAATCTATTATATAAGTAGTTTAATCGATTAGACTACTCTCTCTGTTTGCTAAAATTGTGTTCTGTGAGTGATTTAATGTGTTATGTTAAAATGTTAATCGATTAAATTCGTTCCAGAAAGGGTTTTCTCATTTTTCAATCTGGTTTCCCTCTTTACTTAATCAAATAGAGAGAAACCCTAATCAGTTAAATTGTTCGTCCCTCTCTCTGGTTCTTCAAATCTTGCAAAACCACTTCCAATCTTCAAATCTCTCCATCATGTTCTCTATGTTGGGTACAAACAAAGTCCCACATTGGATAAAATAAGAGATGGACATGGGTTTATATACACATAAGATACCTTCATTGGTAAAAGGCCTTTTGGAGTGATACCAAAAGCAAATCTCTAAGGGTTTGGCTCAAAGCGAATAATGTCTTACCAGTGTGAAGATATATGTGTGTGTTGAACCTCCCTACACTCTACTCCACCTACTTACATGGCATTGTTGACAAATTGGCAAGCGTACCAAATCGTACAACTAATATAAATGGTAAGACCAAGTATCATTTTCCCAAGAGACTTGAAAGGTTTTCTCGTTCACGTGAATTAAAATAATAAGACTTTGAAAATGAAAATTAATAAATTGGATTTGAGAACAAAAATATTAACATGCAAAATAAAGTTGATTCAATTGACAAAAGAAAACAATGGATGAATGAATGTTGTTGGGGGTTTACAATTTCATCTAATTCGCCCTCTCTTATCTACTCCTCTTGAATATTAGTTTGATTAATTAATTGTTATGCGACTTTCTTAGCCTACCCTTAACCCGATCCCTCGCCGAAAAGAGCCTAATATTAACTATTGGCTTGCTATCCCTAGCCTTCCCTAGTAATTAATACCGCATTATAAACAGAAGTTAACGCAATTGATCGTCCTATCCCTATCCCTAGATGATATTGCAAAATCAAGGAATTACCAACCAGTTCATGTCATTACTGTACGTCCCCATATCAATATAGACAAACATCAGTTACCGAATGAGTTAAACGATAAAGGCCTTAAGCACAGATGATAACCCAAAAAATATCAATCAAAACATATGGAGACCATATAAATAA
>NC_028357.1:23519996-23525153 GCF_000741045.1 Vigna radiata var. radiata
TGGTCGTTCTCCCCTGTCAAAAGAATAACTCTGAACTCGAAATAGGGGTATTTAAAGGTGAGGAGCGCAACAGAAAACAGACCCAAGCCCAGCGAGCCACCACCCGGCAGTTTCCCATAATCCTCCAAACCGCCCGGCGGCAATCGCCATCGCCCGGCGGTTTCCCTCAGAACCGCCCAGCGTCAATTGCCATGCCTACTCCTCGCCCTGGACCACCCGGCGGTTTAAGTGTGCCGCCGGGCGGTGCGTCGACTCTTCAAATCTTCATTTTTCTGCTCTTTTCTTGAGTCAACGACCTGTATCTTTAACTCCATTCATCACTTTCTCAAAATAGCTACCAAACAATGCAAAACAAGCATAATATCGCTAAAAACAGCTTTTGACTCTCTACAGACTCATTTATTGAGTTTTGCTTGATTCTAGGCTCATTCCAAGTAGTAAAGGGCGTAATTCGGTCCAAATTGACATATGAAAATAACTGTTTTTCAACCTTCATCAGGCATCCACCTTTAAGTCGAAGGGCATCAAGAGAGTAGCACACAAGGTTCGTACCCCTACTCTGGACGGATGGATAAGTTTTTAATTTGATATACTCTGCTTTTGAACAATGTTTTATATTTGATCTTTAAACAACTTTTGATTGATCATATGATTGTGTTGAAATTGTCTAAATAGGCTTGTGATAGCCGAACTAGTATAGATCATTTGTGTGCTTGATCTTTCTTTACTCTTTCTCTACTTGTTGATTTATTACTATTTGTTTATTTATTTAAGGAAGTTAAGAACTTATCAAGATTTCAAAAAGATCATTAAAAAGGGTTAATCCAATTCACCCTCCCCCTGTATTGGCTTAAGATATAAAGCCTTTCGTTTCTTACAATTGGCTTTAAATGATTGAGTTGATAGGGGGAGTTTACAAAACTATTGAATGATTGAGTTGACTTCAATCACATACAACTCAATTCGCCTTTCTTTTCTTACAAAACTATTGATAGGGGGAGTTTAAACTCTTTATATCTTAGTTTTTTATGATGAACAATTAAATGAATGGTTAATGGTTTCTTGCACAACAAATGGCATACCAAATGTTTTATCTTTATCATGCTTGTGCTAGATAATTAATTCCATTAATGTTGAATGAATAAATCTTAAAATAGATTGAAAATTTTATTTCTGGTATAAATAACCTATTAAACCAAGTATATAATTTGTTAGATTTTGCCAGATCACTTAGATAACTTAACAAGGGCAAACTGCTTTATTGTAATCGATTATACAGGTTTCATAACTGATTAAAATAGAGAGCAAGCCATAATCTGATATATGAGTGAGATAATCTATTAAGGATGAAAATGGATAACTAATATGGCTAAGTGTGGAAATAATCGATTACATAAGTTCTATAATTGATTAAAACAGAAAACATAGTTTAATCCATTACATAAATAGCTTAATATGTTAATATTGTTAAATGAATCAATAATAGGCTTAAGTGTTTAAATAATCGATTACACTCACAGGATAATCTGTTAAAACAAAGAAAAAGCATAATTGATTATGAAATTAACATAATCGATTATATTGAGACAAGATTTGAAAATCCTATATATATGTGTCTTGAAACTTGTTTCAATAATGCTAAAATTTTCAAATACTAGAATTCTCTTTAAGCTTTGATTATAGGTGGTTTCATGAAATGTTCTTGGAGGATCTAGGCTTCATTGGTTGATTACACATCAAGATTCATTTAAGACTTTGTGCTTCATTGGTTCTGATTGATTCTGCACTTGGAGAGTGTGTGTTCAAGATCAGGTTTTGTCAAACAATTTGTATTGTGTACTTGTGGGGGTATAGCCAAGGGTTAAGAGCTGGGATTGTTCTTTTTATTTTCAAGAGATTGAGGGTGTTCATCTCTTGGGTTGCTATTTTGATTTTGAGTAGTGAGAGGAGTGTATTGAGAGGGTTGCTAGGTATCCTTGTATACTCAATCATTATATTGGATTCCCTTCAACTAAGGTTGTGATAGCCGAACTAGTACAGATTGTTTGTATGCTTAATCTTTCTCTACTTTTTGATTCATTACTATTTGTTTATTGATTTCAAGAAGCCAAAAACTTATTAAAATTTTAAAAGGATCATTAAGAAGGGTTAATCAATTTCACCCCCTTATTGGCTTGATATATGTTGGGTACAAACAAAGTCCCACATAAAAAAAAATTAGAGGTGGACATGAGTTTATAGACACATAAGATACCTTCATTGATAAGAGGCCTTTTGGAATGGTACCAAAAGGCTTGGCCCAAAGTGGACAATATCTTATCAAGTGTGGAGATCTATGTGTATCTGTGTGTGTCGAACCTCCCTACAAATGGTATCAGAGCCCATGGTTCAGGTTTGGTGACCATGCTCAAACGAGTACGCTCCTCCATGATAGGGTGAAGCTTTGGCAGGAGGCCAGTGGTAGATAGCCTAGAAGTGAATCATGAGAGGTGGAGAGCAAGAGATGCTCAGTGTTTGACCATGGATTGTGAGAGAGAAGTGTTGAACATGGTGTACTCGAGGATAAGAAAGAAAAAGACATTCGTTGTAGGGGAAGTGGTCCTTTGTTTGAGGGGAGGATGTTGGTCACAAACAAAGTCCCACATCAGAAAAAATGAGAGATGGACATGAGTTTATATACACATAAGATACCTTCATTGATAAGAGGCCTTTTGGAGTGGTACCAAAAGCAAATCCGTGAGGGCTTGGCCCAAAGCGAACAATATCTTATCAAGTGTGGAGATCTATGTGCGTCTGTTGAACCTCCCTACAATATACAAGGCATTTATTTTCTTACAATTGGCACTATAGCTGTGAATTTGAAAGTTACTCGAATTTTAATCGATTACATTCACAACTTAATTGATTAAATTGATCTTGATGGAAAATATATCTCAAACCTTTGGAAAAGTTGCATCTGCAAATAGACCACCATTATTTGTAGGTGAGAACTATCCCTTTTGGAAGATCAGAATGAAAATCTTCTTGGAATCGGTAGACAAAGGAGTATGAGATGCCGAGATAAATGGCCCCTTGAACCAACTAAACTTGAGAATGGAAAAACCAAGGTTAAAGATTTTTCTGAGTGGAATACTGATGAAAATATAAGAGATCATTATGATGTTAGAGCCAATAATATTATTTCTTCTGCAATTACTATTGATGAGTTTTATAGAATTTTCATGTGTGCAATGGCTAAGGAAATGTGGGATGCCTTTGAAGCAACTCATGAAGGTACCGATGAAGTAAAAAGAGTGAGGAAGAATTCTTTGATCCAAGAGTTCGAAATGTGCAGAATGAAAATTGGTGAAACAATATATGATTTGCAAAAGAGGTTCACTCACTTTGCAAACCACTTTTTTGCTCTTGGGAAGACATTTGACAAAGATGAGATAAATATCAAGATTTTAAAGAGCTTGAATATGAGTTTGCAGCCAAAGGTCACTACTATATCTGAATCAAGAGACTTTACTACAATGAACATGGCTACCCTATTTGGAAAATTAAGAGAACATGAGCTTGAACTTGGGAGATTGAAAGAAGAGGAAGAAGGAGAACAAAAACATACAATTGCTATCAAACCAACAAGGAAAACAGCCTCAAGAAGACATTTCGAAGAAGCTGATTTTGAAACTGAAAAATCAGATCTTGAAGCAATGAATTTTATGCTAAAAAAAGTTCTCTAAATTCACGAAGTTCAAAAACAAAACCAATTCTGATT
This sequence comes from Vigna radiata var. radiata, assembly GCF_000741045.1. NCBI lineage: Eukaryota > Viridiplantae > Streptophyta > Magnoliopsida > Fabales > Fabaceae > Vigna > Vigna radiata. Next base: position 23,523,757 of record NC_028357.1, read on the forward strand.
TTGCAGGTTATAAAGGACAAATAAAGGGAAAGGAAAAGTTGTTGTTGCACCAACATGCTATGTGTTAGAGATATTATATTTAGTTTATATTGTGTTTATGTTAATTAGGGAAATATAGTCCCTATAATTAGGGAAACATAATTCTTATTTTATTTTATTTTATTTTATTCTTACATATTCATTTGTATTTGGGCTTAGCTCATATTTCTTCTATTATAAATAGAGAACCCTATGTGTGTATTTANTTTTATTTTATTCTTACATATTCATTTGTATTTGGGCTTAGCTCATATTTCTTCTATTATAAATAGAGAACCCTATGTGTGTATTTAACACAAGGCATTAATTCCAATATATAATTTTCACAATATTTAACATGGTATCAAAGCCAAGTTAGAGCCTATCCTAGCGAGTTCTAAGTGGGCATTTTTGTTTCCACCCGTTATCGGGCCACTATTGGACCACCCAAATTTCTACTATCACGCACGAGATGTCTATACCTCGGCGTGAAGGGGGTGTGTTGGAAGTCCCACATCGACTAGAGATAAGGCCAATTTATAATATATAAGTGAGGTGCAAACCTCACCTTACAAGCCGGTTTTGTGGGGTTGAGTTAGGCCTAAAACCCACTTTTAACATGGTATCAGAGCAGGTTTTCTGATCCTTTTCTACTTTGTCTTTGTTGCCGGCGGTCGCCGCCGCCATCGGCGGCCCCCTCCTAAAACTTTCTTTTTCAACTTGTGCCTTTATGCTTCAATAGGCAATCTCTAGTTTATGTCTCGCATCTGTCCGGTATTGTTTTCCGCTACTGCCCGTTGCCGCTCGCCACCAGCCGCCACCTGCAGTTGTCCACTGTCTCCGGCCACCATCTCCGGCAACCGTCTCCGGCCACCGTCTCTGGCTGTCATCTCCGGCCACCGTCTCCGACCATCGTCTCCAGCCGTCATCTCTGCCACTTGTGCCACTAATGCACCAACACCTAGTCCTACCTTTACTTCTTCCGCTATCTTCTTCTCTATTCTGATAGGTCTTCAAGGACAGTTAGTGGTTAACACCAAGAAATTTCAACACTAAAATTATGGGTTGAAACAATTTCACCAACCCTTTGTCAAATCTGTCAGATTTGTTTTTTGGGTGCTTTGATGAATAAGAGCTCATTATGATCTTCCACTTTCACGATCTGTCATCGGTGCGCCGTCATTTCCGCCGTTCGTCGTTAGGGGGAGTATGTTTTCAGCCAGGTTTTAGGCTTTCAGACTCCACTAGTCAATGATGACAGTCCTTGCAGTTTTATCGCTTCTAACCACTACAGGCCCCATCATGATGGCAGTACCTGTATACAGGCCCCATCAGTCAGTGATGGCAGTCCCTGTAGTTTTGTCGCTTTTAGCCACTAC
>NC_028357.1:23525708-23534311 GCF_000741045.1 Vigna radiata var. radiata
TTTTATTTTATTCTTACATATTCATTTGTATTTGGGCTTAGCTCATATTTCTTCTATTATAAATAGAGAACCCTATGTGTGTATTTAACACAAGGGATTGATTCCAATATATAATTTTCACAATATTTAACACTATGAATGTGGTAAAGTTGGACACATTAAGCCTAACTGTCCAATTACAAAAATGAAGCAATAGAAACATCCAAGATAGCAAGAAACACAGGAAAAATAAGGCTTACATAGCCTGGGAAGATAGTGCTTCATGTTCTCCATAAAGTGATTCAGATAAGATCCTTGAAGAGGAAATAAATCTGTGTTTGATGGCAGGTTCAATTTTTTCTGAAAGCAAAGCTAGTAGCTTTGGAGATGAATCCATTGAAGACATGTATTATCAATTACTTGATGCCTTTCAAGAATTACATGGTGAAGCTATGAAAATGCAATATCGAGTAAATAGGCTTAAAAGTGAGAAGAGGTGCTTAGATGATAGAATAGAAAATATGTACATAGAGAATGAGAGCCTAAAAACCAAATTAGAAAGCTTGACGAATTCACCTAGGCAAATTAGAAAAAAGAGTGAGGTAAGAGTTCAAGAATGTGCAAATTGCCCAACACAGTTAGAGAGAATCAAATTCCTAATGAACACATTATTAAAATTCACTTTAGGTAGCTCTAACCTTGAAGCCTTGTTAATATCATAAATAAGTGTACTTAATAAGCAAGGTATAAGCTATATAGGTTAAATCAGTAAAACAAATGCTAGGAAATTCACTTATATTAACAAACCATCTTCTATAGCTTGTTTTTATTGTAACAATATTGGAAATTTAAAAAGGCATGCTATTATAAGAATATGGGACAAGCAACTAATATGGGTACCTGCATCCAAACCATTCAATTATTTTGTAGGTAATTAAGGTGATTTGAAAATGCACTGGCTCAGGGAGAAGCACAAAGCTAAAGCATAAGTATCATTTCAAGTGCTCATAACACCTTAAGATCATCAAATTTTATAATTGGATGTATATTGATGAAACTTGCATAATTTGTGTTCTCCATAATCATTTTGATGTCCATTTCTGCGAGTTTTATTTGATTATATAAGTAGTCTAATCGATTAGACTACTCTCTTTGTTTGCTGAAATTGTGTTCTATGAGTGATTTAATTTGTTATGTTAAAATGCTAATCAATTAAATCAATTCTAGAAAGGGTTTTCTCATTTTCAAACTGGTTTCCCTCTTTATTTAATCAATTAGAGAGAAACCCTAATATGTTAAATTGTTCCTCCCTCTTTCTAGTTTTTAAATCTCCAAAACCTCTTTCAATCTTCAAATCTCTCCATACGTTCTCTGCTCCTCCTACTTACACAACATCCACATCTAAGCTGAAACGCATCAAGAGAGTAGCACACAAAGCTCACACCCCTACTCTAGATGGATGGATAAACTTTTGATTTGATATACTCTGCTTCTGAACAATGTTTTATATTTGATCTTTAAATAGGTTTTGATTGATCATATGATTGTGTTCAAATTGTCTATATAGACTTTGAATGATTGAGTTTATTTTACTATCTACATATTTGAATGCTTCATTGATTAAACCAAGTATGTGATTGGATGAATACATTGAATGATTATATTGATTTTGGTCTGAATGTTGAATGTGAAATTTCACTTAGTGATGAACTTAAATTACTTATCATCATTCAATTTTCATACATTTTGGCATAAAACTGTTGTACATATCATACTTTTAAGATACTAACATTTTGCAAGTTTTAAAATGAGCAAAATAGGTATTATATTCATATACTATGTTTCTTACCATTTCTGCACATTTTAAAAGATTTAATATATGAGATAATTCGTTAAATGAGCTTAACTGCAATTTTTAATCTATTACACTGTTAATGTAATCGATTAAGTGCCTGAATATGGTTTTATAAGCATACAACTGCATTTTTTAGTTATTGAACAAGTTTAAAATGACATGAAATACATATTTTGAGTAAGACTCATGTTATATGTTGTATAATGCACAAATTCATATTGAATTTCATTATACAAAATGCAACATGCATAATTTGGAGTCCATTTATGGACTCACATCTCTACTGTAGCTTTGCTAATTCATATATCATATTCTCTGCTACAAGATAGATGTCATTTATGCTTTAATACTCATTGCTTCATCTACATTTTGTACCTTACACCAGTATTGAGAAATGACCTTGATATCAAATGCTTTATCATGTGAAACCAACATATTTGCTCTGACACAAGTTAAACTACTCTGATATACTGAATGGAAATCATTACATTGAGTTGATCTTTATTTTAATGTTATTCATATATTGCTCACACACTTTTATAGTGCTTTAACTCTTATTTATAAGCGAAACATCATATTCTTCAATGGCTTGTGAGTGACTTTGATGTTTTTAGCACATATGTATTCCATGTTACTTGTTTGTTTTGCTAGTTTTTGCTAATTCCCAAATAGGGAGAGTAACTAGAAACATAGTTTGTTGTTGGTCATAATAAAAAAAGAGGGAGATTGTTGATAGGGGGAGATTAAATTGTTTATATCTTAGTTTTTGATGATGGACAATGAAATAAATGGTTAATGGTTTCTTGCACAACAAATGGCATAACAAATGTTTTATCTTTATCATGTTTGTGGTAGATGATTAATTTCATTAATGTTGAAGGAATCAAGCTTAAAATAGATTTATAATCTCTGGTATAAACAATCGATTAAATAAGGTATATAATCTGTTTGATTTTGCCAAATCACTTAGAAAGCTTAACAAGGACAAACTGCTCTGTTGTAATCGATTATACAGGTTGCATAACCAATTCAAACAAAGAGCAGACCATAATCTGTTATATAAGTGAGATAATTTATTAAGGATGGCAATGGATGACTAATATGGCTAAGTGTGGAATAATCTATTACATAAGTTTAATAATTGATTAAAACAAAGGACATAATTTAATCCCTTACATAAATAGCCTAATATGTTAAGCCTGTTAAAAGAATCAATAATAGGCTTAAGTGTTTAAATAATTGATTACACACATAGGATAATCTGTTAAAATAGAGAAAAAGCCTAACTGATTATGCAATTAACATAATCAATTATATTGCGACAAGATTTGAAAATCCTACATATATGTATTTTGAAACCTGTTTTAATAACGTTACAATTTTCAAATATTAATATTCTTGTTGAGCTTTGATTATAGGTGGTTTCAAGAAACGTTCTTGGAGGATCTAGGCTTCATTGGTTCTGATAGATTCTGCACTTGGAGAGTGTGTGTTCAAGATCAGGTTTTGTCAAACAATTTGTATTGTGTACCTGTGTGGGTATAGCCAGGGGTTAAGAGTTGGGATTGCTCTTTGTACTTTCAAGAGATTGAGGGTGTTTATCTCTTGGGTTGCTATTTTGATTTTAAGTGGTGAGAGGAATGCATTAAGAGGGTTTTCTTTGTATCCTTGTATACTCAATCATTATAGTGGATTTCCTGTGATAGTCGAACCAATATAGATTGTTTGTGTGCTTGATCTTTTTCTACTCTTTCTCTACTTGTTGATTCATTACTTTTTGTTTATTGATTTAAAGAAGCCAAGAACTGATCAAGATTCCAAAAATATCATTAAAAAGGATAAATCCAATTAACCCACTCTTTTGGCTTGATATATAATGATGGAAGAGGCCTGGAGGAGATAATGACAGAAGTTGTGCAAGAGCAGTTCGGATCCTCTAGGCTTCTTCAACGAAGAGATTACGCAGCGGAATTGATTGGAGACTCTAGATCGAGAGAGAAATGTAGACTAAGAACGAAAGAGAACACAACCTTAGGAAAACCCTAGGAATCGAAGGTTAACTCAAAAACAGGTATAGAGGATTCGACACGGATGAGCTAAGAATCCTAAAAACCTAGGATCTACTCTGTTTGAAGTAGAGAAGATCTTTCACAACCTAAATGAACCGATTAATCAATTCCAAACAAATATTAAACGGTGGAAATGTGTTAGATCGGATCAAAGGATGGTTTAAAATGGTGAAAAATGGAAAACAATGTGAGGAGAGGTGTTTAGTCGGTCAAAACGCTAGATCAATCGGTGAAACATACCTAGATAGTGATATAACCCTAGGAAGAAGAATATGTTCGGTGAAAATGGGAGAAAAGTGTAAGGAAATGATGGATATGTAAAGTGAATGATGCTTACATATGCGGAAGAGTGGCTCACGACAATGAGACTCTCGAGAGTGATGGAAAGGCGTGTGTTGATCGAGAGAGAGAAAATGAATGTGGTTGAATGAGGCGAAATGCGAATGAGGATGTGCGTGACTGAAACATTAGAGCGTTGATACGTCAAGGATGTGGCACTGATGACGTTCCTGATGCGTGCGCGAGGATGTGGCAATGAAGGATTAGATCAGTGTGGATGAGAGAGAAGCACCATGGATAAAGTGGAGAAATGAAAGAATGGAGGAATGTGCTTGGAAGGTGGCTAGAGGAAGTCTTTGGAATCTCTAGTCTAACTTTAAATAGAAATTGTGTCTGGAGTTTCTCTACAAAAATCACAATTCATTATGCTCAAAAGTGAAGAATACAAGAGAGGAGTTGGGTATTTATAATAACCCATGCTCCTTGTAAGCTGATACACTTATACAATAAAATGTAAAAATACAAAATATGAAGGGTTCTCAAGCGGTATTCCATCATTCTCTCCCTCTTAAGAGAAAAACGTGTCCTCAAATCTGGCAGTCACCTTATGAAGAAGCTTCACACAATCTTGGGAGCAGGGCCATCTTGAAGTGGCCTTATTCCTTTATTTATTTGGATTCACTTTTCTTCCTCCTGGATCAAACACAAATCTACAATACACATCAAATATATCTTCAATTAGTACCGATCCAAGAAAGGAAATTTCTAAAATAATAACTTTAGAATAAGGACTTCTTATAGTTTGTTAAGCTTCATTTCTCTCTCTTTTTTCTTAACCTTCATTTCGATTTTATTAAGCTTGAGCTCCTTAAGTCTGACTTCAAATTCGATTTTGTTAAGCTTCAGCTCCTTAAGTTTGACTTCAAATTCTATTTCTCTACGAAGGGATAGGGAGTTAAAGTGATGGCATGACACTTGAGCGGGCATAAGGCTCACCAAACTCAAGATAAGTGGGTGTTTTCGCCACTTGAGTTCTAGACTCAAGATTAGACTATGAGAAGAGGACACTCGTAGCAGAGCTTTCAAAAATTATCAAATATAATAGTAAAACCTTTACATACTCAACCCATTTATAACTTTAAGATACCTCCTTTTATAGGTGATGGAAATTAATGGAGGACCATCCAAGATCAACATAGGTCCTTTAACAAGATCCATGTCCAAGAGAATCCAAGAGGAAGAGGGAGCACTCACTACTTTACTCTTATGGAGTATTAGTTACTAAAACCTCTTTCTCTTTGCTAAATAAACTTTACTTTGTTTTGTAGGTTCTTAATAAAGAGCAGAAACCATGTACATACAAATAAGGAAGGTTGCCAAGGATGAAAATCAAGGAACCAAAAAGGGAAGCAGATGGCGCCCTAGCGCCCCTTAAAGGGCGCCCCAGCACTAGAAACCCAGGTTCATCTTCTTCACACGGATTGCTGACATGGCAAGGCTGTAGCTTGCCTTCCAAGTTTCCCAGACTGTGTAGTTTCCATAGCAAGCTTCTTTTACACTTAGAATAGCTTCCTTAGCACGTTTTGAAGTCACTCCTTCATCTATAAAAGGAAGTCTCCTTACAATGTAAAAGATAACTTTGAATTGATAATGAAATGTTGTTGAGATTTCTCCAGACATTATTTTTAGAGTTCAACTTGCTTGTGCCTATTCTGCACACTCTCCTCTAGCTTCCTTCCCTTTTGGAAGGCTTTCGGAGCTTGAAATTCCTTGATTCACCCTCACACCTTCATTGAAGCTCAATTAATTCAAATTAATTAAAATCAGAATTATTGGTCTAATTAAGCCCAAATGGTGAAAATGACACAATAACTAAGAATTAAGCGCAAATCATCAACACAATTCGGCGCGAAAAACTAAGTTAATGGTATAAAATATCGACTCATCAAAATAGACCACACTTAGTCTTTTGCACTCCTGGGCAAAATCAAGACGCAAAACAGGGAACAGTACTGAGGACATCAGGAAGTGACACAGACTCAATAGACAGATGACAAAGACTCACAAGGACAACCACAGAGTTGCATAGTTCTCACAAAATCTGGACGGTGAAAGGCATAGGCAGAGTTCCACATAGAGTCAATGAAAGCAGATACTCANAGAATCATCCAAACAGTTCAGTACATGGAAAACAGTCAATCAGTTCAAGAGATGAATCAAAAGCAACAGAGCCTCACAGATGCACAAAATCGGTGTTTCTCTCAAGCGTTTAAGGTAAATCAATGTCACTCGATGCACTCAAGAAAGCAAACACAAATAGACTTGGCAAGCCTCTAATATCAACACTCAAGCACACATGCATTTTCAAATCAAAAGGTCCTTTCATGGATGTAATGGGGCCAAGGACAAGGGAGGATATCATATGGATAAGAAGCTACAAACCAAAAGGAATAGAGGAGCAATGGGGAACAAGTGTAAACACATTCAAACACACCCACAACCTCTAATTCCATCCTCTTCTTGAATCCACTATTCACAATTTTTTAATTTTTTTTTGTATATTTTTTTTCTCTTTTTTTTTTCATTTTGTCTCTTCTTTTCTATTCAACATCAAAAGACAAGACACATGATATTTACAATGCAACCGCAAGAAGAGGACTCACTAACCACACTTATTCCCAAAACAATTCCAAAGCTCCAAAATTCCCTAAGGTTCAGGTAATCATGGTTTTCCACTTAGGCTATTGTTTGAGCTTCAAAACAAAGAAAATGGGGGAAGTATAGGCTCAAAAGGGCTAACAAGGAGATCATAACAGGGTAGGTTATCTGGCTAGAGAGCTCAATCAACAAAATGCCTTTATCATTTTCAAACATGCGCATGAATCAAGAATTATCAACAGAGTCAAGCCAAGGTAAATGTGCAAGCAATCCAGAGACATATCACACACAAGAAAGATCATCAAATGGCTCAAATCTCACACAGGTAATCGGTCACAATCAATCCAACTCTCAAACATCATGATTGTCTTCCAAGCAAAGAAAAGCAAGGAGTCCAACAAAACAGAGTATCAATGCAGTGAAGGGAAACTAGTAACCTAGTCACAGTCCAGAATTTACAAAAAACATGCAAAACTGTACACAAGACTCAACAAAATTCATTAGAAAGCGAAATCTAAACAAAGAACAACCTCCCCTAAAAGACCACACTTAAACGACACAATGTCCTCAATGTGTCACAATCAACAGATCAACAATCAGAACAATCATCAAATACAAACAAAGTGCAATAAAAGTGAGGAGGGAAGGAGAAAAGAAACTCCCTGAGTCAGCTGAGAGGGTAGGTGGGGTGGACCAAAGACGTCTCCTCCACCACTGCATCCAACAAAGAAGGATTGCTGAGGAAAGGCTTCAGTCTATGCCCATTCACCTTGAAGCTTTTAGCTGTAGATGGACCCTGGATCTCTACTGCACCATAAGGATAAACATTAGTCACAACAAAAGGTCCAGTCCACTTTGATCTCAACTTACCACCCATGAGGCCAAGCCTAGAGTTATACAACAAAACCTGCTGGCCGACCTCGAAGTCCTTTCTAACAATGGAACTATCATGGAACCTCTTGGTCCTTTCTTTGTAGAACTTCGAATTCTCATAGGCCTCCAATCGGATCTCATCCAATTCATTCAGTTGCAACTTCCTTTCCTCTCCAGCTTTGTCAATGGAGAAGTTGCAAATCTTCACAGCCCAATATGCCCGATGCTCAATCTCAACTGGTAAATGACATGCCTTTCCAAAGACAACCCGATAGGGAGACATCCCTATGGGTGCTTTGTAGGTTGTCCTATGTGCCCAAAGAGCATCGTCCAACCTATTGCTCCAATCCTTCCTGTTGGGCTGGACAATCTTCTCCAAAATCCTCTTAATCTCCCTGTTGGAGATCTCAGCCTGCCCATTTGTTTGGGGGTGGTAAGGTGTAGAAACTCTGTGCGTCACCCCATATTTATTGAGCAAGGCTAGAATGGATCTGTTGCAAAAGTGGGTTCCTTGATCACTAACAATCGCTCTAGGCACTCCAAACCTACAAAAGAGGTGAGATCTGACAAAATCTACCACAACCCGAGCATCGTTAGTCCTGGTGGCTCTAACTTCCACCCATTTTGAAACATAATCCACAGCAAGGAGAATATAACAGAAACCAAAAGAAACAGGAAAAGGACCCATGAAATCTATACCCCAGACATCAAACACCTCATTGAACAGCATAGGCTGTTGAGGCATCTCCTGTCTCTGTGAAATAGGTCCTCCTGCTCTCTGACACGGCTCACAGGTGCTACAAATCCTCTCCACATCTTTGAAGATGGAAGGCCAATAGAAACCACAGTCAAGCACCCTGCGAGCTGTTCTCTGTATCCCCAGATGACCA
>NC_028357.1:23535461-23565582 GCF_000741045.1 Vigna radiata var. radiata
AAATGATATGCCCTAGAACCAAACCTTGTTCAACCATGAAGTGACATTTCTCAAAATTGAGAACAAGGTTTGTTTCTATGCATCTTTTCAAAACTTTTTCCAAACTGTCTAAACATGCATCAAAAGAGGATCCATAAATAGTGAAATCGTCCATAAACACCTCTATGCAACTCTCGAGAAAGTCGCTGAAAATGCTAAGCATGCACTGTTGGAAGGTACCAGGGGCGTTGCATAGGCCAAAGGGCATCCTCCTATAGGCAAAAGTGCCAAAGGGGCAGGTGAATGTGGTCTTTTCTTGGTCCTCAAGAGCAATATTTATTTGGAAATAACCAGAAAAACCATCAAGAAAGCAGTAGTGAGATTTACCTGCCAGGTGCTCCAACATCTGATCAATGAATGGTAGGGGGAAATGATCTTTCCTGGTCGCTTGATTCAGCCTCCTATAGTCAATGCAGACTCTCCAGCTGTTCTGCACTCTCGTGGGAATCAGCTCATCCCTCTCATTTTTCACAACCGTGAGGCCAGTCTTCTTGGGCACAACATGTATTGGGCTCACCCACTGACTATCTGATATGGGGTAGATGATCCCAGCTTGCAAAAGCTTCGTCACCTCCTTCTTGATAACGTCCATAATCACTGTGTTTTGCCTTCTCTGCGGCTGTCTCACTAGCTTTGCCCCATCCTCCAACAGAGTCCTATGCATGCATGTGGATGGGCTAATACCAGGGATGTCCNCCAAACTCCAACCTATGGCTTTCTTATGCGCCCTCAACACTCCAAGCAACCTCTCCTCTTGAACAGAATCAAGGGGGGTAGAAATGATCACCAGTTTCCTCTCATCATCCTCCAAGTACACGTACTTGAGGTTTTCTAGGAGTTGTTTCAGCTCAAGAGTGTGTTCCTGCAAGTCAGATTCAAGTGTACTTCCTGCAACGTGGTTAATGCATTCTGACTCTAAAGAATGAACAGGTAAAGGCATAAAACCCATCTCACCACAGTCCCAATCAATATCCATCACAGGTATATCAACAACATCATCAATATCATCCAAATCATCAAAAACACGCATATCATCAATACCCTGGACATCACAGTTCTCACCCAAATCAACATCCAATTCAACATCATATTCAAGTCCTGATTCTAACTCAGATACTATGCATGAATGTACAGAAGATAGAAAAGAATGTTTCTTCTCATGCAAAGAACGAAAATCATCAACAATGTCATCCAATGTATCAATTCTCAACACAGAATGGTCCTCAGCTGGAAATTTCATGGCATCAAGGATATTAAAATGCACAACAATATCAGCAAATTCCATAGACAATGTCCCAGCATACACATCAATCTTGGTACGACTAGTTTTCAAAAATGGCCTGCCTAGGATAATGGGGGCGGATCCATGAGAGACACCGTCCTCCATCTCCAAAACATAGAAATCAGCAGGAAATATCAATTCACCTACCCTAACCAAGACATCCTCTATGTAACCTATCGGGTGGGTAACACTTCTATTGGCCAACTGAATGACCACACCTGTGGTTTGCAAAGGTGCAAGAGACACAGATTTATAAATAGACAATGGCATGACATTTATAGATGCACCCAGATCAAGCATAGCATTTTCAAATTTATTGTTCCCAATCACCCAAGGAATGCAAAACGTACCTGAGTCCTTGCACTTTTCAGGAATGTGCGGGACCGACTTACCAATAAGAGTTGATACATTCCTCCCCATGATGATCCGTTCATTGCCCTTCATCTTCCTCTTGTGTGTGCACAACTCCTTCAGAAATTTGGCATGCTTTGGTATCTGCTTGATGGCATCGAGTAGAGGTATGTTCACCTCTACTTTCCTGAAGGTCTCCAGAATTTCCCTATCCACCTCTTCCGTCTTTTTGCTAGGAAGAGCCCGTGAAGGGAATGGAAAAGGGATAGGTCGGTCAACCAAAGGAGAAGGTGCGACAGCGGTGGTGGTGGAAGAAGGAGAAGATCCACCGGAAGAAGAACCACCGGCTGGAGAAGAAGATCCACCCACCTCAAATGCCCTGCGTGGACCGTCATGGTCGTCCTCTCTAGGACAAGTGGCAGGCACGGGTGTAGGTGTAGAAGCGGGCTCTGGAGGCACAACAGTCTGCTTCCCTGATCTGAGGGTAATGGCACTCACATTCCTCGGATTCTGCACAGTCTGGGATGGTAACTTATCAGAATTCTGAGACTACGCCTGGTTCATCTGAGTAGCCATCTGACCCATCTGGTTAGTGAGACTTTGTATAGAAGCTCTAGTCTCCTGCTGAAGTTGCATGTTATCTTTCTAAAACTACAGGTTTTGCATAGTCATCTGTCTCACTAACTCTTCCAATGAAGGCTCAGAAGAAGTGGAAGGTTGGGCAGCTGGTTGGGCAGATGCCTCTTGTTGCTACTGTTGCTGCCTCTGGTGTTGTTGCATAGGTGGAGGCACATATCTGTTAGGTTCTCCGGCATTCTGGAAAGGTGGCGCCTGCTGCTGCTGCTGTGGCGCATTGTTCCACCTAAGATTGGGGTGATTCCTCCACCCTGGGTTGTACCTGTTGCTGGATAAGTCATAATTTTGCTGTTGTGGCTGTTTGTGGTTGTAGATGCTAGTAGCATAAGCTTGAGGCGCATCAGAGGCAGCTGAGTGCTGCAAGGTAGGACAAGCATCAGTGTAGTGGCCACTAGAAGTACAAACAGCACATAGTCGTGCAACAGATGTGGATGAAGCTGTAGGTTTCTGGTTGGTTTCCAACTCTGTCACTAACTTCGCAAGAGATTCAATCTTATTTTCCAACTTGCTTTCAATAGCAGATAAAGACTGGGCAACAACATCATGTACGCCCCTCACCACAATGGCATCATTCCTGGCGCTAAACTGCTGGGAGTTGGAAGCCATCTTCTCAATTAAATGCCTGGCCTCAACAGGTGTGGTGTCTCCAAGAGCTCCACCACTGGCAACATCAAGCATACCCCTATCCATGTTGTTCAAACCCTCAGAGAAATACTGGATAAGGAGTTGTTCAGGTATCTGATGGTGGGGGCAACATGCACAAAGTGTCTTGAATCTTTCCCAATACTCATATAAGCTCTCGCCACCAAGTTGCCTAATCCTAGTGATGTCTTTCCTGATAGCTCTGCTCCGGGATGCTGGGAAAAATTTCTCCAAGAACAACCTCTTCAGATCATCCCAACTAGTGACGGATCTAGGCGCCAAAGCGTACAACCAATCCTTAGCAACACCTTCCAATGAATGAGGGAANGCCTTCAAGAAGATGTGCTCTTNAGGAACATCATGAGGTNTCATCGTGGAACAGACAANNNGGAATTCCTTCAAATGCTTATGTGGACTCTCACCTGCAAGGCCATGAAACTTGGGCAACAAATGGATCAGTCCAGTCTTGAGAACAAATGGAACGTCCTCATCAGGATATTAGATGCACAAGCTTTCGATATCGAAATCAGGTGCAGCCATCTCCCTAAAAGTCCTCTCACGAGGTGGAGGTTGTGCCATATTGTTCTCAGTGTGAAAAACAACAGAATCAGAATCAAAACCAAGTGCAGATGCAACAGATGCAGTGGATGCAGTATGCACAGAGTACTCAGTAGTGGGATGCACGGTATCTAATGGAATAGACTCAAAAACAGACTCTAAAGACAAATTTCTAGAATGCCTAACTAACTTATGAAAAGTCCTATCAATTTCAAGATCAAAAGGTGGTATGAATCTAGGATTTCCTCGAATCATGCACTAAATCACAACACCCTATGATCATGAAACAATAGCACAAAAATTCAAAACACAGAAACAACACAAGACAACATAAAGACTATCACAACACATCAAAACACAGTCACAAGACACACAATCACAGACAAAAGACTCGATATTGAACTGTTGATCCCCGGCAATGGTGCCAAAATTTGATGAGTGTCGCCGCCCAATCAAATTTGAGTGCATATGAAATATGCAGTATAGCTAGGGAATGACCCCTGGGTCGTCTCCCAAAGACCAACTTTGCGGTTCAAGAATCGAATCTAACACAAAAGAGGGGGGGGGGGTTTGAAAGTGTTTTGTGAATGCAATTAGACTGAATTAAGACATGCAAATTAAACCTAACTAAGAGGATTGTGACAGTTGGATACTAAAGCTAAAATTATCATCAACAAAAATACTAGACAACATTAAATTAAAAGAAAATATTAAACCTAACACTTCAACAACAATTATTTAGCACAGTTAAAATTATTAAAATGGAACACTAAATTCAAGAGATGAAAAACAACTCAACCTACTATGCAAATTAATTGAAAATAAAAGAAATAAACAACATGACTCTTCCTACACATTCACGTGACCTACTATATCTACCAAGTGAAATCAAATTGCAATTGGCCAAAGCAATGAACCTCTTGGCTGTGACATGTTGAGTTTCATGTGTTTCATTCAAATGAAAATAAAAATGGAAAATGTTGCACCCCTGCGTGCCATGTGGCGTGACACTTGCCAAGGGAATGAGCCCTTTTACCAAGAGCTGAAATCCTGCACCCAACCATTAACCATGTGGCTCTCTCATAAAACCCAAGTGACAATAATGCAAAAAGAAAAAAAAATGGAACAACCAACACGTGAATCAGCTACTGGACAATCACCGAGATGCTATTCAAATGAATTAATTCAGCCTTCAAATGATGAAAAGCAAAGAAAGAGAAGCATGGAAATGGTCTGATGTGTTGTTGTAGCTTGTCCCATTCGGTTCCACAACAATTCTTCATTCACGAACACATCCCAATGCTAACACATCAACAGTCTTGCAGCTGCCACCTATGACACCAGTGCCCTCTCTTTCTTCAACTAAAAGTGATGTTACTTTTCATGATCAAATCAAGGAAACCGTGCCCCCCTATTTCAGCCGTAGACTCCTCACCAAATGTTATTAAATGCCAAATACTTGTAATAAAACCACTTGCTTTTCTTGGAACAAGAGAGATTCAACTAAAAGCTGAACTAGTTTAACCACTGCACCGTAAACATTAAATAAAAAGCTCCCAAAGAAGTTGTTCCATCCCCTTTGACCGAGAGATGCAAAATTCAGCGCACACCTTCCAGCAATCACTCCACTTGCACATTGCTTTCAATTAAAACTCACACTTCCAAGCTCGAGAGAAGCAATGTAATTAATAGATGGGATGAAGATAAAGTGACGTTTTAAAAGGCAAACAAGAAAAACATTGCAGCAAACCAATGAAGCAAAAAAATTGTTTCTTCATTCATTCAACCTTCAGCCAAAAATCTGTGAGTTTCATTCTAAAATTTCCAGAGAGCGTAACAGCCAAAAGCAAGGAAAAAAAACTGTTCAGAGTGTGACGGCTCTCCTCTCTAGGTCCGAGAATGAGTCACTAAAAATTAGGGTGGGGTCCACCCAAAACCCTAGGGACATGTCATTTTTTTCTATTGGGCTTTTGTCTACTCTACAAAATTGGCCCAAATATTACAAAACTTAGTTTAAAAAGCCTAATCTACCAAACTAAAATTTGACTAATCCTAAAGTGTCTTTGTGGAGAGTCTTCACTTAATTGGTGCCCTTCCAAAAGTCCCACAGTGTGATTCCACAGTTTCCCTGAAAAATAAAAATAGGAATAATTAAGCTCAATTAATTCAAATTAATTAAAATCAGAATTATTGGTCTAATTAAGCCTAAATGGTGAAAATGACACAATAACTAAGAATTAAGCNCAANTCATCAACACAATTCGGNGCGAAAAACTAAGTTAATGGTATAAAATATCGACTCATCACCTATTCTACACACTCTCCTCTAGCTTCCTTCCCTTTTGGAAGGCTTTCGGAGCTTGAAATTCCTTGATTCACCCTCACACCTTCATTGAAGCATCTATCAAACACTTACCGTGCCACAGTCTCAACCTTCAATCCGCTGCCACTTCTGATCTTGGAAGTTATTCGTGCTTGGTTTGCAAGGAAGCTTCCATCATTTGGCATCAAGAGCCAGCTGTTCATCCCACGCATCAAGAGCTAAGTGCTCTTTTCATTCCATACTTTGTTTTTCGTCTTGTATTGTTCTTTGCACTATTGAATTGCTTTTGTGTTTTGATTCTTTCTGTTTGAGTGTTTGGACACATCTATTATGATGATATAAAGTTGCTTGAAGTTTCATTGAACCATTTACCTCCCTGCCATTCAAATTCACCACTGTTGTTCTCATTTTTCAGCCACCTTCACTACTGCAGCACGGTTTTCATTGCTGCTACCATATCAGATTTTTGATTTTGCAGAATTGGATTGGCAAAAGCTGTGATTTACCTTCTAAATCCTTTCCAATGTTCAACCACGTCTAAAAGCATACAGAAAAATAAATTATATCCCTAAAATCCTGTTTTGAAAAGCACAATTCAGAGAAACACATAAATCTGTTGTTCATTGAGGCATTTTGACAAACACTTATGCATTTATATCAGATAGTTTGCAGCACAGATATTAGCCACTGTCTTTGAATTTTTTTTTTTTTGCTTTGTTAATCTGTTCTAGATCCTTTTCTAGGTTCCATTTTAGTGCCGCCTTTTATTCCAGCCTTTATATCACTTCAATTCATCATTTTTGGCTTCCAAATTATGCTTAGCAAACTGGTTTTTGGTTAATTAATTTCTGGTGCAACAGCTGTTTCATTCTTCACGGATTTTGTGTTTGGCAGTGGCGTGTGACTCCTTTTTTAGGTGCTCCAAGTCCAGAAACCTTTCTCCAAGAGGGTAGCATCCTTGGAAGTGGAGAGTGTGTAGAATTGGACACCAAGGTTGTTCTCTAAGCTGCAGACTTGTTTCAGCAATCAACAACATTTCTCCATCCTTCACCCACAATTTTTCAAACCCCCTATACTACATTAAGCTTTAGTAGATTCTCATTGTATACATATTGTAACTCATTTTATCACTTTTAAGGCCTTGTATCACGGAACCTTTGAAGTTTAATTTCTTTACATTTTTCAAACTTAAAGTAACTTGGGAAAATGCTTTTCAAGCAATTCCAAGTCTACTAAGCAACATTGTAATAGTTAGTTTCCACTTCTTAGAGTGAAAGTGTGTCAAGGGGCTCCAAGTGTCACTTGCACTTTCACATAGGGCCGTTTATCATTGTTTTCCATTTCCATTCATTTACTTTTCTTGCTTGATTGACTTTTATGTTTTAAGTCTCCGTGATACTTAGGAGCGCGTTTCACATAGTTAAACCTTCGTTTGGTTTGTAGGAGCATCACATCTTTGCATTCAAAAAGGTTTTGAAAGACTTCTCACTAGAAACTTGGGTGAGAAACGTCAGGAGACACTCTGGCTAAGGAAGGACAAGGTTTCTAAGCTTGTTCATTATGACTCACCTCTCATTCACCAAAAACACATAAACCTCTTTTTTCCAAAGTTTTGATTCGTACTTATGCAAGGCTTTCAAATCATTGTGAAAACAATTTCTCTACTTCACAAGCATGAGTCACTCTAGTGTTCAAGGTAATGTCACTCAAGATCAGGAGAACATAGAGTTGCGAGAAGAACTCAATAGAACCAAGGCTGAGTTGAATGAGCTAAGGCAAATGGTCGCCAATCTTGCTATCAATCAAAGCGGGCACACACAAGGGACTCACTCTCAGGCAAAATCATGATCAAGATGATCATTCCCACCTTAGTGATCACCATACTTACCAACCTTATGATCATTATCAACACCCTCCTAGGCATCATCCTAACCATAGAGACCATCATGTGGAACCTAAGATTGACCTTCCCCCTTTCTATGGTAGAGACAATGTTGAAGAATACTTTGAGTGGGAGATGAAGGTTGAACAAATTTTTGAATGCTACAACATAGATGACAGGAGGAGAGTGACCCTAGCCACCTTGACCTTTCAAGGTGCATCTCTTTATTGGTGGACATCCATCATGAGAGACCAAAAGATGCATGGCGACTACACCATCCAATATTGGAATGAATTGAAAGCAGCCTTACATAGGCGACATGTCCCGACCTACTATGCAAGAGAAGTCATGGACAAGCTTCATCGACTTCAACAAAGAAACATGAGTGTTGAGGAATACAGACAAAAATTAAAGTTACTCATGTTGAGAGCTGGGATCAAAGAGGAGGAGAGATTCACCATAGCTAGATTTCAGAGTGGATTAAACTATGAGATTAGAGATAAGGTAGAACTCTTACCTTACTTAGATCTAAATGATTTTGTCCAGCTATGTGTGAGAGAGGAAGAACAAAATAGGAGAAAAACTTCCACAAAAAGAACCTAACCTACTACATCATCATATAGGAGAGATCTTAAGAGGGAGGGTAGCTTTCCAAGATATGAGGAAACAAAGGAGAGAGAGCCAGAAAGGACACAAGATAAGTTCAAAAGCAAAGATAGAGAACTCAAAAGAGAAAAAGAAAGCTCTAAAGGAAAAGAACAAAGGACTCCAAGAGAAACACCTAGAGATACTAAGGGTAGGGAGACTAAATGTTTTAAATGTGAGGCCAGAGGACACTATTCAACTGAGTGTCACTTCAAAAAGTCAACCTATATCCTTGAACATGAGAGTCATAGTGAGGAGTCATTCTCTAGTGCGTCTAAGTTGTCCTCGTCTGAAGAGGAACATGAAGCTCTACCTTGTGATGGAGATCTTCTCATGGTTAGGAGACTCCTTGAGGCAAAGCATGTTGAGTTAGAACAGACTCAACGAGAAAACCTATTCCACACGCGCTGCAAAGTTCTTGAT
The DNA here is from genome assembly GCF_000741045.1 of Vigna radiata var. radiata. Taxonomy (NCBI): domain Eukaryota; kingdom Viridiplantae; phylum Streptophyta; class Magnoliopsida; order Fabales; family Fabaceae; genus Vigna; species Vigna radiata. The sequence continues at coordinate 23,544,243 of NC_028357.1, forward strand.
AAAACTTGTTCTATGATTGTGGATTGTGGTTCTTGTTGTAATTGTTATAGCTCTAGAACGGTTGAAAAGCTAGGCTTAACTCCTACTCCTCATCCTAACCCTTACAAACTTCAATGGATAAAAGAGGATGACGGAATAGTTGTTAAGGAACAAGTGAGTGTACCCATTTCCATAGGCAAGTATGAAGATCAAATCATTTGTGATATTGTTCCAATGGAAACGGGCCACATTTTACTTGGATGACCTTGGCAATTTGACAAACAAGCTTTGCATGATGGAATCACCAATAAGATCACCATTCAACACAACGACAAAAAGATTATCTTGAGCCCTCTTACACCATCACAAGTGCGAGAGGATCAAATGATACTTAAGAAAAAGTTGGATGGTGAGAAAAAGATCAAAAATAAAGTTTCCAAAGAGAAGAAATTGAGTTTGGTAGAAAGTGTCTCAACTAATGAAGTTGTTCCAACAAAGCCTTCTAAAAATCTTTTCCTTGGACAACCTCACTTTCTTCTCTATTGCAAGGAGACACTTCTTTCCATAAATCATCCACTTGATTCTCATCCAAAGGGGTTACAAAAGCTTTTGAAAGAATTTTATGATTTATTTCCCAAAGAGGTTCCAACTGGTTTACCACCTCTTAGGGGAATTGAACATCAAGTTGATTTGATTCCTGGAGCCAGCCTTCCCAATAGGCCAGCTTATAGGATTAACCCTACAGAAACCAAAGAGATAGAGAAGCAAGTTAATGATTTATTGGGAAAAGGGTGGATACAAAAAAGCCTTAGCCCTTGTGCGGTGCCAGTGTTGTTAGTTCCTAAGAAAGATGGTTCTTGGCGAATGTGTACAGATTGTAGGGCTATCAACAATATTACAGTCAAGTATAGGCACCCTATTCCTAGATTGGACGATATGTTAGATGAGTTAATGGAGCAACCCTATTCACCAAGATTGATCTTAAAAGTGGATATCATCAAATCAGAATTAAAGAAGGAGATGAATGGAAAACNGCTTTTAAGACCAAATTTGGCCTTTATGAATGGTTAGTCATGCCTTTTGGCTTAACCAATGCTCCTAGTACCTTCATGCGACTAATGAATCATGTCCTTCAGGAATACATAGGCAGCTTTTTTGTAGTCTAATTTGATGATATTCTAATCTATAGCAAAGGTCTTAAAGAACATCTTCACCATGTGAGAAAAATCTTGATTTTGCTTAGACAACACCACTTATTTGCCAACTTTGACATATGTACCTTTTGTCAAGAGAGTGTTATTTTTCTAGGCTTCAAAGTGGGGAAAGAAGGTGTACATGTTGATCCTAGCAAAATCAAAGCTATCCAAGAGTGACCTGTCCTGAAAACAGTGGGAGAAGTAAGAAGTTTTCTCGGTCTAGCAAGTTTCTATAGACGCTTTGTAGAAAATTTCTCAACCATTGCTGCTCCCCTCAATGAACTTTTAAAGAAGGATGTGTCATTCAAATGGGATGAAAAACAAAGTCTAGCCTTTGAGACCTTGAAGCATAAGTTAACACATGCACCCATTCTACATTTACTTGATTTTTCCAAGGCTTTTCAAGTAGAATGTGATGCTTCTAGGGTAGGAATAGGAGCTGTTCTTATACAAGAAGGTCACCCCATAGCTTATTTTAGTGAAAAACTTAAGGGACCGACATTGAACTATCCTACCTATGACAAATAACTTTATGCCCTTATTCAAGCATTGAAAACTTGGGAGCATTACTTGGTGTCTAAAGAGTTTATTATTAACACTGACCATGAATCTCTCAAGTATATTAAAGGGCAAGGAAAGTTGAACAAGCGACATGCAAAGTGGATTGAGTACCTTGAGCAGTTTCAATATGTCATCAAACATAAAAAGGGGAGTACTAATGTTGTTGCGGATGCTTTATCTAGACGACATGCATTACTAGTTACTCTAGGTTCACAAATACTAGGTTTTGATGACATCAAACAACTTTATGACACTAACCCTACCTTTGCATCCACTTATGCATCTTGTCTTAAGAAGCCATTCGACGGACTCTATATTTCTGAGGGGTATCTTTTTAATAAAGGAAAACTATGTATACCCCAAGGATCCATTCGAAAGCTTCTTATCAAGGAAAGTCATGGAGGAGGACTCATGGGCCATCATGGAGTTGATATAACTCTTCATACTTTAAAAAGCAAATTTTATTGGCCACACATGAGAATAGATGTCCAAAAGCATTGTTCTAGTTGTATAACTTGTCTACTACATGTCACCCACAAACTGATGGGCAAACAAAAGTAGTAAATAGGTCTCTATCCACTCTATTAAGGGTAATGTTGAAGGGCAATATTAAAAATTGGGATGATCATCTACCTCATATAGACTTTGCTTATAATAGAGTAGTTCACAAGACTACTAAACTTTCTCCTGTTGAGGTTGTTTATGGTTTTAACCCTCTCACACCTCTTGATTTACTTCCCTTCCAGAATCATCTTCTTTTCTTCATAAAGAAGGTCTTTCTAAAGCGGAGTTCATCAAAAAGTTGCATGAAAAGGTTAAAACACATATTGAAAAACAAACTCAAAAGTATTCTGAATACAATAACAAAGGGAGAAAACAAGTAATCTTTAAAGAAGGAGACTTAGTTTGGCTTCACTTGAGAAAGGATAGATTTCCTTCTCAACGAAAATCCAAATTAAGCCCTAGAGGTTATGGTCCTTTCAAAGTGATCAAAAAGATAAATGATAATGCATATTAGTTAGACCTTCCTGAAAGTTATGGCGTCAGTCCTACTTTTAACATTTGTGACTTAATTCCTTTCGCAGGAGATGCCCAACAAGACTCCCAAGATCTGAGGACAGATCTTTTTCAAGAGGGAGAGACTGATGGAGGACCATCCAAGATCAACATAGGTCCTTTAACAAGAGCCATGTCCAAGAGAATCCAAGAGGAAGAGGGAGCACTCACTACTTTACTCTTATGGAGTATTAGTTACTAAAACCTCTTTCTCTTTGCTAAATAAACTTTACTTTGTTTTGTAGGTTCTTAATAAAGAGGAGAAACCATGTACATACAAATAAGGAGAAACCATGTACATACAAATAAGGAACCAAAAAGGGAAGCAGATGGCGCCCTAGCGCTAGAAACCCGGGATCATCTTCTTCACACGGATTGCTGACATGGCAAGGTTGTACCTTGCCTTCCAAGTTTCCCAGACTATGTAGCTTCCTTAGCAAGCTTCTTTTACACTTAGAATAACTTCCTTAGCACATTTTGGAGTCACTCCTTCATCTATAAAAGGAACTCTCCTTACCATGTAAAAGCTAACTTTGAATTGATAATGAAATGTTGTTAAGATTTCTCCAGACATTATTTTCAGAGTTCAACTTGTTTGTGCCTATTCTGCACACTCTCCTCTAGCTTCCTTTCCTTTTGGAAGGCTTTCGAAGCTTGAGATTCCTTGATTCACCCTCACACCTTCATTGAAGCATCCATCAAACACTTACTGCGCCACACTTTCAATCTTCAATATGCTGCCACTTCTGATCTTGGAAGTTGTTCGTGCTTGATTTGCAAGGAAACTTCCATCAGAAATGGTCTCTTTGCAAAAACACAAACATAAGGACACTAAAGCAAAAACAAAAAAAAAATGCTTATAGAAACTAGGGGATGACAAAGGAGACTTCTTATGTGTGGTAGGTGTGACCTCCTTGATCTCCAAGGCCACATGCGCCTTTAATTTTATAGAAAGAAGGTCAATCATGCTCCACGTTATCCATAAATGGTGTCATACTTGTTTGGGTCCAAGGTCAAGCCCATCCTCCACTTCATACGAGTATTATGCTTTTTTAAGATAGTCCTAGTCACACCTACAAAACAAACACAAACAAAATGATAAGGAATAACGTGCTTTGATAGAAAGGAAACTAAGAACTAAACAAACAAGAACATAAATGGAATTAAAATACAGTAAGTGAAAGAGAGAAAATAAAAGGAAACTTAGGAAATTGAAACCAAGCCACTTGGAAGGATCCAAGATAAGTGCAAGGAGGATCATCACTTGTTCTTCACAAGATAAGTCCCAAAATTCAGACTAAGAGATAGATTCTATCTCAAAGAAGAAATGCAATTTAATGCAAATCACTCTTATATTCATTCAATGAAAGGTGTATGTAACAAAGGAGACCTTAGGTTGTATATATAGGTGCAGAAGAAAATGTAGGTTAAGTAAACTAAGGGATGTGGGACTTGGAGACCTTAAATTTGAAAAGTAACATTCAAGACAAATTTTAGGTCCCACATCTCTTAATTTTACATCATCCTAAAGATAAATAAGGTACCTAACTAGCGTAAAGATCAAAACTAAAACTATACAAGGGGTGACTTACGTTACAAGCAACAAAGTGAAGACTTATCTATTCTTCTTCTTCTATCTCAAAGTTATGTGAAGACTCACATTACTTGCACTTTAAAGGAAAGAAGGATAAGCTTCTTACAAAATATAAGGCAACAAAGAAAGAAACAACCTATACTTCTAAAGGCCAAAATACAAACTATGAAACCTACTCTACTCTTTTTGTACAAAGGTGCAGAGGAGCCAAGAAATGAGATTATTTCCTTTAGTCATACTTCTTGTAATCCTTTTATTCTCTTCATCATTTCCCCTATTTTTGGTCACATCACAAAAGAGTCAACAACTCCAATCAAATCAAGTTAACAAAATAAAGTTAACATAAACAAATGTTAAATAAAGATAATGGATTAGAGGTATCCCTTCTTACCATAATCCTGGTAATCCTCCTAAGAAGGTCCTTTATACTATCATGAGGAGTCATGGACTCATCACCTTCTAAAAGATTGTTGATAATTAGTAATGACATTATTTTCTATGAAGTCTTTTGTGTCTCAATGGGAATTCGAGGAGTCAATGGTAAACATTGTTGAAGAGTCAACGAGATACTAGGAACATGTGGGGTTCCCTTTAAAGGAGTTGTCTAATATGCATGTGACTATAAACAAGGCACCTAAGCATACAGTGGCAATGCAAAAGCAATCTAATAATCAAACCTCTATTTTAAAGTTTATATAGTTTTAATGGTATCCTTGTATATGTGTCAGTTGCAACAAATGAGGTAGAGTCATATAAATCATTTACATTTCATGAGGAAGTTGCTTTTGATAAGGAAAAAATTTTGAGAATGTGGTCATGCACAAAGGCATAAAGTCTTTGTAGAGGAATGAGACTCAGAAGTTGGTGATACCAATTAAGGATAAGATCATTATGGTTATAAGGGGATATTCAAGAAGATGATTTGAGTATCTAAGAAAAATGTGTTTGTTGAAGTTCTTGTGTTTATGACTAATGCAGTACAACTAATGAAGAACCTACATTAGGGTTTAATGTTAACATGTGATTGATAATAGTTTGATAATAGTATACGCTGAAAATAGTTTGATAATAGATCATATATTGAAATGTAATTTTTGAACTTCATTGTTAGTTACATAACTTTACCCTTCAATTTTTTTTCATAAAGAGAACAGAGGATATAAATTTAAGTATTTTTTTAATTTTATTAAATTTGACATATTTGACCCTTTCAAATATATATATATATATATATATGAGTGTGTGTGTGTGTTTACAAAATTATTTGACACCCCTGATATATATTTTTTAAAAGATATATAACTTCTTGAGCATATACATTAGGAAAGACGTCCTTATCAAATATACATCAAATTTCATTTTATTTTTATCTTACAATTAAGGTGGTGTATTATTTCATGGCTTTCACTATAAGAAAAATTGATATTATCAATGGTCAGAATTTGTCAATAATATTTAAAAGTCATTGGTAAATCAAAATTACTAACGGCCTACCAACAACAAAAAAATCACCAGTAAAATTATTATTGGTAAATTTTACCAATGGAATAGAAAAAAAAAATCAACAAAAAAACCTTCAATAAAGTCCATTAGAAATTCTAACAAAAAAATCTATCAGTAAAGTTCGTTGGTAAGTATTTTGATCTGATTCATTTTCGTCATTCTCCCTTCTTCCTTTTATATTTTCATTTTTTTATCTTTCTTTTTTTCCACCTCTTCTACATGGGCATCACACATCATAGGGGATTTGGCTTAACTTCTTATCCATCTAGTTTTGCCCTTGATCTCTAATTGAGAATGCATCTACCCCAAGCATCACGTGTGGAGAACCCACCAAAAGGGTATTCTAGCCCTCTTCTCCTTCAATCCCTAGATTTCAACGAGGTCATCTTTAGTTTCATCTTAATTTGCACCTCTATATTTAGTTTTTGCGCGAGAGTCTTCATTTAGAGTTAGAATCAAGGATTAGGATTTCATGGCGACCTTCGTTTACACCCCTAAAATGTCATCTTCCTTAACTCTTACGTGTGGCACCAATTGAGTTTGTTCTACACAACCAAAAGACAATTTGGAGGAATTTCGAAGAAAACTCAATGTTGAGTATGAGCGATGAGGTGGTTTGTCTTAGGTTTGTGAGTGGTGGTGAGAAACCAAGGACTTGGATATGTTGTAATAATGTTAGATTATTGCAAAAGAAACGTTGCTCAACGGTAATATTCCAACAGTCAAATTTTTAAGTGCTGCAACGGTCAAATTATTTATTGGTTTTAATTTCTTTTATTTATTTTATTCTTTCCTAGCTCTATAAATAGAGAGCTCTTCCCCCATTCCAAGATATCATTTTTTTTTATTCTTTTCTCTTTCTCTTTTCTAAAACTATCCTGGGTATAAACTCTTTATAGAGTTTCTTGCTAGTTCTGTAATCCTCGAATACATTTCGAGAAGTTCCTGTTGTATCCTGAGGGACTTGCGCAACACACCACGGATAAGTCCTTAAGGACAGTGATCTACACGCCTCAGGAAATGCGGTTCGAGGTTTTGGTCAGTATTTTACAACAATCTTAAGGACTTATGTTTCAATTTTGTTATTGTCAAAAGAAAAAAAAGGTATGTGAATCTAACCCTATTTTATTATTGATAATTGTAGTTGTTAATTTTAAATACTTTGAAAAACAATGTGATGTCTATGTTCTAATTGGATGATTCATGATGTTTTTAAACAAATTTGGAAAGAAAATTTTTAAGAAGATATGTAATAGCAATTAAGGTTGATATTTAATTAAGATTATAAACAAATTAGGATTGAGATTCCTTACTAATTATAATTATGAGAAGCTAACCTGATGTGTGATTATATATGTGATTGTCTTATGTGTGATTTTATATATAATTATTAGTATAAATTTGAATACTATGATCAGTGATTAAATGCTCATGAATACGTGATTAAGTGCTCATGAATACGTGATTAAGTTATATTAGGTTTTGTAGCATGTTGATATTAATGGTGGAGTTACGTTTTAGGTATGGTAGAGCTATATTTTATAAAGTTTTTAACAAAAGTTTAAATAAAACTTATATATAATGAAAGTAAGGTTTTCCTTTGATTATAATCAAAAACCAAATTAGGAAATTTTAAAGTTAGGATCATGATTCCTGAGAAATAAATTAAGGGTTATAATGTTAATTATAATTAACACTAGTAGGAGAAGGATTTTCTATTGAATTATAATTAAGAATTTATGAGAGGTTATGATTTATTTTAATCATAATCAATTAATGTTAGAATCATTTTTAACTATTTTTATTATCCGTATTCTTCCTTTCTATCTCTCGAACAAAAGGTTGGAGAGTTCTTCATTGTGCAATGAGGTCATGCAAGGAGATTTATGTTCCTTTCTTCTTCTAAGTCTCTGGTTCAAGCTGTAGAGAACCAATTTCTTTTCCCTTCTTTCTGGTTATAAGTGGTTTAAATAAAATGGAAGGGACTTAAATCTAAGGATTGAAAGATTTGTGTTTAAATCTGGAAGGAATTTACATTCCTTGAGAGAAAGAAATAATTTGATTTCTTCTAATCATAATTAAGAATTGATTAGGAGTAGTGTTTTCTTTTAAATGGAAATTAAAAATTAATTAATGATATGTTCTTTTAATTATAAATAAATGGCATTGATTATATTATATGTTAATAGCCTTAAGCCATTGAATTGTGTAATTGAATTCGATAATTGAAGTCATTGAATTCACGTAATTGAATTCATGTAATTGGAAATTACGTGATTGAATTTTGTATCAGAATTCTGAATAAAGTTAGGGTTTTATTAAGAAAAGAAAAGGAAATGTGGAATTGTTTTCCAGTTGGAGTTTTTTTTTTTTCATTCTGGACCCAACTTTGGAAGGGGAGTCAGACCTTGTTTTGAGGGGTCATTTTCTTCTTCCCTAATCTCACACAAGGAGACTTTCTCCTTCCTCTCATCTTTCCTAATTTTTCTTTGCGAGCATGATCAACGAGAGTGTCGAGTTGGAGGCGAGAGGCCAGCAATGTCAATGGGCGTGTCTAGTTGGTTTCCGTGGTGGGTCACAGTAGCGTCTCTTCGTGACGGTAGGTATGACCGCGACAGCGTCGAGATCGTGGAAGCATGCTCCTTCAGAGCAAACCGTGATGAGGGTCGTACCTTTCCTTACAGTGGTGAGAGTTCACGGAGGCCACCGGCTACGTGTTCTGAGGACTTTGGGTTGCTACAGGTTAAACCTATTGGGTCTAGAGAGCCCATAGAATTTACTCAGTTTATATAATTTTAGATGTTAGAATCATAAGGAAGGGCGATAGTATATTACTATCCCAAGAACTATATATTGAGAAACTTCTTAAGAAGTTTTATGTTTAAGCCTGTGAGTACCCCTTATGATGCTAACTCTAAATTAGTGAAAAATAAAGGAGAATTATTATCTTAGCCTCAGTATGCCCAGATAATTGGGAGCTTACTGCACCTTATGAACTTTTCTAGACTTGATATTGCTTATGCAGTAGGAAGACTGAGCAAGTACACTCAATGTCTAAATCAAGAACATTGGGATGCACATTCCAGACTTATGAGATGCTTAAGAGGTTCAATGGATTATGCCATTGAATATAGTGGATTTCCCGCTGTACTAGAAGGGTACAGTGATGCTAACTGGATCTCTGATTCAGATGAGACAAAGTCCACTACTGGTTATGTATTCACACTTAGGGGTGGTGCGATTACATGGAGATCAACCAGACAAACAGTTATTGCAAGATCAACAATGGAATCTGAGTTTGTCGCTCTTGAGATGGCTGGTAGGGAGGCTGAGTGGTTGAAAAAATTCTTAGCGAACATTCCACTAGGAACGAAACCAACTTCATCGATGTCAATACACTGTGATTGCCAACCGGCAATAGCTATAGCAAAAAACAAGAGTTTGGTGAAGTAGTTGCTAAAGAGTGAAATTATTTCCATTGATTATGTGAAGTCAGAACGGAATCTAGCGGATCCTCTGACAAAACCCTTGGGAAGAAATATGATATTAGAAACATCGAGGGGAATGGACTTAAGCCACTTACAAACAAACAAGTGATGGTAACCCAACCTTTGTGATTGGAGATCCCATGAATAAGGTTCATATGGGTAAGAACAAGTCACTTGTTAGTTCTGATAGCACTAAATTGATTTTAATCAATTATGTCCCTTCCTATGGTGTGTGTGAAAGTGCTAGAGACTGCATTATGGAGAGGTTAAACTTTATCATTAAAATTCTATGTGGAGATAGAATTTTAGATTAAATAAAGTTTTTAATGATTTTCATATCCGTTATGGGTGGTGTATGATTTGCAACATACACTTGATGAAATCACCTATATGAGTGTCGAGTGGGGCCGCTTGCATGAGATCTTGGCATGATCTCTAGAGCACTCATGAATACCGGGCACGCGCATGGCCTATTTAGCGCAACACAACGATAACAGCAAGAATTGTGGGGGTGTATTGTGATTGATAAACCTTTAACACATGTCAAGTGTCTTTGGTTCATATAGCTTGCTATACCAACTACACTGTGTGTTAAGTTTCTCAGTCTAAGACTGGTTCATATAGCTTGTTATACTAGCTCTGATGCATTACATCCTATGAGACCCAGGATAAAAGGTTTTTTTTCTCAATTTTCTTTTGCAATAAGTGGGGGATAGTTGTAATAATGTTAGATTATTACAAAAGAAACGTTGCTCAACGGTAATATTCCAACAGTCAAATTTTTAAGTGTTGCAACGGTCAAATTATTTATTGGTTTTAATTTCTTTTATTTATTTTATTCTTTCCTAGCTCTATAAATAGAGAGTTCTTCCCCCATTCCAAGATATCAATTTTTTTTATTCTTTTCTCTTTCTCTTTTCTAAAACTATCCTGGGTATAAACTCTTTATAGAGTTTCTTACTAGTTTTGTGATCCTCGAATACATTTCGAGAAGTTCCTGTTGTATCCTGGGGGACTTGCGCAACACACCGCGGATAAGTCCTTAAGGACAATGATCTACACGCCTTAGGAAATGCGGTTCGAGGTTTTGGTCAGTATTTTACAGCAGGATATTGATTTTTGGGTATCAACTTAAGAATAATCTCTTGGACTTCGACTTGACCATTTCAAGATTGGGTTTCAGATCTCTACTCTTCAATGTACTATTATAAGGAAGTTTAGACGATAAAATTGTTGTCCTTAGCTACGGACAGACTGTCAGTAAAAAGAATTTTAAATTACTGACAAACTATATCGATAGATTTTAAGGTATGTAGACGAAAAAATCAATTGGTATTGAAATTTATATTATCGATGATTTTACCGAAAAATTTTATCGATAAATATAAATTCATAGATAAAATTTTTTGAATAATTAATATTTTAAAATCCCTTAATAAATCAAATTTATCAACAGATTTATATTGGTCGATAATCCTAAATATATTTGTAATGTTTCTTAATTCATTTTTGGTTTTCAACTTTACCTTAATTTATATTCTTTTATGTTTAATGAGAATTTCTCTTTCATGGTTGAAGCTTGAATTTGTTTAAAGTGTTTTTAATTTAGGCTTAATTGCTCAGGTGGTTTCCACTTTTAGGACATTATGTCTACTTGGTTCCCACTTTTAAAAAACTGTCAATTTCGTCCTCACATGCTGTTAAGTCTCTAAATTTACCTATTTTTCTGTGTTTAGGAGGTAATTTTAGTTTCTTTTAGTGTATAAATTTCTAGAATTAGGGTAGTTTAGCATTTTTTTTCTTTAATTTAGAGTTTTATTAAAATTGTCTTAAATTTGTGTTTTTAGATGATAAATAGTATTTTTCTAAATAAATAAGTGTTTTGCTCTTTCTTTAAATGTACAAATTTGTGTTTTTTTTAGAATTATAGGATTTTATTTTGTTGAGTAAACTGTTAAATTCTTTCTTTTTGAAAATTCGGTTGTGATTGACTAATGCAATTATATTGGGCTACTATTTTTGGATTTGGACCACTGCAAGGGTGCACACCATGGAGACCTGGCTGGCAATGGCTGATGATTTTGGGCTGAATTAAAAGCCTAGTGCTGATTAAAAGGGGTGCAGTGTGTGAAAGAAATTGGCTGAAGCCCTTGGTACTTAATGAAACGCTGCATTTCAAGCAGCGTTGAAGGCAAAGCTGGAAGAGGGGTCTTTTAGTTCGTGCTTCAAATGGGCAAAAGGAGATTAGGCTCTGATTTGGGGATTTTTCCCAATTCACAATCCAGTAGCTAGGGTTCGTGAGAGTGCCTCCAGAGAGCGTGAGAGAAAAGGGCTTTACAGCCCAAGAGAAAGACGACCCAGGAGCTAATTGGACCAGAGAAGCAGATTGGAAGCATGCTGAATTGGAACGGTTGGAGACCAGGTTCAGAGTTAGTTGAAGAATGAGAGCGCGAAGCTTCTGAGTCATTTTTTGGTTTGATGTACGTTTGGCAAGTGTACCAATCGTAATTGTAGTAACAAAATATCGTCCTCTGGGATTGAATGAGTTGAATACCAGTTTACTAACTTACTTAATTTTGAGTGATAAAATTTATCCAGTAAAATGATGAACATAAACAAGTGATGGAAATTCAAATGATATAAACAATGTTAGAGAATTGATTTCATACCTTTTCATATAATTTCCTCCCCTTTTCAATCGATGTGTAAATTATAATTATCCACTTGAGTTTATTTAGAGCTTGTTTACCCCTAATCCCTTAGTGAGCAAACATATCCCTTGAATTTGAATCCCCAATCCCTTAGGCCAATTACAAATTCAATAAGATCATGAAGAACAATCATATCTCAATTCAAACTAACTAGTCCTGCCCAATTTCCCAATTGTGGCAGCATCTAATCTGTTCTATTTATAAACGCAAGCAATTCCCAATCTCCCAACTGTGAAACTGCTCATAGATTTGACATAAAAACATAAATAGAACACTGGGATAATTAAAATAAACTTGACATCAATTGAAAAGGTTCAGAAAATATAATCCAAAGTACTACATCAATCCACTAACAAAAGGAAATTTAGTTCTGCATAATGTAAAGGAAGTTCAAAAACAAAAGTATGAAAAAGCTGCAGAAGAAGAAGATGAAGAAGAAGTCTTTGTTGTGCGTGAATCCCCTTTTTGTCTCCCCCCTCCACGTCTTTTTTCTCCTTCCCACTAATTCCTCCTTTTTAGGAGAGTGGTTTTCTTTTCCCTTAACTTCCTCCAATTTTCCTTTAATTTAATCTCTTTAAATCAGTCATAAAAGAGATCAATAACTGCTCAATAACTGCTCCTGGAAACTTTCACAGCCCATGGAAAACTCCCCACTCTGCCTGTGTTCTTCTCTGTTCCTCTTGCCAAATCCTGACGTGAATCCACAGGTTGTGGTAGAAACCACAACTCACTTGTGAAGCTCTCTATTTTGCCACTGCATTTTGAAGCAAACTCCACAGGTTATGGAACTGTCCCCAGCTACGTTGTTGAACTCTTTGGATTCATCTTTCTATCTTGTCCATCAATTCTTCCAAAAATGTGGTTTAGGCACTTAGAATCACCAATCTACATCAAAAAAACACAAAATGCCAATGTATGATCCGAAACAAAGATAATCCATGACTAAAATCCTTCAATGAATGCAATTATGCATGCAAATGACCTAAACTAAGACATGAATGTGGTTACATTTACTCACACATCAAAATACCCCATGCTTAGACGTTTGCTTGTCCTCAAGCAAAGAGAATTCAACTAACACAGAATGATTATGCACACAGAATGATGAATGAATCTAAATGGAAACATACCTTCTCATCTCAAGTTCAGTTCAAACAATGATATTCCTCAAGCTCATACTTCACAAAATTTCAAGCATAATGACTAACTTATTGGGACCCTGAGTGCAACTGAATTGAGGTATGACACAAGACATTATGGCAGATAATACTTGACATTGAAGTGTCCTGAAAAAGATTTTCTATTAGGTTCCTCACTTAGAAAACACTTACCTGCCAACTAAGCATGGGTCTTCCACTTGCCACCCTCAGTCTCAAAGGAGTGTCTCTTCCCTAGTAACATATAGTCTCAAAGGGGTGTCAATTTATTCTCTCAATTTATTATCTTCTCTTTTCTTTTTTTCTTTTTTATTTTTTATTTTTTTTTTATATATTTTTTTTTTCTTTTAAATATATATAGACTTTGACAGACAATTCTCCAGTAACCAAGTGCAGTGAGTGTCACCATAGAAACCTAACAGAAAATATTTTCTATCTTTTCCCCAAATATTATCTTCCATTAGTATCTTAGTGTCAAATCTCACTGTGTTGTGTGTGAAGTGTCCCAACAAGCAATCAGAAATCTATTCACAATGTGCTTACAAAATATCACTGTTCAAACCATAGAACTTAGAGCTAAGATGATACATTTCCATTTAAACATGATATGCAACATGCAAATGTAAAACTGATGTAAGATGTTATGCACAAGAACACCGTAAACCTACATATTTACAAAGTCCTCAATATATGGAAAGTGAAAATGTACAGGGGGTTAGAACTCACAAGATCAGTGATGACTAGAGTTTAGTTTGGTGAGAACTTCTTGTAAAAGTTGTTCCACCTTCTGCTGAAGAAGAATTTGATTGTCCCTAAATTGGATGAACTCCTGATAATATAGGAGTTGTTGTGTTTTGAGTTCAGTAAGGGACTGCTGGATATTGGCAAGAGTGTCAGCCGTAGAAGGCCTAGAAACTGGAGGTACGTGAGATGACGGTTCTGGATCATGATGAGGTGGATTTTGGCATTGGGAAGCAGAGAAGGTCCATTTGTCTTTACCCCGCACAGATGTGAATTCTGGATTTGGAAGACGTTGAGGTTGCAATCCTGTGATCGCACTCATGACCAAGCAATAATGATCTTCCCTTTTCAACAGCATCTCATTATTGATTAACAATTCCAAATCAATTCGAGAATTTCCTGAGATTGCGTTGTCATTTTCCAAAGAAATGTTAAAGTGCAAAGCAATAATGGTGATCAGTCCACCAATTGCTATTTGCCCAGAGGATGCTTTTCCTACCTTGAGAAATTGCCTTGCCAACCAAGCTCCTAAGTCCAACTGTACATCATTAACCATACCCCACAAGAATAATAATTCTGATTTTCGAACCGCAGAATGACTATCACCCCTGGCAAATAGTGTATGAGCCATGAGGCGGTGGGCATATCTAAAACATGGATGTTGGATAGTAGCCTCCTTTGAATCAGATGAGACAAACGAGCTTGATTGTGACAATTGATCCCAAAAAGACCAAGCATCAAAACTTCTAGGATAGTTCCTTTTACCTCCAATAGGGAAACCAAATATTGCATTGAACTCAGCTAAAGTGAGTCTATAAGGCACATTATGCAACCTAAATGTTATCAATCCTTCTTCACAATCTTTTCCTTGCAATATCTCTGCTTCCACAGAACTCAAGAATTCCCTTGTTATGTTTTCGTAAGCAGGGTATTTCAAAGTGACAAACGAACTCCAGCCAATATTCTCGAGCATCCAATTTAATTCATCCAACATGCCTAAGGTGCTCAGTGTATTTTCATCATAATATCGTGTAGGCACAATCACCCGCTTGAGTAAAGTGGCGTACCTCTTCCGCTGTTCTGTATTTTGAAAAATGATGTCATTGGAATTGGAGGAGGCACGAGCCTTTTTCCTTGGACGTTGCTCTGCGACAGGTATCACTGTATTAGGACGCACAAATGCGGTTGTCTGTTCTGGCAGCGAGGTGGAACGCGACTTTTGTTGCGGCTGCAATGGAGTGGAATGCGGAGTGGAAGACGAGGATGCATTTCGGTGGTTTGGGTTATGAGAGTCTGCCGCAGAACGCTGTTGATCAGAGCGGAGTGGTGGTGGGGCAACCGGAGTGGCGACGATGGAGAATGGGATGCTAGCGATGGCGACCGGGATGGAGGCGATGGCGAACGGAGTGGTGGCAATGGCGAACGGAGTGGTGACGGCGCTGAACGGAGTGGTGGCGGAGATGGTGTCCGTTGATCGGTGGAGTCGAGAACGACGACCGGCGGAGGTCCGCTAGGGCGACGCGGTGCTATCGTCTTCTTCCGCATTGAGCGTCGCAGTGGCACGGTGGTTCGCTGCTTTGCAGGCATGGTGGGCTGCGGTGGTTGACGGCGTTGACGCGTCATCTTGCCGGTGGCGGTTTCGCTGCCGGAATTTGGCTGGAGGAAAATCCTGCAAATTTAGGGTTTTTCAATTCTTACAGATGGGTTCGAATGAGGTACTCTCTTTTCAGCCCCCTTTTCTTCACTTCTTCTTCAGTTTTTTTTTTTTTTTTTTTTTTTTTTAAATAATGAGAAGAACTAGGGACCTTCAGTTTTTGCAACTCCAGCACACCGTGATGCCAGGAATGAGATACTGGTCCTATTTTTTTCAACATCCCCTCCCAAATACAACTTTAATCTTTGACCATTTACTTTGAAGCTTCTTTCATCATTAAGATCAGAGATTTCAATTGTTCCAAAAGGGAAAACTCTTTTAACTACAAAAGGACCTGACCACCTAGACTTGAGTTTTCCAGGAAACAATTTAAGTCTGGAATTGAACAATAGAACTTGCTGTCCTGGGGAAAACTCTCTCAGTACAATATTTTTATCATGCCATCTTTTGGTTCTCTCTTTATAAATCTGGGCATTTTCATAGGCTTGCAATCTGAATTCATCCAATTCATCCAATTGAAGCAGCCTTTTTTCACCTGCAATCTTCAAATCAAAATTTAGCAATTTAATGGCCCAAAATGCTTTATGCTCCAATTCCACCGGTAAATGACAAGATTTTCCATACACCAACTGATATGGTGACATTCCAATTGGAGTTTTAAAAGTTGTTCGATAAGCCCAAAGTACATCTTCTAGTTTCCTTGACCAATCTTTTCTAGATGAGCTCACGATTTTTTCCAAAATTCTTTTCAACTCCCTATTAGAAATTTCCACTTGTCCACTGGTTTGGGGATGATAAGGGGTGGCTATTTTGTGTCTCACACCATATTTGCCCAAAAGTGATGCAAATTGCTTGTTATGGAAATGTAAGCCTCCATCACTGATGATTGCTCTTGGTACCCCAAATCTGGAAAAAATTTGTTTCTTGATGAAGGAAACCACCACCTTGGCATCATTTGTTGGTAATGCAGCAGCCTCTACCCACTTAGATACATAATCCACAGCAACCAAAATGTATTGGTTTGAGAAAGAGCGTGGAAAGGGCCCCATAAAATCTATTCCCCAAACATCAAAAATCTCCACTTCAAGTATGTTGTTCATGGGCATCTCATGTCTCCTGGAAATATTGCCAACTCTTTGACATCTATCACAGTGTTTCACGAAAGCATGGGCATCTTTAAAAAGGGTAGGCCAATAAAAGCCACTTTGCAACACTTTAGAAGTTGTTCTCTCAACTGAAAAATGCCCCCCATAATCTGACCCATGACAATGCCAAAGGATGTTCTCAAATTCATTTTCAGGAACACATCTTCTGATCATACCATCTCCGCATCTTTTGAACAACAAGGGATCATCCCAAAAATAGCTCTTGGCATCATGCAGGAATTTTTTCTTTTGCTGAAAAGTGAGGTCAATTGGAATTATACCTCCTGCTTTAAAATTAGCAAAATCTGCAAACCATGGCAAGGTAGTAACGGCCATCAACTTTTCATCTGGAAACTCCTCTGCAATAGGCTTGATGTCCTCATTCCCTTCTTCAAACTTCAATCTTGAGAGGTGATCTGCCAGCAAATTTTGCTTCCCCTGCTTATCTCGGATCTCCAAGTCAAACTCTTGTAATAAGAGAATCCAACGTATTAATCGTGGCTTGGCATCCTGCTTAGCAAATAGATATCTCAAAGCAGCATGATCAGTGTAAACAATGACCTTTGACCCAACAAGATAGGATCGGAATTTATCAAATGCAAACACTACTACAAGCAATTCTTTTTCTGTCGTGGCATAATTCTTTTGAGCTTCATTTAACACACGACTTGCATAATATATCACATGAAACACTTTTTCTTTTCTTTGTCCTAATACAGCACCCACAGCATAGTCACTTGCATCACACATCAATTCAAATGGTAAAGACCAATCAGGTGCTGTCATTATAGGAGCAGAAACAAGTTTTTCTTTTATAGTCAAAAATGCTTGCATACATGCATCATCAAACACAAAAGGGGTTTCTTTTTCAAGAAGATTAGTCATAGGCTTTACTATCTTAGAAAAATCTTTGATAAACCGCCTATAAAAACCTGCATGACCTAAGAAACTTCTTACCCCTTTTACATTCACTGGAGGAGGTAATTGTTCTATTACTTCCACCTTTGCTTTATCAATCTCAATTCCTTTAGCAGAAATGTGATGACCAAGAACAATTCCTTCTCTTACCATAAAATGGCATTTTTCCCAATTTAGCACTAGATTAGTTTCTTGACATCTTTTTAACACTAAGGTTAAATTAGCTAGGCAAGAATCAAATGAAGAGCCAAATACAGAAAAATCATCCATAAAGATCTCAATGCAATTTTCAATCAAATCAGAGAAGATGGAAAACATACACCTTTGAAAGGTTGCAGGCGCATTGCAGAGACCAAATGGCATTCTCCTATAGGCAAAGACTCCATAGGGACATGTAAATGCTGTCTTTTCTTGATCTTCAGGGGCTACTGCTATTTGGTTGTAGCCAGAGTACCCATCTAGAAAGCAGTAATATGCATGCCCTGCCAATTTTTCCACTATTTGATCTATGAATGGAAGTGGAAAATGATCTTTTCTTGTGGCTTGATTCAGTCTTCGGTAATCTATGCACATCCGCCAACCTGTGACTTTTCTTGTAGGAATGAGTTCATTGGCTTCATTAGTCACCACTGTCATTCCTCCTTTCTTGGGTACAACATGAACAGGACTTACCCACTCACTATCAGAAATTGGGTAGATAATTCCTGCATCCAGCAATTTAATTACTTCTTTCCTTACCACTTCCTTCATAGTTGGGTTGAGTCTTCTTTGTGGTTGACGCACGGGTTTGAAATCCTCTTCCAAATAAATTTTATGCATGCACACAGTAGGACTAATACCTTGCAAATCATCAATTTTCCACCCAATGGCAAATTTATACTCCTGTAACACCCTTAAGAGTTTATCTTCTTCAGTGGAGGAAAGTTCATTGCTCACAATTACTGGATTAAGCTTTTGCTCATCTAGGAACCTGTATTTAAGGTGAGAAGGAAGTTGTTTCAATTCCACCTTGGACGTTTCTACTCCTCCATCTTCACTCTTGTGTAACTCTTCTATTCCCCTGGTGGAATTGAATATTGGCTTTANCACTTCCAATTGATGANNGCACTTCACCACCTCTTCNTCATTAATTTCTCTNTTNAACTCCTTTGCNTCCACTCCTGANAATAGAGTTCTCTCTAATGGATTCTGCTTTACATGGAANTTTATCTCCTCCAACACNAGAGACTCNATTATTTCAGCTCTGAAACAGTCCTCTCTGTCAAGTTTGTGCTTCACTGCTTCAGTCATAGAAAATGTGACTTTTTCATCTGCCACTCTTAACATTAATTGTCCTTGTTCTACACTTATCAATGCTCTCCCTGTTGCTAAGAAAGGTCTTCCCAANATGATTGGGACTTTAGCATCTTCTTCCATGTCAAGAACNACAAAATCNGNTGGGAAAATAAATTTGTCCACCTTTACTAGAACATCTTCTACAATTCCATAAGGATAAGTCATTGATCGGTCTGCTAATTGTAGAGTGATCATAGTGGGCTTCACGTCTCCAATACCAAGCCTCTTAAAAATGGACAAGGGCATCAAGTTGATACTTGCTCCAAGGTCACACAATGCCTTACCCACCATTATATTCCCAATTTCACATGGAATGACAAAACTCCCTGGATCCTTCAACTTGGGAGGTAATTTTTGCTGAATTATTGCACTGCACTCCTCTGTGAGCATAATTGTTTCATCATCTTGAAGCTTCCTCTTCTTTGACAGCAAGTCTTTCATGAATTTAGCATAACTTGGCATTTGCTCCAATGCTTCAGCGAATGGAATATTAATGTGGAGCTTCTTAAAAACATCAAGAAATCTTGCAAATTGCTTGGCTTGTTCTTGCTTCTTCAACCTTTGAGGGAATGGAATTGTAGGGACATACTCACGCATCTTTTTCTCACTCTCTTGATTTTTTTCTCCCTCCTCCTTCTCCTCACATTTTCTCTCAATTTCTTTTTCAGCACTCTCTGGTCCTATTTCATCAACTCTTTTCTTTTTCTCTCTCTCCATCTCACTCCTTTTTTCACTCTCTACCACTCTTCCACTCCTCAATTGAATTGCTTTGCATTGTTCCCTTGGGTTTGGTATTGTATCACTAGGGAATGTGCCAGGAGATCTCTCTGAGAGTTGTCTTGAAAGCTGTCCAATCTGGTTCTCCAAATTTCTAATTGAAGCTTCTTGGTTTCTGAAGTTGGTCCTTGTCTCGTTCATGAAACTAGAATTCTGTTCTACAAAGGTAGAAGTTTGCATCGTTAGCTTCTCTAATGCATTTTCCAACAAAGACATCTTGTTTCCTTGATTATTGGGTTGAGCTTGATATTGATATGGAGGCCTTGGTGGGTTAGATTGGATTGGATTACTCCAAGGTCTGGTTTGTTGGGGTCTCCAATTTGCATTGAAGTTGGTAGAGAACTGATTTTGTTGTTGTCCCACTGCATTAACTTGTGCGTCTTGGTGAGTGGCCTGACATTCACCATTCTGATGCATTCCTCCACAAAAATCACACCCAGGAGATCTAGTATTCACATTATTNGCTTGCATAACTCCCATCTTCTGAGTCAAATCTGNAATNTGNTGTGTTAACAACTTGTTTTGGGCTAAGATAGCATCCAANGTATTAACCTCCAACACNCCANCTTTTCTATTTTGACGGTCAAACTGCATATGCACTGTGTTGTTTGCCATTAATTCTAAAGTCTCCAAAGCTTCCTCTGGTGTTTTCAAAATGAATGATCCTCCACTTGCTGCATCCAACATTGCCTTAAAAGTGGGTGAAAGACCATTATAGAAAGTCTGCACTTGCAACCATTCAGGTAGAGCATGATGTGGACATTTCCTCATTAGCTCCTTGTACCTTTCCCANGCCTCATATAAGGTTTCATTGTCTTGCTGCACGAAGGAGGTGATCTCATTCCTCATTTTCGCTGATTTGGAAGGAGGGAAGTATTTTGTTACGAACTTTGTAGCCATATCCTCCCATGTAGAAATACTTCCTTGAGGTAGTGATTGAAGCCAGTTTTTAGCTTTATCCCGTAGTGAAAACGGAAAAAGCCTCAAACGAATTGCATCATCTGAAACTCCATTATACTTCAAAGTATCACAGATTGCCAGAAAATTCTCCAGGTGAGAATTAGGATCTTCTGAAACTGCACCTCCAAATTGATTCTATTGAATGACTTGTAACAAGGCAGGCTTGATTTCAAAATTATTGGCTTGAATAGGAGGTCTCACAATGCTTCCTTGATAACCATTTGGATCTGGCATAGAATAATCACGTATAGTCTTTCTCGGATTTTGTTCTTCTTCCATTGTTGATGTCTCCTCTTCTTGCTCAATTCGTCTCTGTTCCTTTCTTCTTTCTCGCTTTCTTCTTCTTGCACTACTCCTGTTGCTTCGTGCTGTGCGTTCAATTTCTGAATCAAAAAGTAAGTCTTCCGGAGCAACAGTACCTCGCATAAAACAACTTAAAACAAAATATATACAACTCAAATCTTAAGGCAATTAGATTACTGATATCAACTAAAATTCAATCCCCGGCAACGGCACCAGAAACTTGATGTACNTTTGGCAAGTGTACCAATCGTAATTGTAGTAA
>NC_028357.1:23566530-23604722 GCF_000741045.1 Vigna radiata var. radiata
TGGATTCATCTTTCTATCTTGTCCATCAATTCTTCCAAAAATGTGGTTTAGGCACTTAGAATCACCAATCTACATCAAAAAAACACAAAATGCCAATGTATGATCCGAAACAAAGATAATCCATGACTAAAATCCTTCAATGAATGCAATTATGCATGCAAATGACCTAAACTAAGACATGAATGTGGTTACATTTACTCACACATCATGGTTCTTTCCCTTTTTCCCCTTTTCTTTCTTTTTCAGTTTCATACTTTCCCTATATAAAGGGAGTCTTGTAATATATAATGTACGTGCATTGGGTGACAGACTTTGCACTTAGACTAGGTTTTTGCATTCATTGATTAGTTTTAGCAAATACGTGCATTATTAGATAGTTTTATATTTTAGATTTCAGTTTTACAATTTTCTCCCCACCTAGTTTTTAGTAAATAAGTATTTAGGCTTAATTCTAAAATTTCTAAACTTAATAAGAACCAAGTCCACGGATTGATCCTTGGTTGACCCCTATATTACATTAGTGGGGATATTTAAGGTTTGTTGAGATTTTAGGCAACAAAAAATCCTTTCAACACATGCATTAACATGCATCAATAAAGTTCATTTTTGTTCCCAATGTTTAAATAGTTAAGGTTGATTTATTAGGCATGTTGTAATGGGAATTTTGTGGTGTCGTGGCATTTGTTTTCTGATGTGTAACCCATAAGGACTTTCTGATGTGAAAATTTTGGATTATAGTTTAGAAAAAAATAATCGTTGAAAGTTTACAAATTGGGGATTTCAACTGCAAAGAAGATAAATGAAATTGAGGATTTCATTGATGGCGAAGTGAAAGTTGAAAATCAAGTTTTCTTTTATAGTGAAGTGGGTTCCATTGAAGATCAAAGATGTGTTGGTGTTGAATATATATGATTGTGTGTGTCTATTTTGGGTTTTTTTATGTAGAAATTTAGGATTAGATTTATAAAAAAAATAGTCAATGAACGTTTATGAATTGGGAATTCCAAAACCGAAGAAGAAAAGCAAAGTTGGGGATTTCATTGACGACAACATGAAAGTGAAAAATCAAGCTTTCTTTGACAGTAAAGTGGGTTCCATTGAAGATCAAAGATGTGTTAGTGTTGAATATATATGATTATGTGTGTCTATTTTGGGCTTTCTGATGTGGAAATTTGGGATTAGGGTTTAGAGAAAAAAATAGTTAATGAACATTTACGAATTAGGGATTCCAACAGTGAAGAAGAAAGCGAAATTAAAGATTTCATTGAAGGTGAAAGGAAAGTGGAAAATCATGTTTTCTTTAACAGCAAAGCGTTCCATTGATATGAAAGATGTGGTGGTGTTGAAAATAAATAATTGTGTGTCTATTATGGGCTTTCTAATACGGAAATTTGGGGTTTAAAAAAAAAAATAGTTCATCAACGTTTATGAATTCGGTATTCCAACAAGAGAAGCAAAATTAGAGTTTTCTTTGACAGCAAAGTGAAAATAGAAAATCAGACTTTCTTTGACACCAAAGAGGATTCCATTGAAGATTAAAGATTCCATTGATCACTATTGCATAATACATTTACATATTTTACTCATTGTAAATGTGTTTTGCTATATACTGTTTTGCACATCACCACACAATTAATATCGTTTTTGAAAAATTAACTAAATTACCTTCATTGAGATATATTAAGGCATTTGAGGATGAAATTGACATTTTTTTTAAAAGCAAAATCAAGTAAACATACTCTCGTTAAGATGAGAACCACCCAAACAATTAAGCATTTTATTTAATATTATAAATGTTCAAAGGAATAGAACTTAAGTTGTAGGTTGATATTGAAACTGTTACTTGATACGTACTGCTACTTTACGAATGTTACATGCATCGAAATAAACGAACGGCTACTTCAAAAGTGTGAAGACTAAAGTCATGGCAATGACGCGATATTTATGCTTTCGGCTCTCGCTTTCTCTTTCTCCACATCTCATTTTCTAAGCTTTGATTTTGGTCTTTACGATGGGTGTAATGAAACTTAGCAGCAAGCACAAAATCTGTACGTTATTTGCTTCTTGCAATATCCAAGTAAAGCAGAAAGTATGTGGGATAGAGAGAGAAATTGAGAATCCAACATTTTCAATCCAACTACACTGCTACTCTTCTTAAAAAGCAGCAAAGCAGAAAAGAAAAGTAATGCCTCTGATTCGCCAAGAGACAAGGACCCATATAAAAATTAAAAAATAAAATAAAAATAAAAGAAAGCGAAAGGTTAAAATTTTAAAAGCAGTAGCAAAATCCCAATGGGAATCTTTCTTCCCCTTCAACTGTATAAGGTGATCCCACATTGCCACCTCTCTCTCTCTTTCATCCTGCTCTATTACACCTTTTTATGCTGTCTTTCTCTTTTCCTATCTTTTTCTCTTTCTCTCGCTCTCACAGACACAAACACACACAACAGACAGACAAACCAACATTTTCTCAGCTTCTGGCATGAGTTCATATGTTGATGGGATTTTCATTTGGGGATCATTTTGTAAGTGCTCTTAAACCTTCTTTCTCTCTCCAACCTATTCCCTCATAAAATGGTATTTGGAGAATGTGTTAATGGTGAAGAATCTTAGCTGTTTTTTCCTTTCTTCTTCCATGTTCTTGTGACACTCAGCATGTGGTGCTCACGAAAAACAATTTTCTAAATATTAGGACCAAAAGGAGAGCGAGTTTCGCTTGATAGATGAAGCTAGTGCAACACAACAACAAAACAGTATCATCATGGAAGTGCATCATCTTCAAGCGGTTGATAAAAGCACTGATTTTTTCCCAGTTGAACACCCTATGGAGCCACCAGATGAAGACCGTCCCGTGAAATGCCCAATGCCTGAGTCTTCCGTTATTAATGTAAGCATATTTGTTTTTTGTTGTTTAGTTATCTACTTATTATCATATGATGGCATGAGAAACAGGGATTTTGCATGGTAAGGAAAAACAATGCAGCTTCGTTTTATGTTTGTTTTGAGCCCATGGTGATTCCTTATTTCCTCACTTGTCTTATAGTTTTGTGCTCATAATAGTCTCTTGCTTGCATAGGGACCGACATGTAAAGTTTCTGGAGATATGTACCTTATTATATACCCCATATATATCGCAAGAATTTGATATCCTAAACATAATTTTTTGGCCTGCAATATTTGGAAGATGTATATACTAGACTAGGGGTACACCATCTGAGCTTCTCTTTCTAGCTCTGAATTACAGCATACAGATGTGGAGAATGTCTTTTTAGGGTTTAGTACGGCGAAGACAATAACAGGAGGCTAGAAGCTTTTGAAAGAAAAGAACTTTGTATCTTAATTGAACCTCTGTACGGCAGATGTTTCTTCTAATGTATCTCTAATCTAGTCAGGTGTTTGCTTTGAAACAAAAATAAAAAAAAAAATAAAGGAAGAAGAAAAATCTTATATGCAGTCAATGTTATTTCTCATCTAGCAAGATGTCGTCAAAGGTATTTGGCCTTTATCAAAAAATTTCAGTTGTCCTAAAACATTTTTAATATTGATTCTCTCAATATAGTTAAATATATGTACTCATCTTTTCATTTAATATATTTGGGTATGTAAGACATTAGTAAGAAGGTATTATACAACATCACTCGATTTTAGTTTCTAGATATCCATGTCAATTGTAAAAGATTTATTGAGGTTGATTCTAGTTAGAGAAGGGTTGTATATTTTCGTGTTGCATCCTCTCTCAAAAATATAATATAAGACAGTATTAAATAAAAAAATACATTTAGTAATTAATTTAAATATAAAAAACATTTAATATGTTATTTATAAAAATTTCATGGGAAGATAATATAGAAACTACCAGAATTATTCTGCAAACAATAAATAATTGAAGTTAATGAAAAGTAAATATATTAATTACTGGTTTCTGTAGGAAAGGTTAAAAAAGGAAGATAACAACCAGAATATTTTATTTTTTATGTTTGGTTCACTGATTGTTCCATAGGCCCCCAGGAAATGCAGTGTAAGAGGAGTACTTCCATATTTGAAGTTCAATCGAAGTTGAGGGAAGAAACTGACATAAATGTGACTTTTGTAGGATGAAAGGATGCATGAAAAGAGGTTTGCAGAAAGCTTAAAGAAGAGAGCAGAAATAACAAGGGTCGTTGGAGATGGGGAAAGAACAACCTCCATGGACGCAGAACCTCCAGCTCGAGGAGTACGAAAGAGGCATCATAACCTCACAAACGGAGGTGGAGATCTTGTGATGACTCCATTAATGAGAATGCCACCTCTCCCTCCCCTACCATCCCAGAATATTACCATCTTTCAGGTGCTGCAACAGGTGGACAAGTTTGAGTCTTAACAGAGAAATAAGTTCTGTCACAACAATCCATGAAACTAAGGACGCATTTTGGTTATAAGCTGAGTATGATTCAATAGTGCCAGAGGAAAAGCGTTGGAGAAGCCACATCCCAAGTATTCATCTTGTGTGCGTCGTGAAAAAAATGTACCTCGTGTTTTCTACTAAATCCAGATATTTTTATACTTCAGCGTTTGCAAATATGCATATCATACAATTCCTTGTCCAGTTCTTCCTAATTCTCTTACCAGTTAAAATTTGTTGAAGACTACGAAATCGAAAATGAAATTCATTAAATCATGAAGGAAACATACACAATTCTGTGATTTCTAACAGATCTGCTGAAAGAGTGTTATACTACTGAAATTTTTAAAGAAAATTGTCCACGTAAATAACTGCAAATCAATTGTTTTGCATAAAAATTCACAATACCTACTACCCATCATAATATGTGCAGTGAACTTTATATAAGATCAACCACCCTTGTCCAAAATAAGGCGTGCAGGCTCTATTTCCGTTGAAAGAGAATAAAGTCAAAAGACAGCATAAACCAAAAATATAAAGACAAGGATGGAAAATGGTACAATATCAATCAGACACAATTAGTGTCTTCATCTTATGTGCATCGGAAAGAGGAAAGCATTTTGACTGCTATACAGCTCAAAAGGAAGAAAAATGTCACAAGATACAGTTTGACAAACACAAACGGCTTGTGATAGGCTAGTATTAATGACGGTAGAAAAGTACATCTACTGTACAAAGTTTACACTATGTTAGGGAGTAAGGAATCATTTGGTGTTAAAGCCTGACCATCTGATTGATGCATCATTTTCTCAGTTCGCCTTCCTTACAAACCTTTTTTCTGGCATCACCGTTTAGCATAAAGCAAAATATAAAGAAAACATTTGGAGCTCGGTCATATTTTTTTTTTAAACTAATTGGCACATCAGGAATGAAGAGGGTGAAAGTCCTAAAGTGACAACATTTCGTTCATTCTATAAGAGAAATACCTAGGGCAACAGCCATGCCCATTGTCAGCGAGATTATTTGGACAACTGTACTTCTTAATTTTGTATTCCCATTGCTATTCATTTCTGCAAGTACTCCGGCAATTGCGATGTATATAAATCCACCTGCTGTAAATCCCTGTCAAAAGCGAGACAAGTTATTGCTAAAATCAATGAAATTTGAAATCAACCTGCAAATACGTTACTAGACATTCCTTACCTCAATTAGAGATGACTGTCCAGGATCTTTCCCCCACAGCAGCGCCTGCACCAAGAACAGCGGTTTTTCTATTTCATTCTATGTTCATTGTGGATAAAAGCAAGGGGAACTGGGGATTTGAAATGTATGGTAGATATTATCCAAGACCAAACTCAATCAGCAAATTCCTCAACAGCACGATTTCAGAAGAATCATATATAGTATATAAAAGTTCAACAGTTGTGACGTTACTGAACAGAAATCTAAGGCATGATGAATCTCTCTATTCAATTTTAGCTCATTTTAATTAAGAAAAATAAATAGAACTTTTTATTTCAGAAATTTGTAAGTAGCCATCCTTGTTTTTCCTCCTGTGCTTATTTACTTCTATGCTCTTCTAATCACCAATTCAGTACACACTATGATCTGTAGTGAGTCTTAATTACAACAAAAAGAGATCAACGTTAATTGTCTGGAAAAGCTGTTTGAGGATCCACAAAAATAATTCATTCATGTGAAATATTAACGAAGACAACACTCACCAATGCAGTCCCCGCAAGTGCTACAAGTGCTGACAGAAAGTTGAAGAACAAAGCTTTTGGTATGCTGAAACCAGATCTAATGAGAATGCCAAAATCACCAATCTGTATGTGGAAGAAAGTAAAAGCATAAAACTTTTGGGTGGTAAAAGTAAGATCTCAAACCAATGATACCAATGAAATGTAGATATGAACAATAAATAAAACCAAAACAGAAGAGGAAATACTACGCTGAAAGCATTATAAAATGACAATAACAAAGCATGAAACTCAAATTGCAAAAATATGATCATTTTCATCAATTTTGTTTCACCAATTAGAAAATGTTAACACTGAATGCTCAACTTATATTCGCCTAAATGTGTCACTAATGGATGTAGATCTGGAAGCTGCCAGAATGATCCAAGTAGAAATAGCAAGCATTAGGCCCGCTAATCCATGTAAAAATTGATCCTTTATAGAGGAGGAAGTTGGCCGGCAAAGCAAGGAAAATATTCAACCATTCACAGGATAAAAAGCAACTATTTTTTCATCTACTTCAATAAAACTCAAATCAAGATAAAATATATTTTATAAAATACACTTCTTTCTAGTTTTTTTAATTTCTGAAGAGAACCCTAGAAACTTTAAAAAAGGGATTTCACCCAAATTATGCGAGCATTGAGTGCCACAAACAAGAGGAATAAAATTGCAATAGTTCGAAGTTCACAGAACAAATAACGCATCACAAATGCTTTTTTCTCCGTGGCCAAAAGTTAAGCAGTACACATATACGAGCACCATTAAAATATGCCTTTGGGATGCCCAGCAAGGGTGTGCAATATTTAGTACCCCTCCTTGATATGAAGAAGCCAGCTTCATATTTTATCTTAATTTACTTCAAAGCTGACAGCACCAGTAAGTGTTCAACGCTCAAGATAAAACATTTAAAGTGAAATTATAAGAAGAATCTTCTTCTTTAGTAGCCCTCCACAAAATGGATCACAGGGATAAATAAGTAGACAAAACATGAAGCTGACATGAACAGAGTGAATAAAATTGAGTCAACATCAGATCAAGAATGAAGAGCTAATAAACACTGGGGTTATTTCAAGACTTGTAACTGCTTTAAAGAGATAAACTAGAAAAGCTAGAGAATGATAATTATTTGACAATAATGTGGAACTCCAAAGAGAATTGCAAAACAACAATGAATAATGCATCTGGTATCGCCAATTTTTTTCTTTTTCCAATTAGTATGAATATTCCTCACAGTTTATACATGCACCTATTAGCTCTTGCACTTGTTCATAGCCTCAAACAGTTTGAAGACACCCGAGAAACTAGAATGTCACATTGCTTAAAAATGTACAAGATTCAAGTAAACACCAGTTTAAGAGAATTGTATAAGAAACAGAATCATAACATGGAACTGAATAGTATCGAATGTGCATTAACAATGCACAGCAGGTCAAATGACAGACATATATTTCATAAAAGTAAGCAGATGAATAGTGACAAGGATTATAGGTAAGAATTCTTTTTTTTTAATTAGACATACATTTCAAATCTGACTATAAACCGGCAATGTATATTTATGCATACATATGAATGTATATCCCCGGGTGAACCTGTATAACATTTTTCACGAAATTTTATAGTAACTTGTTCTTGTTAGATTTACAAAACAGTGAAGATTATATAAACAATATAATTTAGTTCAGTGACATCATGTAAATCATGCGTTTTGGCTATTTTGACAACATCTTGCAGGTTTTAGCATATTAGAGCTAAATTTTTCTTATTAAAATCGAGTAATAAAAAGAATTAATCACTTGTAGCCAGTATTAGGCAATAAGAAAAATAAACTCCATAAACAAAAACAAAATTTTCAGGCCTTCAGGATACTGCACATTACAATTTGAAGTTATGCCTAAAAAATGAGATGAAAATATTCTGCAGATAGCATAATAGTGAACATGTGACAGAACAAAGATGATTTTGAACCTCTTGAGGAAGCTCGTGTGCCAGCAAAAACAGAGTTCTAGACCAGCCACCAACAGATCCATAAAGCAAAAACGCACTTCCTAAAGCCATTCCATCTGTGAAATTATGCTGCAATATTAACATATTTTGCATAAATACACTTGAAAGCTTTTCTTCATTTTACAAATATCACAATATAGCTTACCACTCCATCTGAGAAAAGATTGAGATAACCAAACACAAGGTTTGTTGGTAATCTAACTGGTTCTTTAACATTTGAAGATTTTATATCATCTGAGGAGCTATCAACACTACTTTTGGTCACCTTGCTTCCGATTCTCTGTGATACAATTATGTCAACTATTAGATGGAATTTTCCCCATTCCCTCCAATATTCCATTCAAGCTAAATGTGTAATACAGAATCATACGAGGGTAAACAAACTATTATAGCTGTTCACGTTGTGCATATTTATTATTATCATATTCCCTTTATTAATTGCATTGCCAGCACAACTGGTCAAACATCTGAAGGGTAAAACATCAATGTCTCCAAATAAAAGTAATAGCATGTGTGACATCAAAATGCTTCAAACCAAACCAATGTTGCATGCCAACCTCAGTCAGTCGAAGTAACGTTCCATTGCTCATCTTACCTTTCTGAGCAAGGTTTCAGATTCAGAAGGATTATCTCCCTTTAAAGCGTCAGATGACACTGGATTATCTTTTCTCTCATCTAGCAATCTGTCTTCCTTTGCATCATTAGAAAAGTTATCGTCTTTCAATTTTTTCTTGCTATTGTGGTTATGGTGATGGTGTCCATGTGTCCATGAATTAGCTTCCCCCGAGTTTTCTTCAACATACCTCACTACCTTCTCCACAAGAAGAAAGAGTACAATTCCAGCTGCAAGAACCATAAAACATTGTAAAAAACACTGGTTCTTAGAGAACCCATCAGATAACCCTAATTTTTTAACACTAAAAATGACTAGAAATATATAGATGAAAGAAAATTAAGAGAATATGAAGACAGATGTAAAGGTGATTAATCACAGTTACTGATATGATATAATGTGTATGATAGGAGGAAATAGATTGAGTAGATGTCAGTTAGGTTGTTAGGGTGAGTGAGGTTTTCTTTATATAGTTGGGGGGTCCTGGTATGCTGGGCACTTTTTGGGGATAATTTTGTAAATTGATCTTTAACTCTTTGTGAAGGGGAAACCCCTGGAGGAGAGAGTGCTCTACCATTTTTGTGTTCTTTTCTGTCTATACAATAAAAAATATTACTCTTCTCCCTCTTTTCAATTCTGGGTTCCTAACCTACACGCATATCTTTGAGCAGAAATTCAACCTTGAATTCCCCATCCAAACCCTTTTCCTCACAGCTATGAAAGTTGTTTGTTTTTACGCTTTTTGTTAGCAACAGATCTCCCATTAGTAGAGTCAGTGTTTCTTCCTGCACCCGCATATTTTCTCCCTGCACCGCCATAGCTCAGAAAAATGACCTAAATACCCTTTATTTAAAAATTATTAAAAATTCTAATATGAAAAACCCTAAACCTATCTCCATGTAAACCTAGCCGCTGCACCTCATACACTTCTGCGACTACAGCATGTGCACCTCCATTGCCCAAAGGCACAGCTCCATTGTTGGAAAGCTACAGTGTATATGCATTGGTTGAAACTCCCTGGACCTCCATTACCTCCATTACTTGAAGCTTGAACGATCTGCACCTCCATTGCTCAAAGCTTGCGAAGAAGAAAGTGGTTCCTCTATAGTTCTTGGCAGAGAGTGAGAGTTAACTAGGTAATTGAGTTTCATAGTTTTTCGCATTCATTGTTTCTGGTTGGGGTGTATCTATCATTTGATTTTTTTCAGATTCAAAATTCATTCCGGATTTTAAAATCCATAACGCATCTAAGTTTAGGTAACATGACGAACTCTACAGTTAGCAATGATATTTCGGATCTAGAAGAATTCTGGATTGTGAAATCCAATATGTATTTGTACATGCCGGATTGTATAATCCAGAATACTTCTGAATCCAAAATCTCGTTTTGGATTATAGAATCCTATATGTTAAATAACCCAAATTACGTTATGGATTTGGGAATCTGAAATGTGTTTCTAATCTGAAAAATCACTATTGATTGTACGGTCAGGGTTATATTTTGGTTCATGTTTGTTCTTTTAAACGTGAAATTGTTCATATATGGTTCAGTACTCACATGGAGGCACCACCATCACCTTTGCAAGATGAACTCACAGCAAGGAATATGTTAGGATATAATGTGTGCAGAATAAAAGGAAATAGATTAGGAATTAGTTGTTAGTTGGTTAGTTGGTTATGGGGGCCTTTATAAGAAGGCAGGGAGGTCTTGTGTCAAGGTACTTTTGGATATTCTTGTAGATTGAGCTTTGACTCTTTGTGAGGAGGGAGTGCTCTCCTATTCTTGTATTCTTTGGTTACAATAATAATACAGTTTTGTTTCCAGTAATATGATGAGTGAGTGTGTGTTGTTTTGGGTGATAGTTAGACTTCTTGACTAAAGAAGCCTAACATAATACCACTTGGAATACTCTTAGGTACCTTTAGTGTAAGAACCTAACAGTCACCCTCACCACTGATATGCACTCACACAAGATAGAAAGAATCAAACAATGGGTATGTTATTCATAGTAACAAAGTTTAACTCAAGGGCCTAACCCCTCTCACCAGGTTCGAAACCGGTCTGTACAAAGTATACAATTGACTAACTCTCCTTTGACAATATAAGTGAGTCCTATTTATACCATTCTTCTGCCTTTTACCTAAACCCATTACCCATTATGTCCCATCACCCTATAACCTATCATTACACCCCACTGCAAAACAACCTTGTCCTCAAGGTTGGAAAAATGAAGCTTGAGCCCATTGCATGTGATGTGGTCTTATCATAGGAAGAGAACCCGATGGCTACTACCTGTAACTTCAGGTCTAGAGGCTTGGGTGGTTGCAAATCCTCCTCCACTATCTTCCATTCTTCCCAGATTCTATTAACTTTCAGCATTCTGGTCACCTCTTTTCCAACATCATAAGCCTTCTAAAAATGGTCTTTAATGTCTTTCAAAGCTTCAAGCAGCTCTCTCTCCTTAGCAGGTGTATCATAAACTGCAAGCCCCCTTTGCTCCTCTTGGTTCTCGGTGACCACATCCACCACTTCCACTGTTTCAACACCACTCATCGCTTGCTCCGCAACCCCTTCACTGTTACTTTTATTATTATTCTCTTCAACACTCACCACTTTGTGCTCAACCTCTTCTCTTTTCACCCACGAAAAGAATGGTTTTTTCTCATGCTCTTCTTTATGGTTGTCCTCGTGCCTTTGTTCAAATTTGGGCTTTTGAATGCGGTGTCTAAACTTACTTCGTTGCCCTTTTCTTTTGAACCTAATTTCCACGGTGGCGCCACGCGCATCGTTCCTTGTTTCGATATCGCTCTTGGGATCAATCATGCCCCGCTCCTCACGTGCCCTCACCACGCGTTCGACTGCCTCAAACAATTGGTAATCGAAATTCGGTGACAACTTGCCTCCAACAGCGGTCGTAGTCACGGAGCAACGCATGCCACTTGTGGCGGCACTGCGTGAGGTTGCGCTGCACGTCTAAGGCCACGCAGTTTTGGGTGATGATGTTCCACTTCTGGTAGGAGGAGAGCGCGATGGAGCAGTCGACTTCCACCGCTGCGATTTCGTTCACCAGAATGAGCGACTCGATGATGCTTCAATCTGGAGCCTCTAGGGAGCGCGTGCAACGAAACGCACTAGCCAAACCTGAAGCGTCGAGGACATCATCCTCGTAAATCTTCATTTCTTTTTGCTCTCCAATTTGTTCAGGCAATCCCCCTGCCCAGCGCGCCACCCTTCAACGGTTGTGCCCTTGTTCCGTTCTCCAAATCGCCACACCATTGTCTCCTTCAGTCCTTCCCAAGAAGGATTCTTGGCTTTAGCCTTCTAGGCCCGGACCCAATAACCAACACTTCCCTCCATTCTACTATATGCCTGGCTCCCTTTTTTCTTCTTCTATCAGCCCCTGGGTCTCAAACCCTAGCAATGCACCCCATTGGGTCAAACCCTTCGAAAACAGGTAAATCTACTCTCTTCTTCCTGTTGGGTTACACTTCATGGCGTCCATCCCCTCTCTCTCCCCTTCCTTTTCCTCTCGTCGGTCCCAATGTTGGTCGTCTTGGTTGTGACCTTGACCGCCCAACATCGTTATGATTTCCTGCAAATCTTATCGTATTGCTGCATAATCTTGGCATATTGCTGCATAATTTGGTCGCAACGCCCCTGTCTGTGCCTTCATTCTATCAACTGCAATTTCCTTCACCCCCACACGATTCTGGAAGTTTCGTGATTCTTCACCTCCACTTCGATCCGACAGCTTCTCGAAACGGCACGTCGGACCAATTTGTTAGGAATCTTTAGTGTAAGAACCTAACAGTCACCCTCACCACTGATATGCACTCACACAAGACAGAAAGAATCAAACAATGGGTATGTTATTCACAGTAACAATCACTGAGTACAAAGTGTAACTCAAGGGCCTAACCCCTCTCACCAGGTTCGAAACTGGTCAGTACAAAGTATACAATTAATTAACTCTCCTTTGACGATATAACCGAGTCCTATTTATACCATTCTTCTGCCTTTTAACCTAAACCCATTACCCATTATGCCCTATCACCCTATAACCTATCAAATACCACCTTTCCAAAACCCTAATTATTCATCAAACTCTCATATTGCATAAGTTTGGAGCAGGGGTATTTTTGGTTGGGATTTTTTAAAATATGGGATGTGCAGGAAAAAATATTGGGGTGCAGGAAGAAATAGCCTAGTTGAGTTTATGTAAGAAGAGTCAGAAAGGCAAGGGATTCAGGCCCAAAAAGCCCAAAGTCCAGTAATTAGTAAAGTATATAATAATAGGGAGGAGGAGAAATGAAAGTTTGGAGAGGGAGGTGTTCTTTGGTTGTAAGGGAGACATTAGGCTACCAAATTGCTATAAAACATTCGTCAATCTTTTCACTGCAGTAGGGATATTTTGTTTCTAACTGAGTAATATAATAAAGATTAGTTCTTTACTAAATACTTTCCTTTATGTTCAACTCATTCCTTACATTTGCATCACAGCCCAGGAATTTGGGCTGCCATTCATGGTGTACACACAAAAACGCTCAGTTCAGATAAGGATTTCAAGAATATAATGAAGAGACACAAGGATGATAGATAAGATTCTACAAGAAGGTTTGATGAACTACATGAGATCATCAACTGTAATACACAGCAAGATGAGAATTCTGTAAGTCTCGATGAAGCAATTTCTACATAGCAGAAGGGAATTTCAAAACAAGAATATAATTGACTTATGGTTTGAATAAAGATTGATGGAGGAAATTAAAAATTTTGTTGTTTCAGAAGATGACATGAATGGTTCGGATGACATGAATGGTTGGGTTAAGCAAGTGGAGATGTATTTCAAATTGAAGGACATTTTGAGCAAGAGAAGTTACAAGTGGCGATGGAAGGTAGAGCCATTAACTTTGTAAAAAGATATATACTTTGTAACGATAAAACCTTTATAATAGAGTATTTATAAATCTTTTCATCCAATTCAATGTAAATCTTTATTTTGTCTTTTGGTACCTTAACATTTGGTCTGACATGCTAGATCCAAAATCATGATGGAAAATTGGGTGGGAGTATTTGATGAGAAAACAAAAGGGGGACTATTCTGATATTTGGAAAAGGTTATTGATGTTACATTTAAGTCGTCTATCTTTTCAGTTGTTTTTTGTTCATCTTAAGTTGTTCAAATTAATTCTGCTTGTGGTTTTGTTTCCTATCCTGTTTCAATTCTCAGCAAAAATCCCCTACGTTTTGCAACTCATATGCCAAAATGTAGCTATGGGTTCAAGAGAAAATGCTTAGTAATGCTATGGGTCCAAACCATACTTCAGGAGGCTTTGCTCAAGTTTTGTAGATCCTGTTTTCACTGACTTGCACCTTATTCACAACTAAGCTACTCTCGCTCCTAGTGTGTTTGGGAAAGCTTGCAAATCTTTTGCAATAACTGTGCTGCAGCATGGTGGCTCATGAAAAAATAGCTGCATAATTTTGCTTCTAACAGTGAGATCTGGGAGAAGACGGCCATTTTCAAATCCTACTGTATTGGAGGAAATTATTCCTAGTTTACAACTTTGAGAGCAAGGTTGATTATGAGGGAGTGGTATTTTTAGCATATAGAATAAAGGGACTATAGTAGTTAACATTTAGAGGGATATCAAGGTCAGGCCCATCATATCTATAAATAGGAGGACACTATGGTAAATAGGGGAGAATTGTTATTATAAATTAAGCATTGGCTTTTTGTGAAAGGAAACATCCTTTGCGAAAGAGAAACCCTTAGAGAAGATAGTGCTCTCCTATTACTTGATTTTTCTCATCCTATCCAATATAGACTTTCTTTTCTGTCCCTTTCCATTTCTTGGTTCCTAACACATATGCTAAGAAGTGGACTTTAAGCCTAACAAGCCTCACAAAGCTGGCTTGTAAGATGAGGTTTACATCTACTTATTGTAAATTGGTTTTATCTCTAGTCGATGTAGGATTTCCAACACACCTCCCTCATATCGAGACTTATACATCTCGAGCGCAATGGGTGGTGTAATAGCGGCCCAATAGTGGGTGGAACAATATACCTAACAAATAACAAATTTCGTTAGGATAAGCTTTAATCCAAGGTTGTGATACCATGTTATGCAGTGGATTTTTAAGCCTAACTTAACCTCATAAAACCGGCTTGTAAAGTGAGGCGGCTTGTAAAGTGAGGCTTGCACCCACTTATATATATTGTAAATTGACCTTATCTTTAGTCGATATGGAAATTCCAACAACAACCATCCATTCAAAAGGCTACAAGAAAATTTCTTATACTCAAACAAAAATTATTATTTATTTGAATAAAGATAAAATATCTACTTAATTGCAAGGTAGTCAATATTGTGTTTTGAAGTGGCATTCCTTGTGTGTGTGGGAGTTGTGTACCTCATGCGCTCGGGACCAATGTTCCTTGCAAGCATGGAAAACGAATATAGTTAGTATCATTCTCTCATTTGCAACTTATTTGGGTTGGGAATTATAACAATTTGATGTGAAAAATGCTTTTTTGAATGGAAATTCCCCCAAGTTTTAGGCCTATTAAAGGGAATAAAGTATGTAGGTTGAGGAAAGCCTTTAATGGACTCAAGCAGTCACCACGTGCTTGGTTTGGTTTAACTTACTCAAGTTATGATCTCCATGGGATATCGATAGAGTCAAGGTGGATAGTGGCCTTATCACTACTTCCTATGTCCCATCTAGGCTTTAGCCACTCGAGTTTTTTACAAAAGTCTTCCCACTGAGCAATTTCATGACCACACATGCAAGTTTGAAATGATAGATATCCTATCACCGTCTTGAGAGGGAGTGTTGTAAGTAGGATATTAAATGCATTACCAGAAGTTAATAAATATTAAATGTATTAATATAAGCTAATATAAGTTATTAGAAGTTGTTAAAAGATTCTAGAGATCTTCGTATTTATTAGTTTAGGGTTAGAGGTCTCAATATATAAAGACTATGTACTGTTTCAAAGGAATCAATTTGAATAAAAATCTTCTTTTCTTTCATATTAATCCTTTCAAGTCCTTTCAATGTGGCAAAGGGTGAAGAATTCAATATTTGGTTTTATGGCATGGCCTTGAATTTAAAACTCCATTCTGTCATGTGATTAGAGTCAAATATTTGAAGGACGAAGTGAAAAATACATCACTTACTTTGTAAGCACATAGGATGACAAAGAAAAATAGGATGCACAATTATGATTAATGGTGGGACTTATCAGAAAAGAACGACAATATTGAATTGATGTTCAAATACCAATTTCAAGTGAGATATAAAGATATAGTGTGTTCATATTTGGATTTCACAAATTTTCTAGGATCTTACTATCCATGTTACAATCACCCAATTTAGAATCCATACTTCCCTTTCCAATCTTAAGTAAGATCTCAATCCTGACTACATTGCCTAACTAATTTGTTAAAGCAAAAGAAGACCAATAATTTAAAAGTGAATAATAATCAACGTGATCTATAAGAACATCAAGCATATCACTACTAACCAAGGATAGATAATCCTATCGAGAGATCGGCCAAAGAATGTGAATGACCATGTCCAAGACTAACATCATGGTCATGATCTTCATGGTTATCATGGGAATGAGAGTGTTCTCCACCTACAGTAAAAGAATCATATCATGTTGAAGAATAATAATATTTTACACAAAAGATATTACAAAGAGAAAGGGACAGAAGAATTAGGTAAAGGATAAGATATCCTTAAAAAAACAGGAAGAAAAAACACAATAATTCAAAGGAATTAAATCAACCTACAACGCTACAAGCATGGACATCTCTATGCAAATCATAAAATAGAAACTTCCTTTTCTTCTGAAACTTCTAAAGTCAAGTGCACAATAAATTATGTAAAGTAAACAACATCCAATATCTTACATCCTTAACCCCTTTTCTTCTGAAACATTTAAAATGGAGAAATTTATCTTACTCAGCACAACTAATATTTATCAACTAATGTTCACCACATTAAATAAATTACATTACATTAGTAAACACACCAAATAATGAAATGTACAAAAAAGTTGTCTTGTAACTTAGGTATTTGTTTTGTACTATCTCCTTGTATTATACTTTAATGTATCAAACACATCCACAGGTACAAAGGACAATACAGAACTTATGAACATGAATGTCATCATACAAGGACTTAAGACTGAAAATAATGTAAAAAAGAGTCTAAGAGATTTATTATCTCTCAACTAATCTTTGTCATTTATAGAAGACAATTACATCAACAACACCCATAGGTACAAGAAAAAGGCTTTATCTAGGTAATTATAAGCACAAAGCTTAGAACAAATAAATTCAATCTAGGATTTTGTTAACATCTACAAGTTGATCATTGGATCTGAAACACTCAATACAAATTTCCTTGCACAACTTTTTCTGGAAAAAATGAGAATCAAGTTCTATGTGTTTAGTTTCCTCATGGAACACTGGATTGGAAGCAATGTGGAGAACAGCTTGATTAACACAATACATCTTCATTTGCTGGATCTCACAATTTTAATTCTTGAAGAAATTATTTCACCCATACAAGTTCATAAGTGAGAGATGTCATTGCCCTATATACA
Source organism: Vigna radiata var. radiata (assembly GCF_000741045.1). NCBI lineage: Eukaryota > Viridiplantae > Streptophyta > Magnoliopsida > Fabales > Fabaceae > Vigna > Vigna radiata. Next base: position 23,583,892 of record NC_028357.1, read on the forward strand.
GGTTCAGCACTAGATCAGGAAACAACATTTTGTTTCTTGCTTTTCCATGAAACAATATTTCTTCCAGTGAGAACACAATACCTTCTAGTGGATCGTCTATCCATAAGAGGTCCCACCCAATCAGCATCACAATACCCAAAAACAAACCTTGTCTTGGAGCCTTTCTAAGGTATCTTAAGATGTGGGTGATAGCATTTCAATGATCAATACAAGGATCTTTTAACTAACAACACCCAAAGCAAAAGATAGATTAGGTCTTGTAGTAGTGTGATAAATAAGTTTCCTAACTGGTCTTCTATATCTCTAAAGGCTGAGAGGGGTTTACCTTGATTTTCCATTAATTTTATATTTGGACCCATGGGGTTATCTATTGGGCTACAGCTAGTCATTCTTGTTTCTTCCAAGATATCTAAAGCATCTTTCCTTTGAGAAACTACAATGCCTCCCTTTGATTGAGCCCCTTCAATGCCTAGAAATTATTTGAGACTTTTAATCCGAAAGTGATGACATAAGTGTTCCTTTAGTTGTGAAATTCTAGTAATAACATCATTTCCTATGATAATTATGTCATCAACATAGAGAATTAAGTAAACACATTTTCCGAACAAAGTATGACAGTAAAAAATTGGATAATGTGCCTCACTGTGTTTCATTCCAAAAGTTTGAACAATGAGACTAATTTTCCAAACCAAGCATGAGGAGATCACTTGAAATCATAGACTAATTTTTGCTTTATGGCTACCACTCCCACATTTTTTTTTTCTTCTTTTATACTCCATAACTATTAAGTAACCCAAATAATCACATTTATTTTCCAGCAGGCCTGTGCATATTTATTTTCAAAAAAGCCATCCCAATAGCAACTAAAAGAGGCAATTCAAGAACATCCAACAGAAATGAACCGAGATGGAAGTATTATAATCTATTAGATGACTTGAAAAGGGTTAATTATATGAGGGGAAAAAAGATCTTGACTGTAAAGGGTTAATACAAGAGGATCTATACAGAGAACTCTATCCCCTAGACTAATGATTACAGTGATTTCTAATATCTTACAACACCACACTTGTAATAATTTAATATATCCTTCCTTGTAACTCAACAAAATATTTTCTCCTCACCCTCAAGTTGGTGAATGAATTATCTATCATTCCCAATTTGCATGTGAGATTATGAAACTGTTTCATGGTAACCCTTTGTAAACATATCTCATAGCTGAATCCGAAATGGGACTTAAGAACTAATGGTAAGGCCATTATCCAATTTTTCTTTAATGAAGTCTAAGTCTATCTCTATGTGCTTAGTCCTATCATGTTCAATTGGAGTGTAAGCATGGAAAATAACTTCTTTATTGTAACAATAGAGACTAATACGTTCTTCACTTTTCACTTTAAGATCATTCAAATAATTTTCAACCACAATAATTCACATACCCCATGTGTCATGGCTCAAATTTAGCCCTCCTTGAGTCACGAAGTTTTCCCCCAAGAACATTCAATATCGTAAAGTAGACCTCTTATATGTAGTATACATTGTATAATTTGCATCATTATAGAGCTCCATATTTAATTGTCAACTCCTCTTTAACAATAATCCCTCTTTCCTGGACTTTTCTTCAAATATTGAAGATATATTATAGGTAACCAGATTTTATTAACACTGTAAAGAACTCCAAAAGAGGTTCTTGGATGGTCTTCCTATGAAAACCAAACAGCTTGATCTGTATCCAGTGACTGGTACACACAAAAACCCAGGTCTTTCAAGAGGACCTGTCAATCCCTTCCTTTCACTTACAACTTTCTCCAAAAAACTACTGAAAACAACCCTTATACATACTATAATAGTCTGTTTACAACAACCCACCTCACAGACAGTTATAACTGTTTGTTACCCTTATTCCTTCTAACATATACTTCCCCTTGAACCTATCAATACTCCCTACATGAAGTTTCACCTTGTCCTCGAGGTGAAAAGGCAAGAAACTCAATATTGATGGTTGTAGTAGCTTTCCAACTGTTTTCAATGGATGGGAGGTGTTTTCAATTGTACTAACTACCTTCTTTTTTTCCTTCTTTTGTAAATTGTATGAAACGTATCAATACCCCCTCCATGAAGATTCACCTTATCCTTAAGGTGAAAGTCTGCAAATTCTTTATGAATGCAGGCAGCACATTCCCCTAACTCTTGAATTTCCTCTTCCGAAATAAGCAGCATATGGAGCTGTTTATTTTTGCAAGTATGATTAGGCCTAAACTTCTCATCACACATGAAGAATAAGCCCTTTTTTATCTTATCTTGCAATTCTTCTTGGGACAATTTTATAAACGGTGCCCCTCTTTGTTGAGTCCCAGCGGGAGAACTAATGCTGGTGCTCACACAGCTACTGCTTTCTCCACTTCCTCTGTTGGAGTTGGTAAAACCCACTGAATTTCACCCTTCCTTTGAGTAACTATGAGTAGGTGGCAACTGTCAGTAGGTGTTACTTTGAAGCTACACAATGAGAGATTCCCCCTTGGTGGTGACTCTAACCTTTTCTTCCACCATTTGAGGCTTCATCATTAACTCAACAAGATTCTTGGGCTCACACAGTTTAACCGCAGCCTTTATTTCTTCCTTTGAATCATTCAAGAATATGTCAATCAAATAATCTTGTTGAATTCCTTTCAAGAATCCAGCATATTGTTCAAACTGTTCAATATATTCTCCTACCAACCCAATTGACGAAGCCCAGTCAATACTTCAAAAGGATTTTGAAGCATTGTTGGCTAAAACCGACAAACCATCGCCCCCTTGAAAGCCTCCCACATGGGATTCGGATTTTAGGTTTCCCACCATTGAAACCAATTCAGGGCTTTCCCTCCAAGGCTCCAGCCCATCCAATCTTGCCTCCATTCTTATTCACCATGCCCCAACAGCCACCATAGCACTAGGAAAGAGGCTCTCAATACCAATTGATACGTACCCAGATTTTATTAACATTGTTAAGAACTCAAAAACAGGTTCTTGGATGATCTTCCTATGAAAATCAGATAGCTTGGGCTATATCTGGTACACACACAAAACCCAGGTCTTTCGACAGGACTTGTCTCTCCCTTCCTTTCACTTATAAATTTCTCCAAAAAACTACTGAAAACAACCCCTGTACAGACTATATATAATAGTTTGTTTAGAACAACCCACCTCACAGACAATTATAATATGTTACCCTCATTCCTTCGAACATTACTTCCCCCTGAACCTATCAGATTATGTTCACAGTGTATGAATGTTGCTCCCTTGGATCATGCATGAACTCACAAACTACACTCACAACATAAGAATGTTAGGTCTCGTGTGGGCTAAGTAAACAAGCTTCCACTCGACTCCTTGAGGTTGGCCCTTATTCATTGTAGAACTATCTTCATCACTTTTAATTCTATGATTTTGTTATGTGAGATCTCTAGGGCCCTTGCAATCAATCTTACTAGCAAAATCATGTCATCCACATAGACCAAGAGTAGAGTAAGTTTTCCTTCTAAGAAATGTTTGATGAATTAAGTAAGGTTATCTTGACTTTCTCGATTACCATAGGAGATCATAGCTTGAGTAAATTTATCAAACCAAGCATAAGGTGACTCCTACAGTTCTGCAAAGTTTTCCTTAACTTGCACACTTTATTCACTTCTTCAATAGATCCAAAAACTAGAGGAATTTCCATGTAAACTTCTTCCTTTAGATGTTTATGCAAGAAATCAGTTTTCACATCAAATCATTGCAACTCTCAACCAAAATAAGCTAAAAATAAGAGAATGATCCTAATGGTATTTATCTTTTTCGTTCGAGCAAATGTCTCTTCATAATCAACATTATAGGTTCGACATACCTCTTAACAACTAACCTTGCTTTCCTAAAGATTCAATGAGCCCTCAAATCTGTTTTACATTATAAATATGTCCACATCCTACTACCTTTCTATCTTGGCTAATTTCACAATTATTTTTTAAGGAATCTTCAAAAGGTTCTAAAGCAACAAAAGTATAACCACTCACCCTCAACTCAGAAGATTGGAGTTGTCCTTGGATCAAGTTAGGTTGTTTCTATCTCATCTAACATTCTATCCCATCTCACTTAGGAACAAAGTTACCCTTATCAAGAGTAGCATCAGAAGAGTCCATGTGAGATATGTCAAGAGATGTACCAAGAGTAGCATCAATATAGAATGGTTCTTGTGCCAAAGGGATAAAGGACAACTCAAGAAAACTTGGCATTTGTAGAAGTCTCCCATTGAAGCTGAGGATGCATGTAAAAAGGTTTGATTTCATGGAAAGTGATAATAATAGACATAAAAAGCTTTCTACTTTAAGAATGTAACAGCAATACCCCTTTCTATTAAAGGCATAACCAATGAACATACATTAAGCAGCTCATCTAATTTCCCATAAAACTCATTACGAACAGGGACAAATGTAACACACCGAAAAACTCTTTTGTGGAGCCTAGATAGAAAAGGAACATATGGGCAAGAAAGAAAAAATATATTTAATAAGACTAACTCCACCTAGAACATGAGATGATAATTGGTTGATAATTTAGACAATAGTGAGGAAAACCAGTCCCCAATAAGATTTAGGGATAAACATTTGAAAGAAAAAGTTTCAAAAGTCAACAATGTCATTTTATTGCGGTGCATGCACACATGTGAACTCATAAACAATGTTTCAAAAAGGAATTTAAATACGTCATGGGTTACATATTCCCTCCATTATTAGAATGTAAACATTTACTTGACTTTCCAAATTGTGTTAATCATGCAAAATAATTTACAAATATAACAAAAGCTTCAAAATTTTCTTTCATGAGAAAAATCCATGTGGCACAAGTATAATTATCAATAAAAGTGACACTATTTCATGCTAAATATTATAGAATTTTATGCAAACCCCATACAACATAATGAACCAAATCAAAAGGATCTCTTTGTTTTACTAGGAGGATATGAGGCTCAATGATACTTTGCAAATTGACATATATGAATGACTCAACAAAATCTTTGGAAAATAAAGCAACATAACTTTAGAACATAAAATGATGGATGTCTTCGACTTCGAAGGAGAGAACCCAAATTTGAGAGGACTAAAAAATAGTGCAAGATTGGAGACACAAGAAAGTCATTTGTCTATTGATATTATCTTTCCAAGTTCTTAAGACAATACAACCCTACTTGTTCCTTGACAATTTCAATCGTCCTACTCATGGCAAAATCTTGAAAAACATAGTGAGAACAAGAGAAAGAAGGTTTTAAAACAGTTTCACTCATAAGTTTTGAACTGACACAAGGCTATTAGAAAGATTTGGATCTTTAAGGACAATGGCAGACATGGCAGCAACTGAGGCAGCAGAAACAAACCCCCCAAGATTAGGAGTTTTGCTACCAGCTTGAATAATGAGGGAATAAAGAAATATAATATTAATAACAATCATGCTAATTACATTCTCAACTCTATTTGTAATAATCACATTCTATTGAAAAAGGAAATAAAATCTAGTGAAATGAATGTGAAGATTCTAAGGATATTGTTTCCTAATTACTAAAGAGATTTTTTAGAATATTCTTTTCCTAATGATCCCCTGTTTATTACACGAAACCAATCAACAAATACAAAAACTCGTACAGAAAACAGGTTCTGAAGCGTTTCATACCAAAAGCATGTGGTAATTGGTGAAGAAATGCATCCCCCAACATAGCTCCTGCCTGCAAAAGACATGGTCAATGACAATGAAATGAAGCAGGAAAAAAAAAATATATCTGTAATTGGAAGATATATGTCAGCCCTTTTGTATGTTCAATGAAAGAACTATGTAGAGAGAATTGGAGATATTAAGGTCCCTTGATTAATTGGCTAGTAGCTATCTGTAATTCTTTCTATAGATTGTCATTTGTTTTTTGTTAACCTAAATTGCTGATACTGACTTCAGTTAGAAGGAATAAATATACATCATATACAGTTTTTTCTTTCTTAGATCTGATCCAGTTTCAATCAATTTACAAAGTAGACCGTAGACACTCAACTGAAGAGAACTGATAAACATGGTGAAAGAAAGGTAATAAAAGAGAACTCAAGATAGTGAAACCAAAGAAATAGGTAGAAGAAACCTGACCCCAAATAAAGCCAATGAATCAACAACAGCCTTTGACGGTTTCCCTTGTACTGAAATACATGAATGATTCAGACCATTCAGTTTTCTTTACTGTACATAAGCCTTTCATATTGAGAAATAAATAATTTATACCGTACCAAGTGAAAAATAAAAAATCTCCTTACCAAAAATTACAGGAAGGACAATGAGGCATGTAAGAGAAGCCATGCTCACCAGAAATGAACAGCCCAATGCATTCAACCATAGGCCTACAACAAAAACAAATGAACTACATAAACATCAAATTCGAAACAATATGAATATCCAACCTTCCAGAAATACCATGAATGGGACTTTTCTTTTCCTGTTACTGAGATGAAAAGTTAGCTAAGAGAAGGCTGTTTGTAATAGACAGAATTATGCACAATCTAATGGAGGAGAGGAGCATTCAACTTCAATGTGTATGAAAAAGTGTATGTGTCTCAAGTTGAACTGATCCAATTGCACTTCTGTCGGACAATTGAAACCATAATGATCTGCTAAACTGAGATAAACAGACAGTTTTCCACTAATTGGAGGTCAGCTAGTAGTTCCTCATCCCATAAAGTCATTTCTCACTGAATAACCACACGATACAACATAAATTAACAGAAAAAAAAAAAAAATTCATAGTTTCGTAGGGAAATATCTACTGCCAAAGAAATTAACTTGGTGACTTTTATACATGTTTTTTAAGTATCTGCGGTACATTTGTTGAATCCCAATTGCATCATTTTAATTAAAAAATTTATCATAAGTTACACTAAGCATAGGCTTCATCATTTCAACCTACAATGACAACAAACCATTCTACATCAGTCTATAAACCCTCTACACATTCTGCACGTAAAAGCTACATCACCTAGGACAACATCTCCCCTCAAAGCTTCTACAGATCTAATTATCTTAATCTGGCAATCAAATAATCACACTGACCTACCTCACACGAGTTGCATTCGAAATTACAAATGTCGAAATCGTCACATAGGGCTTATCGCAAGTAGAAAACACAAAAGAAAAGAAAAAAGCAACGGAAGGGTGAGAAAGACGTGAGTGAAAATCCGTAAACATACCCAAACCCGATAGTTCTGAAGTATCGTGGTGATGGTCATGTTCATGCGGAAAGCCGAAGCCGTATAGTTTCATATCCTCCTCCTCTGCTAACTCTTCGGGAAGCTTCGACCTGCCATCAATCTTGTCCTTATGGTCATGCTCATGGTGATGGTCATGGTCATGATGGTGGTGCTCTTCACAGTGATGATGGGCATCGGATCCACAAAAACCAGAATGGGAATGGGAATGAGGCTTATGCCCTATTGCCAGATCCAAACAGAGGAAAAGGAATGCCAAATAAACCACACTCTTTTTACCCAATGCCATGGAATCGGAAAGAATAGAAGAAGAGAAAGTTAGTATAGAGTTGAATTAGGAGCGGGACTTGCAAGTGCCTTCGATTGTGATGAAGCAAACAATGACTAAGAAAAGGATTATAATGCCCACTATGATTCCGAACGTTACGACATCCATATTTAGAGTGTGTGCTAACAATCTAACATTTTCTTTTTCTTTTCCAAATTTTTGGCATTAATTTCAGGTTACCTTCCTTCCCTTTTCAGATTGAGGCTGCATCGGTGCACACCGTAGACTACCCTGCCCCTACCTTTATTTATTTTTTACTGTCTTGTGTATTTTTTAGAACTTACCTTCAAAAAGATTTAAATGGTATTTTTAGAACACAAATTATACTTTCATATGGGTAAAATAGGTAAATCAGTATTTTTTTTTCTTAAAAATTGTAAAACATTAATTAACTTGTCTCTTTCTTTTTGCCACGTAATTCAGTTAATGTTTTTTTATATGATTTTAAAGTATGTGAGTCTAAGTAAACAATGTATCTATTTTAACTACGTATGATCATACTAATAATTATATGTCAACTACAAATTCATAAAATTGCTTCTTGGTCTTCGCTTAGTCTTATTTATGGTACATGCAACATAATATGCTCTTATACCAAATATAATTATAAACAATTCATTAATGTGAAAACTGGTTAAATATGGAAGAAAGGATAATTAAAATATGTATTAAAAATTTCATAATGTTTAGGAAATTTAAATTTTGATATCGTGAAGAGGTGTTAAAGATTTATGATTAGTCAAACAATTTTTATATAACTTTTACTATTAAAAATATTTTCGCAAATCTTGTAGAAAGAAATTTTTCTTTTACATGTAATTTTAATAGTGAAAGAAAGATGATGATTTACGTTTTAGATTTTTCATTGATTCATTAATTAATAGATGAGACTATATCTAATCTCAACTTGATTACACTACTCTAAAAAAGACTTTTAACGTATGTTATTTTGGGTCTTTAATATTTGATCACTTCCTAATGTCATATTGGGAGACATCAATGAGATGTCGGAGCACTCATTGGACGTCAATTGACATAGGCTAACAACCCAACAAATGTCACAATAGACGTCAGACTCCCCTATACTCGACGTCAATCTAGGGGTGGAACTAGAAGGAATTGGACGTCGGACAGTTCACTGACATACGTCAATTGACATCGGACATGGTACTAACTGACGTCTCTTTTGTTTTTTTTCCAAAAAAATAAATTTATTTTTACAATAAAACCATACCTGAAAAACAAAAAATATTCTCAGCATATCACAAAATAATATATTCTATGTGTTTCAAGTAATAATAGAACTAAACAATTTAAAAAACAATTCAAACTTAAACTATCAAAACTTGAACTAAAGGTAATTAATGTTCAACAACAATAAAATTCTTCCTAAAGACATGGGCATGGATCCTAAGTCCATCTCTGCAGAAGATAAGTTGCCCATTTTTGTCGTATCTTCTTAATTGTCTCCTCTGATATAGAAGATGTATTCTTGAAGCGTTGCAAAATCAAGTCAAATTCATTATGTTTGCATATGTTCAAAGCTGAATTTGATTTATAATGTATTGAAGGTAAGTATAATTACCTCAGTCCAGTCATCTGTAATGTCAACTCGAATGATGGTTTTAATCCAAGACATGACATAGTAGCCACATTCCCATGAATTTAGCTGCTTGTTACACTAAAATGACAAACTAAATAGTCACACATGTAGATCATATAATAACATAGAAAATGAATAAGAACTATAAATAACTTACAACCTTAAGATACAGGATTTGAACTAGTTGACCTCGGGGTTTACCCATAACTCTATTTACATTGAAAACACAATGTAATATTAATATAACTATATTCATCATAAAAATTTAAGGTCAACATGAATTTGAAACATAAAAAGAGAAAAACTTACCCTTGTAACATGTTTTCAAGTCATTTTTCACCCTCCTATGCAGCGAACAAAACCATAGAATTTTGCATTGCTTGGGAGTGATGATCATTAGTTGTCAATGAGACCTATCAAGAATCACAAATAGTTAGTAGACTAATTAAGTAAACTTTAATCAAGTTTTATTACACAAACTCACACTATAAGAAGCAAACTAAATATTCTTTAAACCTCAAGCATTCTTATTAACATTGTTATTTTGATTAATAGTTACTCTTACCTAAACATTGGGTATTGTTTGGAACAACAACTTTGGACTAGGTCATTTTTACAAATAAAGTGATCAATATATCATTAAGGAATTAAATAAAAAGAGGGTTTATACGTCTTCAGATGAAATCAAAAAAATCGCATAAGCTAGGATACAATATTGTTTTCACTTAAAGATTCTTATGTGTGTCAATAGTTCTTTTTCAAGATATCTTCTATTTATAAAGGAATTGAAAAAGTAGTCATTGCATATCCTTTATACTTGTTATGTAATCTTGAAAGGTTCTTAGTTCTTTATGATATGTTTGTTATCATTAATGAAGAGAGTTGCAATAGATGTTCTTCAGCAACATTTAATACAAACTTCTTTTTGAAGAAATATTTGATAAACAACATGACTTATCAAGTAAGGCTCAAAGGAAAATAATAAAATAAAGGATATAATAAATAAAATGTTTTAGTTGGTGTGAAAGTGTGTTAAAAATTGTTGAAGGATAAATTTATTTATTTATTTCGTGTTTAATTTGTATATAGCGCATTTTATATTATTTTATATGGCTATTGTTGTGCATATTAATAGATGTTTGAATCCTCCTTCTCCTTCGAGTCTCACTTAAACCTTCAAGAAGAGGTTTTGATGTTTTCTTGCTTCTTGTCTGGATTGTATCCTGCATACACAAGAAACAAAGCCCTAAAAAGTACTTTCAAAGAAAAAATAAAAACAAAAACAAAAATCAAGTCAAAGTTAATCAATAATCACACTACTAGAATAGTTCAACCACGAGTCCCCAGCAACGGCACCAAAAACTTGTTAAGATTCCGGCAAGCGTACCGAATCGTGTCAAGTAATAATAAGTGGTAAGACCAAGTATCGTTTCCCTAAGGACTCATTGGCCTAGACTTTCGTGTGATTTGTTGATTATAATAAGACTTGACTAACGAAAATTAGGGTTTTGAATGCAAAAAAAAAAACGAAAATTAAACATGCACATGCAAAGATTGATCAATTGACAATTGAACGATATGGATGAATGGTGTTGTTGGGGTTTCCGACTTATCCTAATCCAATCTCATATATTTACGAATTCTATTTTTTCATTAATGTTAATGTCACTTTCTAATTTACCCTAATCCCAATGTCTTGGTGAAAAGAGCCAATCCTAATTACTAGTTTACTATGTTTAATTTCCCTAGCAATTGATCATGCATTACATTCGCACGGAAGCTTAAAGGCAATCGGTCTTCCTATCCCTATGTCTAGGTAATATTGTGTTGGAAAATAGGTAGGCTTCTTTATACACCAAGAGGGGGGTGAATTGGTGATGTTTCAAAAATATGTTTTTTTCGCAATCTTGAAAACAAAGTATAAAGCTTTTTAAACTTTCTTGGAATGCAAGCAATCAGAAAATGTATGCACCGAAAAAAACGTAGTAGACTGCGTTAGAAATAGAGTCGACTGGAATGTAAAAGATAAGGGATAGAGAAAATCAAACACAGGTTTTTATACTGGTTCGACCAACAATGCCTACATCCAGTGTCCTTCCATCCGGAAGCAAATGCACTATAATGGTTGTGGTTTTTAAAACAAGGAATTTATAGAAGACCTCCACGTCAAAAATATAAATCTTCTCTCTAACCCAAAACCAAAATATAGCTGCACAACAAAACTAGAATTGCAGCAAGAATCCCCTCTTCTGCAATCTGCAACACCACTTTGGACAATCCTCAAAGTGCACTATCCCCCTATATCACAACAGGTACAATTCTAGCAGTCTTCACAAGATGCCAAGCCTTGACCACAATTCAACAGTCTTCACAGGATGTCAAGCCTTCAACACGATCAATCAGAAGCACTAATCAGAATTGTGCACAATGTCTCCTCAATGAATCTTGATCAAGAAAGATCACCACCGTCTTCTTGGAGAATTCTTATAGCTAAGAGATATCTGAAACAGAAGCGAAATTTGTCAGTTCTTCAAAAGTCTCTGAATAAACCTATGTTCAGTCTATTTATAGATTTCTGTTATACAGTCAGATTCTCAGTTGAATGTGCTACTAATTCAGTCGACTGTATTATAACAGTTATAACAATTCAGTCAACATAGTAACTAACGGTCAACAAATAATAGAACACATTCAATACAGTTGACCAAGTCATCAATGCTCCACTAACTTCTAAAAATATAGTCGTTAGAGTGCAAGAGTATAACAGAATTCCAAATCAGATAACAAATATAGTCGAATATGTAAGGTTTAATACCTATTTTGGTCCTTCTTTTCGGGGGGTTTGTTCAAAGTGGTCCTCCCTTTTTTAAAAAGTTCACTAAAGTCTTACTTTTTGCAAAAAGTGTGCAAGTTAGTCCTTTTTGCTAACGGCGTTAATTCTGTTAACAGCAAAACTACCAGCTGGCAAATATTTGATGACTTATACAAATAAAATTCGTTGTAGTCCTCATATTGGTTTAAAAATGTTTATTATGATCCTCGTATTGGTTTAAAAATGTTTATTGTGGTCCCCTTTTACTTAAAACAAACGTGTCAGTAAACTAAAGAAATCTGATGTCTCACATGTTCTGCGGAGCCAAGATCATCATGCCATCTTAGAAGGGTAAGCCATTTGTACATTGTTTAATACATGTTAAAGATTTCACGTGTGATCTAGTAACCCATGCGCTAACCTTTTGGGAAAGTACAATCACAATAATTTGAAGTTTATAAGTGTAATTTCACGTGTTATATTAGTAAGTGTGGAGATGTGAAAAAAGAACTCATCAGTTTTGGATTACAACACATGAAATTTTAACTCCTGCTTTTAGAGAAAACCACAAAAGTTTTGACAAGAGCATTTTCCATTGACAAATTTGTGAAGCCGCTTCCTGTCTCTAAGTAGTTGAGCGCTTGATCGAACATTCCAGCATGGTTGTATGCTGCTAAAACACCCATAATAAACATTTTTAAACCAACACGAGGACCACAATAAACATTTTTAAACCAATATGAGGACTACAATGGATTTTATTTGTACAAGTCATCAAATATTTGCCAACTGGCAGTTTTGCCGTTAGCAGAATTAACGCCATTAGGCAAAAAGGACTAACTTGCACAGTTTTTGCAAAAAGTAGGACTTTGGTGAACTTTTTAAAAAAGGGAGGACCACTTTGAACAAACCCCCCGAAAAGAGGGACCAAAATAGGTATTAAACCAATATGTAAAACACATAGTCGACATCAACCATGTAAAACATTTTGAAATTCTTTTCTTCTCAAAAATACACATAGCACTGGCTCTTAAGATCTGCACAAAGACTTTAGCATAGTCGAATCCATTTACAATGTAATCGACTGTACTAGAACTTTGTCACACAGTTAAAAGTTCATAAAAGTTCTTGTGGTTTTCAGCTTTAAAACATGTGCAGTAAAACATATTGAATGATGCAAATCACATAACACATAAAGCATATAAGCACGTTCTAGATATATATCAATCAATCAGCATAAGAACATGTAACACAGTACACAAACATGTTCAACAAATATAACAGTTAATATGCATAAGAACATGTAATAACAACAAACAACATATGCATGTTATTAAGTAATGTGTTGTCATCATAAAAAACTAGATTGATATAGAAATTGTGTTGTCAACAATCTCAACATATTGCTCCCGAGAGAATTCCCTCAGGTCTAGATCTACTCACATGTGTCCATATAGATAAAATCAAAGAATATGTTATTGAATAATGTCTTAAACAAAGCATGCAAAGATAATGGAGGAAAAAATCTAACAATTAATAAAGAAAACATATGAATAAAGCATCAATTCAATATATGAGAGTTTCAATAGGATTACATCGTATCCCCAACAACAATGGAGGTTTAGTTCACCATAGACATGGTGAAACTAGATGAAAATAATGAAAAGAATGAAAAGATAAACCCTAGATTTGATAAGTCAGAGCTCTTGCATCCAAAATCCGCCTCCAAGGGGTGAGAATTGTGTTTCTGCGTCTCTTCTGCCAAAAGATAGACCATCCAGGTCTTCCATATCTATTTATAGTTTATTAAAACAAAGCAGAAACTAGCGTAGCCCAAAAGACTAACACTAGGTGGCGCAGCTCAGCAGTGAGCACGATACCCATGTTTCCCCTAAGCGTTAACGCTTAAGCGTTTGGCCGTAACCATTTGAAGAGACCGTTGCTCAGCGGTACCGCTCAGATGTGGGTGCGACACTTAATTTCCCCTCAGCGCTAACGCTCAGGCGTTGGCCAGAGAATTCTTCCACAAGGCTGGCGCTCAGCGCTAGGTCAACTTCCTTCATTCAATTCCAGATAAAATCTGCCAAATCATGGGAAAACCAAGCATAAAACCAAGAAAACCACCTTTGACTCTCTTATTTCCTAACTTAAGCAAAACACATGATTTCAAGCTAATTCTAAGTCATAAAGGGTGTGTTTTGCATCAAATTCAAGTATAAAAATAACGGTTTTTGAATCGTTATCAGGGCCATAAGTGAATGTTTTATTTTTTTAGTTATGCACGTGGGGCCCACAAGGCATTTGGTTGTTGTAGGCCCACGGGTTAGGCTGAATCTTGATAACAGATTCATAAAACAAGCAATTACGAGAGAAAAACGAAGGGCAAGAACATAAGAAGAAAAAGATAAAGGCACTAGATTCATCTCCAAGAAAGGTTTAGAAACTAAATGGCCATAAAGTGTTGGAAACAGGTAGGCTTCATTTTTACACCATGAGGAGGGTGAATTGGTGTTTTATCAAACACAAATTCTTTTCGCAATCTTGAAATCAAAGTATGAAACTTTTCAAACTTTCTTGAAATGCAACTAATGAAAATTCGTATGCAGCGAAAAAACGTAGTTGACTACGTTAAATGTAAAGTCGACTATAAAGTAAAAGTTCAGGGATAGAGAAAAGCAAACACTGGTTTTTATACTAGTTTGGCCAACAATGCCTACATCCATTGTCCTTCCCACCCAGGAAGCAAATGCGCTATAATGGTTGCGGTTTTTATAACAAGGAATTTATAGAAGACCTCCACGTCAAAAATTTATAAATATCCTCTCTAACCCTTAGCCAAAATATAGGCAATAACAACAGCAAGAAATGCAGCAATATATCCCCTCTTCTGCAATCTGCCAACCACTTTGAATAATCCTCAAAGTGAACTATCCCCTGTAATCATAATAGGTCCAAAACCAGCAGTCTTCACGGATGCTAAGCCAGAATCAATGCAGCAATCTTCAAGGATGCCAAGCCTGAATGTGATCAAACCAGAAGCACCTTCTTTGTGCAGAATATGATCAAGCAATGTGTGCGCAATCAGCCTCCCTTTGAATCTCTTTCAAGAAAGATCATCACCATCTTCTTGGAGAATTCTTCGAGCTCTCTAAACAGAGAATTCAATCTGAAACAGAAATGGAAATGTTAGATCATCAAAAGTCTGTGAACAAATTCATGTTCAGCCTATTTATAGATTTTTGTTAATCAGATAGTCTCACAGTCGAATATGCTACTAATTCAGTCGACTGGATTATGACAGTTATAACAGTTCAGTCAAACTGGTAGCATATAGTCAACCAAAAATAAAACACATTTAACATAGTTGACCAAGTCACCAATTCTCAACTAACTTTTGAAAATATAGTCGTTGGAGCGCAAGAGCATAACAGAATTTCAAACCAGACAAATAATACAGTCGAATGTGTGGCGCACATAGTCATGTGTCTTGAACAACTGCTGTCAAGGTACCAAGTGGGGCTTTTAAATTGTTGTTCCAGATCAGGCTTGATTATCTTGGATTTTAACATCATGATCAATTCTCCTTTACTCTTGACTTTCTTGGCATCAGCAGAATGATCGTGATTACTCGTCTTTTTCAAGAACTTTGTAAAGTTGTTGTTTAACAGGATTGATTTCTGCATTTGTGAGCAAAACTCTTCCTCACGGGTTACCTTGCATTCTAAGCTACCTACTTTAAAGTTTTCAAAGAATCCATCAGTTACAGATTTTAACTTCAAATTACAGGGAGCAGATGCAATATTAATTTCAAAATCATAAGCTTTTTTTGAATGCGAAAAAGAAGCCATCTCCAAGTTTTGCAGTCGAATAGAATAAAAACAGAGTCGACTGAATTTTCAAATATTTTATGAAAACCAGCTCTGGTACCAATTGTTAGGAAACAGGTTGGCTTCGTTTTACACCAAGAGGTGGGGGGTGAATTGGTGTTAGTTCAAAAACAAAATCTTTTCGCAATCTTGGTATTAAAATTCAAAGCTTTTGATCTTTCCTTGAAATGCAAGTAATGAAAAATTTCAGTGCAGCGAAAAAACGTAGTTGACTCCTAAACAGATAAAGTGGACTGAAATAAAGAGCGCAGGGATAGAGAAAATCAAACACTGGTTTTTATACTGGTTCGGCCAACAATGCCTACATCCAGTGTCCTTCCAATCTTGGAAGCAAATGCACTATAATGGTTGCGGTTTTTACAACAAGGAATTTATAGAAGCACCACGCAAAAATATAAATCTCCTCTCTAACCCAACACCAAATATAGTTGCACACACAAAACCAGTAGTGCAGCAAGAATCCCCTCTTCTGCAATCTGAACCCACGTTGAACAATCCTCAACGTGTAACCAACACTCTTCACAGGATGCCAAGCCTATCATAGCACGCTTCACAGGTTGCCAAGCCTATCACAACAGACTTCACAGGTTGCCAAGCCTTTAGTAAAAAACAACAATCTTCACAGGATGCCAAGCCTTCAAGATCAAACCAGGAGCACCTTCTTTGTGCAGATGTTGATCAAACAGTGTGCGCAATTAACTCCTCAATCTGAATCTCTCTCAAGAAAGATCACCACCGTCTTCTAGGAGAATTCTTGGAGCTTCCTAAACTGAGAACTTTCTCTAAAACAGGACAATGAAAATGTTAGATCACAAAAGTCTCAGAACAAATCGTGTTCTGTTCTATTTATAGTTTTCCTGTCATTCTCAGTCGAATTGCCTACTAATCCAGTCGACTATATTAAAACAGTTATAACAGACAGTCAACACAAAGGCTCCTCAGTCAACCAAATCAATGCACATTCATGACAGTTGACCCAGTCAGTCAATCCTAACTAACTTTTGAAAATATAGCAATTAGAGCAAGTAGGCAAAATAGAATTCCAAAAATAACAACATAGTCGAATAGGTGTTCCACACTGTCGATTGTCACATGAAAAATCACTTTGAAATTCTTTTCATCTCAAAATCTCATCAAGCACATGTTCACAAAATTTGTACAAAGATTTTAGCTTAGTCGAATCCGTTACTAGTGTATTCGACTGAACCAGACCTTTGTCACAACAAATATAAGTTCATAAAAGTGCTTGTGAGCTTTTATTCAGAAATGTGCAGAAGTAATCAAAATCATTTTATCACACATTTCAATACAAGAATGTTCCATACATATAACACATATTCAATCATAGGAACACACATTGCAAATCAACACATCATGTTCAACAAAAGCATTTTCATATATTAGCTGAATATGTAAACTAGGAACATATGTACTGTTATTAAGTAGTGTGTTGTCATCATCAAAAACCAGTTTGATATAGAGTTTGTGTTGTCAACAATCTCAACAAGAACCGTGGGGGAGGATGCAAGGACAAAAGAATAGGGAGACCTGGAGGCAGAAAACGTAAGACCAAGAGAAAACCAAGATCCATCCAGATAAGGGGAGCTAACCCTCTATGGTTAATTTTAAGTATGGTATTTTTTTTATCCTTGTAGTTTATGTTTGAATTGTGGTTATGGTGGTACTGTAGCCATACGTATAGGGCTGGGTGATAACCATGGGAAATCAGTTTCATGTGTTTTGTTGCACTGATTTCAATCATGGGTCTAGAATTGTAATTAGGAAAAATTTCAAACCTAGGGTTTTGCATGAGGATGCCATATACTTGTGCATGTTGTTCTTTTTGTTTTGCACCTCACCTTAGATGTAGGAGATCGAGTAGGTGTTAAGACAAGACAAGCTTGTCTACAACATCTTTGATTTTGATGGTTAAATAAACAACATTAAACGAAATAGTCTTGAATATAGTCTTAGATTGTAAATAGTAAAAACAGAGAAATACAAACAAAGAAGTTCACAATATTCAAAACAATAAACGTTGCGTAGGAAAACTAAGTATAAAATAGAAGGTGTCCACACAACAAGTCTATTAGAAAAATTGAGACTTAAGAGATGACAACAAATGAAAGAAAGAAAATAAAATAACATAAGAGCTAAAAACATCTAATTCACAAATATAAATAACAAAACACTAGGAATCCAAAGAATGTTTCGACAAGAAAAACTACAACACAAATAGGTAAATAAGGATTGAAAGAAAACTACTAGGAACAAAGGGTTTTGTAAGAAGAATCCTTAAACAACCTCTCTAGGAAACATAAACATTAGACAAGCCCCACTAAACGATGATCAAACTAATTCTAGGCATAGTTGAAAAATAGAAGAATTGAAAATATGTGTTTGAAAGAACATCTTAAAATCCAAAAGCTCATATCAAATGAAAATCGTGTTAAACAATACGCACCATCAAACATTTCAAAAAGAGTCTTATAGTACTAGACAATAATATTCTCTCAATATGCCGCAATTGATAAAAGTGTCAAACGAAGAAGGCATGCTAAAAAGTCTCAAACGATGTGATCCAAAAACATCGCACTAAATGCATTTGTTAGAAAAATCTAAATGGCTTACCCGAACTAAGAACTCTCACCGTAAAATGACGAGTTTGGTAAACACACCAAAAGAACAAAACTTGCGTCAAAACACATGATAAAAGACATTCCACTAAACACACTCTTGAAAATAATAAGTATCTACCAAACAAACACTAGCTAAGAAAAAGCCTCCTACAAGCTAAATGATACCACATACACTCTCATTCAACGATGAAACCCTCATGAAACCTTTACTATTCTCACTAGAAAACTAAAATAGTCAAATCCTGACCAAATGGTAGAAAACATAAAAACCTTGATTGTTTTGAACAAGTATTGAATGTCATTAAATGCTCAACGTTTAAAAACAAAAAGGTAAGTAGGAAAAAGGAGATATGTACTGTATAGACATATATTCTACTTTATGTAGGTTATATACTACAAGCATTCATATGTTCTATCCAATGCAAGTCAGAAACTAACATTAGAAAGAAGAAGACATTAGATGAATGCTCCGTTCATCAAAAGTTGTGCCAAATGAATAGTCTAATATGATTTTGATAAAGCTCTGAAAACCAAGTCTGCTCAGACAAGGAGACATCAACCCATGACAGTCACCTACGATTACGAAAAGTCAAATCACAGGGACAAGTTTCATCAAACGGCTACACTATCAACAAATCTCAAGGACAAGCATCGTCTAATGGCTATATTATCAAAGGTGTATAAATAAAGGATCAAAGAAGAAAAAAATGATTATGATGGGAAATTAAGGACCAAAAAGAAAAATCATTCCCATAGAAGAATCTGTTGGGAAACAGGTAGACTTCGTTTTAACACCAAGAGGGGGGGGGGGTGAATTAGTGTGTTTTCAAAATCAGAGTCTTTTTGCAATCTTTGATTCAAAGTACAAAATTTTACAAACTTTCTTGAATCGCAAGTAATAGAAAATTAAGTGCAGCGGAAAATCAAAGTAGACTACGTGAATTATAAAGTCGACTGAATGTAAAAGAGTAAGGATAGAGAATTCAAACCAGGTTTTTATACTGGTTCGGCCTGTTGAGTCGATATTTTATTGATTTCACTTAGTTTATTGTGCTAGAATTAATCAGAGAATTGTGCTTAATTGTCCGATATTTTCCCGTTTTTCCTAAATATGCTTAATTTGACCGGAAATTCTAATTTTACTTAATTTGAATTTTCTGAGCAAATTATTTGCATTATTATTTTCAGTGAAAATTTTGGAAACACAATTTGGGACATTTGGAGGACACCAAATAAATTCAAGACTCTCCATTTGGAATATTTGGGGGTGCACTACGGTGATTTTAACTCTTTGGGCTTGTGATAAAGAAGTAATTGAATTGGAAAAGGGAGTGTGTCTTGTAGTGGAATATGCCACGGCCCATGGACAATTAATATTGAAGCATCTTGCAAGGGCTACAGCACGTGCATTTGGGGATTTAATCCATTTCCTTTCTTGTATTGTACAAAGTCAGCGTGCATTTACTCTCTGCTTTAGCGCTGATTCACGGAACGACCACCACCCAAGGAATTGATTCTTTCATTAATTTTAGATGCACACAAGAGGCACATATGCTGATGCACGAAATAGAAAAGGGCCCATGAGCATTGAAATTGGGACGTCCAGCAACTCACATCCAAGACAACACGCATCCAGCTGCACGACCCTGGCTGATTCGTTTCTTGGAGAGGAGCTTCATTTAGTCCAACAAATAAAAAAAAAAGGAACAGTTGGGAGAGCCACACACTCACGGGCTCATTCATTTGCTTGGAAAGCTGGCAACAAAGGCCCAAAGCAAAGTAGGTGTGAGTTTGGTAAAAGGGTGTGACATCCAACAACTTGATAACGGCCTGACCATGGACTATTCAATTAGGAGCATCCAATAGGCATAGCGGGAGAAAAGAGCTGCAGCCGTGAGAGAGGGGTCCAGCAGTATAAGAGACGAAACCCTAGGAAAATTTGAGGGAGCCGACACTCACAATATATAACTCTCGGCATTTGTAAAAAAGGGGGACTTTTGCTTTTGAACATTTTGGGGAAAGAGTTTTCCTTGGGAACCATGCCCATGCATTGGGATGGTGGATGAGTGAAAAACGAGACCTTTTCTTTTCTTAGGTGCACATTGCTACGGTTTTATTCCATGTTATTTTAGCATTTTTTATTATTAGAAAAGTTTTCATGTGGAGATTTTTGTTAGCTTTTACATTCGGTTGTCACGTCCATGCATTAGAAGAGAAGAGTTGTTTTCTTTGATTTTTGGCATTTGAAATCTTTGAATGTATTTTTTTTATTCCACAACGTTACTTTGTCTTGGAACCAACTTTTTATATTTTAT
>NC_028357.1:23605107-23610763 GCF_000741045.1 Vigna radiata var. radiata
AAAATTACTTTGTTTCCTTGAGACTTTTGAACTTTAATTGCCATACTGCTGCTTTGATTCTGCTCAATATTTAATCTGTTGTCTGCCTGCGATTAAGTATACGCTTAGTTGCCTAATCGGTGTCAATTCTTCGCTTAGTTGATTAGACTGTACGGTGGATGACTGATTAAATGTGTGCATTGCATTCGCTTAGTCTGTAATTCTGAAGACCGAATTAGCCTGCACTGTGTCATATTTGGATGAGAGTAGTGTGTACTTGTTGTTGATCTGGGATAGGAAGTATTGTAATTAAGTTAATGACCGACCATTTTTACATCCATATTTGATTCCGTTTTTATGTTTCTGTCTGCATTTCAGTTTTGCATTTCTGTTTGCATCCGTCTTTTGATTTAGTTCATCCGCATTCACAAACCTTTCACAACCCCCCCACTTCGTGATTGACCTGATTCTCGAACCACATTTGGTCCTTAAGAGACGACCTAGGAGTCACTTCCTAGCTATAGTGCATTTCTCATATGCAATCAAATTTGTGTGGGCCGCAACACCCATCAAAATTTTGGCGCCGTTGTTGGGGACCAACGGTTCGGTTTTAGGTCTTTTGTTGTGTTAGTGTGTGTTGTGTTTTGTCTTGTGTTTTAAGTGTGATGTTCTGTTTTATGTGTTCGTCATTGTGTGTTGCATTTAGGTAGCTTTAGTTGCATATTTTCATTGCATTCTTCTTTTCCCCCTTTTACATGTCTACCTATTTTGGTGATGTGAGTAATGCTTATTCTTCCTTTGCATTCTTCTTTTCCCCCCTTTTACATGTCTACCTATTTTGGTGATGTGAGTAATGCTTATTCTGCCTATGTCTATGACTCTACTTCTGCATTTGACTCTGATATTGCTTGTGATGTATACTCTGCTGATTTCTATGTTGAGAACAGAACGGTTTCTCCTCCATCTCATGAGAGTGCTCCTAGAGAGTCGTTTCCATTTGATAAGTAGGATATTCGTTGTGTTTTCAACACTGATCTGATACATTTGCTGCCTAGGTTTCATGGTTTTGCAGGTGAATGCCCATGTAGACATTTGGAGGAGTTTTACACATTATGCTCTTTAATGAAACCTCCAGATGTCCCGGATGAAGACATGTTCTTAAGGGCATTTGAGTACTCATTACATGGAGCGACAAGGGATTAGTGTTGTTGTCTTATTCCGGGATCCGTCACCAGTTGGGAAGATCTTGAGCATCAGTTTCTTGACAAATTCTCCCCTGTGCGGTATGGTTATAGCGACGATCCTGGGTGGACGAATCCTAACTTGGGATGGTATGGTACTTCAGAGCATCAATATCAGGAACCATCATTCCAGACTCCTTGTATGCCTTCTCCACCTATTCAGGAACCACAACAATCGCAGTTTCATGAGCCGACCCATTCTTTATCAGCTGTTGGCAGGAAATTGGAAAGCAAGCTTGATTCTCTTGAGAGTTTGGTGACACAGCTGGCATCCAACCACAGACCAGCACCTCCATCTGCATCTGTTGCACGACAGTGTGCTATATGTTCTTCCAGTGACCACTATATGGATGTCCGCCCTTCTTTGCACCACTCTGTTGCTCTTGATGCGCCTCAAGCTTATGCACCAGACATGTACAACAACAAGCAGCCACAACAGAAAAATCACAGGAAACAAGAACAACAAGAGGCATCTGCCCGACCACCTTCCAAATATTCTACTTCTTCTGAGCCAACATTGAATGAGTTGTGGGGGCAGATAGCCAGGCAAGCCATTGAGGAACAGTCTCATGTTTTAGAGGGACCTTCAATTCAGACTGTTCAGATTACTGATGATGTCAGTGTCACCCGCATAGGGGATGAGGAGCAGAGTCATGAGCCTACATTGCACCATCTACTTTCCTACACTCCTATGTCCCTGCTCTTGCGCCTAAGGATGTAGTGGATCATTCTGCTGTTATTGGTGAGATGAATCATGAATCAACCCAGGTTTTCTCTAAACTTGAAATCCCGCTTGATTTGCCTGAGTTGTTCATGCATTCAGATATTTTTTATACTGGTGTAAATTCACATGTTAGTGATGACTTGGATATAGAAATTGTGAAAACTGAAGATGTTTTAGACTTAGGATTAAATGTTGATCTTTCACAATTCTCTAAAAATTTTACATGTAGTTGTGAAGTTAGTTCTTGCTCTATTTGTGTTGAAATTAATTCTATGATACAACCAGCTTCCAACTTTGTGATTGGTGATACTAACTGTGAGTCAAATGAAAATGTTGAGGAACAGGCAAATATGAGCATCAGGTTTGAGATAGGTAGACCAGCTTCACCTTCCACCACTTTAGCCACATCTAGGGAAGTGGAGGTAAACATACCTGAGATAGATTTTGTTGTTGATGATTATGCTGATGATGGGTATGTTGATGATTATATTGTTGATGAGCATGATTTTCACTCTCCTTCTTTGCATGATGAGAACCACTTTTTGCTATCAGATATGAATGTTTGTTTTCCATGCACTGAACATGAATCTGAGACTATTGTTGATATAGTTTCTGCATTTGAAAGTGATTCATGTTCTGAGAGTATATCTAATGTTCAGCCTCTTACACTGAGATTGGGTGTTATACCCCTGCATGTTATTTCTGTGGAACCATATTGCACTAACCATGTTGCAGGAGGTACATATGAATTTGACCAACACACACCCCTGGTGGAAGACAAAGGTGCCGACAATTTGAAGATTCATAGGCACCAACTGAACCTGCTCATCAACAATCACTGCTTCTTAGATCCAGCTATGGAGGACATCTCCCTGCTTGATCAAATCTGGAGACTAAAGCATTTCCTCCTCAAGACTTCCCTGCTGAATCCAATGGTGGAAGACATCTCCCTGAAAGTCCAAAATTGGCAACTGCCACCTTGATCAGGGGAGTTTCCTTTTCCTTTCTTCCCCCTTTCCTGCTTTTATTGCACTTGTCCATGATCTGTTGATTGTTATGATTGCGATCTTATGCTTGTGACACATTGAGGACACTGTGTAGTTTAAGTGTGGTCTATTGGGGGAGACTCTGATTTTTCTTTGTTAGTTTATGTTTTCTGTGTTAAATTTTTTGTTTTCTAGGTAGTTTTTGTTGTGTCTTGTGTACAGTTTTGCATGTTTCTCTTGATTTCTGGATTGTGTTTAGGTTGTAGATGTGTCTTTCATTACATTGATACTCTGATTGGATGGAAATCCTTGCTTTTCTTTGCTTGGAAGATGATTATAATGTTTGAGAGTTGAATTGATTGTGACAGAATTACCCTGTGTGAGATTTGAGCCACTTGATATTCTTTCTTGTGTGATATGTCTCTTGATTGCTTGCACATATGCCTTGGCTTGACTCTTTTTGATAATTGTTGATGGATATGTATGTTTGAAAGTGATAAAGGCAGTTTGTTGTTGAGCCTCTCTAGCCATATGAACCTACCTTGTTGTGATCCCTTGATAACCCTTTTGAGCCTATACTTTCCCCATTTCTTTGTTTTGAAGCTGATACACTAGCCCTAAGTGAAAAATCATGATTACCTTAACCTTAGGGAATTTTGGAGCTTTGGAATTGTTTTGGGAATAAGTGTGGTCTCCTTGGGGGATTTTGATGAATTGGCTGGTTGGTTCCTCTTCTTGTTTTTGTTTGTGTAAATATGTTGTGTATATCTTGTCTCTTACAGTTTGTCCTACATAGATTGAAAAGAAAAGAGACAAGATGAAAAAAAAAAGAGAAAAAAAAATACAAAAAAATGAGAAAAATTAAAAAAAAAATGTGAATAAAGGAGTCAAGAAGAGGATCGAATTAGAGGTTTTGGGTGTGATTTGACTGTGTTTACACTTGTTCCCCATTGCTCCTCTATTTCTTTTGGTTTGTAGCTTCTCATCCATATTTATCCTCCCTTTTACTTGACCCCATTGCATCCATAAAAGACCTTTTGATTTGAACATGCATATATGTTTTGAGTGTTGATATTAGAGGCTTGCCAAGTCTATTTGTGTTTGCTTTCTTGAGTGCATTGAGTTGACATTGTTTACCTTAAACACTTGAGAGAAACACTAATAGTGTGCATCTGTGAGGCTCTGTTATTTTTTATTCACCTCTTGAGCTGACTGATCATTTTGCCATGTCTTGAATTGCCTGGATGACTTCATGAGTATCTGCTTTCATTGATTCTGTGTTGGACACTGTCTACTTCCTCTTCTCTGTCCATATTTCTGGAGGACAGTGCAATTCTGTTTCTTTCCTTGTCAGTCTTTGTTTTCAGTCAGTTGAGTCTGTGTGAATTCCCTGATGTCCATTGAACTGTTCCCTGTTTTGCGTCTTGATTTTGCCCAAGAGTGCAAAAGACTAAGTGTGGTCTATTTTGATGAGACGATATTTTATTGATTTCACTTAGTTTATTGTGCTAGAATTAATCAGGGAATTGTTCTTAATTGTCCGGTATTTTCCCGTTTTTCCTAAATATGCTTAATTTGACCGGAAATTCTAATTTTACTTAATTTGAATTTTCTGAGCTAATTACTTGCATTATTATTTTCAGGAAAAATTTTGGAAACACAATTTGGGACATTTGGAGGACACCAAATAAATTCAAGACTCTCTATTTGGAATATTTGGGGGTGCACTACGGTGATTTTAACTCTTTGGGCTTGTCATAAAGAAGTAATTGAATTGGAAAAGGGAGTGTGTCTTGTAGTGGAATATGCCACGGCCGATGGACAATTAATATTGAAGCATCTTGCAGGGGCTGCAGTACGTGCATTTGGGGATTTATTCCATTTCCTTTCTTGTATTGTACAAAGTCAGCGTGCATTTACTCTCTACTTTAGTGTTGATTCACGGAACGGCCACCACCCAAGGAATTGATTCTTTCATTAATTTTGGATGCACACAAGAGGCACATATGCTGATGCACGAAATAGAAAAGGGCCCATGAGCATTGAAATTCGGACGTCCAACAACTCACATCCAAGACAACACGCATCTAGCTGTACGACCCTGGCTGATTCGTTTCTTGGAGAGGAGCTTCATTTAGTCCAACAAATAAAAAAAAAAGGAACAACTGGGAGCACCACACACACTCACGGGCTCATTCATTTGCTTGGAAACCTGGCAACAAAGGCCCAAAGCAAAGTAGGTGTGAGTTTGGTATAAGGGTGTGACATCCAACAACTTGATAACGGCCTGACCATGGACTATTCAATTGGGAGAATCCAATAGGCATAGCGGCAGAAAAGAGCTGCAGCCGTGAGAGAGGGGTCCAACAGTATAAGAGACGAAACCCTAGGAAAATTTGAGGGAGCCGACACTCACAATATATAACTCTCGACATTTGTAAAAAAGGGGGACGTTTGCTTTTGAACATTTTGGGGAGAGAGTTTTTCTTGGGAACCATTTCCATGCATTGGGATGGTAGATGACTGAAAAACGAGACCTTTTCTTTTCTTAGGTGCACATTGCTACGGTTTTATTCCATGTTATTTTAGCATTTTTGATTATTAGAAAAGTTTTCATGTGGAGATTTTTGTTAGCTTTTACATTCGGTTGTCACGTCCATGCATTAGAAGAGAAGAATTGTTTTCTTTGATTTTTGGCATTTGAAATCTTTGAATGTATTTTTTTT
>NC_028357.1:23611208-23619489 GCF_000741045.1 Vigna radiata var. radiata
AAAATTACTTTGTTTCCTTGAGACTTTTGAACTTTAATTGCCATACTGCTGCTTTGATTCTGCTCAATATTTAATCTGTTGTCTGCCTGCGATTAGGTATACGCTTAGTTGCCTAATCGGTGTCAATTCTTCGCTTAGTTGATTAGACTATACGGTGGATGATTGATTAAATGTGTGCATTGCATTCGCTTAGTCTGTAATTCTGAAGATCGAATTAGCCTACGCTTAGTTGGGTGATTCGTGTCGGATTTGGATTAGAGTAGTGTGTACTTTTCGTTGATCTGGGATAGGAAGCATTGTAATTAAGTTAATGACCAACCATTTTTACGTCCGTATTTGATTCCGTTTTTATGTTTCTATCTGCATTTCAGTTTTACATTTTTGTTTGCATCCGTCTTTTGATTTAGTTCATCCGCATTCACAAACCTTTCGCAACCCCCCCACTGCGTGATTGACCTGATTCTCGAACCACATTTGGTCCTTGAGAGACGACCTAGGAGTCACTTCCTAGCTATGCTGCATTTCTCATATGCAATCAAATTTGTATGGGCCGCAACACCCATCACGGCCTCAATGTCTACATCCAGTATGCTTCCAATACCAGGAAGCAAAAACACTATAATGTCAAGGTTTCTTTAACAAGGCTCTTATCGAGACCTCCACATCAAAAATATAAGACACCTCTCTAACCCTCTAACAAAGTATATGGTGTTCCTGATTGTATGAGAATGTGCAGAGCTAAATCTTTATGCTTTGAAATTATTTCTTTATGAGTGGTTGCATGTTATGTTGGATGCATGTGTGTCGTGGGAGTTGAAGGTACCATTATGCATGTAGAGTGCTTTTTTAAGCTTAAAATTTGTGGGCCCTTGTGTGTGTTTGGAATGATGAGTAGGAATTGTATTGTGGTGTGGGGTTGTGTATGAATTAAAAGAAGAAGGCATCCTAAAGTTTGTGCAGTTGACATGAAAAGAGTAAGATAGGGTAAAGTGATGAACCCAGGTGGGGTCTACTTTGGGAAGGTACATGATGGCTTTGTCATGTAGTGTAGTAGGTGATTAGGTGTGAAAAGTAAAATGTTGACTTAATCTTAGGTTAAGGTTAACTTGTACTCTAGTGGAATTTGTTGTCTTTGAGTATGCCTTTTGTCTATACTTCTTTAAACCGAAATTGTACCTTTCCTCTTGGGGAAGGGTAGAAAGGTAGATCTCTTCTTCTTTAAAAGGCAGTGGAAGAGACAAGTCTCTTCGCCCAATAGAGGCGGTAGAATAGATTAGGATTCAAGTGTTGCCCTTTTCTATTACGAAGGAGTAGAAAAGGTATGAATGTCTCGTCCGTAGGGTTCCGTTTCATTCTAAGTTTAATGTTGAAGTGAACAACTTAGAGTAGGGGAGATAAGTCCAAAGCTGCGGTAGAGGATCACTCAAATAATATTGTTTTGTTAAATAGGAATAAAGTATGGAAGTTGACATACATTTATAGTGGAGGTTGGTATATGCATTGGTTGCCTTTAAATTGACATGTGATGTAGAGATAAGGGGTCG
Source organism: Vigna radiata var. radiata (assembly GCF_000741045.1). NCBI lineage: Eukaryota > Viridiplantae > Streptophyta > Magnoliopsida > Fabales > Fabaceae > Vigna > Vigna radiata. The sequence continues at coordinate 23,612,753 of NC_028357.1, forward strand.
ATCATGATTCTATTTTAGGGAATGTGAGGGTTATTGTTATGTTGGTTGGTATAGTCTTGTTATAAATTGATGTTGTTCGATTGATAACGGTCTAAAAACCATTATTTTCATAAATTTGATATTAAAATACACCCTTTATGGCATAAAATGAGCTTTAAATCAAGTAAAACACTTAGTTGAGTCTTGTGAGAGTCAAAAGTTGCTTTTAGAGATATCATGCTTATTTTACATTGTTTTGTAGGGTTTTAAGGTGAATTGAAGATGGAAGTCAAGTAAGGTGGACTTAGACCCATGAAAGGAGGAGAAAAATGATTAAAAGAAGGGTCAAGTGAGCCGTTGAGTGCTAGAATGGACCGCTGAGCGCTCAGAGCGATTAGAGGGAAACCGCTCAGCGGCAAAACTAACCGTTGAGCGGTCAAAGCGGCTAGAGGGAAATCGTTGAGCGGTGAACTTGGGTGCCTGGGCGATTGTCTGTTTTTATTAGCTAGATTCTGTAATCTTTCTGTTATCTTTTTCAGCTTATATATAGCCCCAGTGCGAATCAAAAGGGGATTCTTTTGACAGAGATAAACGTCCAGAGCTATTCCACACACCTTGGAGGAGGTTCCTTGGATGCTTAGGCTCCACTCTACCAAGTTTAGGGTTATTTCTTCCATTCTTTCATCATATTTCATCTAGTTTCACCATGATTATGGTGAACTAAACCCTAGGTTGTTGAGGAACAATGTAATCTTTTGAAACTCTCATATATCCAAATTCTTATTTATTTTATATGCTTGCATATGCAAGCTGGTAATTAGTAATAGGCTCTTTTCACCAAGGGATTGGGTTAAGGGTAGACCAAGAAAGTTTGCATGACAATATGATAAATAAGCTAATTAAATAAGAAGATATATGAGGGTGGATAACATGAAATTGTAAACTCCAACAATTCCATTCATCCATAATTTCTTAAAGCCAATTGAATCATTACATTTACATGTTTACTTTTGTTCTTTGCATATACACTTCAACTTAATTCTTCTCTCAAGTTTTACGCGATTTGTTTACATGAAAAGTAAGGCCTAAGAGTTCTTTGGGAAACAATACTTGGACTTACCCATTTATATTACTTGATAATGATCTGGTACACTTGCCAGGGACTTAACAAGTTTTTATGGCTCCGTTGCCGGGGACTCGTGGTTTAACTTATCTAGTAGTGTAAACTGATTAAGTTTGACTTGATTGTATATATCTTTTTATTTTTTATCTTTTTATTTTTTTATGAAAAAAAAGTGCTAGTAGGGTTTGTGTTTCTTGTGCATGCAGTAGGAGCTCAGACATACTAGGAGTAAGAAAAATATACAACCTCTTCTTGAAGGCTTAAGCGAGACAAGGGGGAGAAGGAGAGTCAGACGCCCATCTAGGGATTTGTTTCCTTTCCCTGAAAGATTACTATTACCTTCACCACTTAGAAGAACAAAGGAGATGGCTGAACGAACTCCTCCAAGAAGAACTCTTGCAGACCAATCAAATGCGGTTGGCCCTTTCCATTTTAACAGCATAGCCATGCCTACGGATCAAACGACTAACATGGTGATGAATCCAGCACTTATACACCTGGTGCAAAGCAACCAGTTTCACGGCCTGTCAAATGAGAACCCCTATGACCATTTGACAGGGTTTAGTGAAATCTGCAATATAGTGAAGATGGCAGGTGTATCAGATGATAGAGTGAGGCTTAGCTTGTTCGCGTTCTCATTGGGAGGCAATGCTAAGACATTGCTTAATTCCTTCCCTGAAGGGACATTTACTACATGGGAGACTGTGGCTAAAAAATTTGTCAAGAAATATTTTCCACAGTCCAAAATTACACAAGGAAGACTGGAAATTTTATCATTCAAACAGGGCATCAAAGAGACTCTCGGGTAAGCACGGGATAGGTTTAAAAGCCTGTTAAGGAAGATCCCAATCCATGGGTTTGATAAGACAACCATAGTTCTTGCATTCCTTGGAGGGCTACACATGCCATCAAAGATGATGTTAAATGCTGCAGCCGGAGGGGATATCAGAATGAAAACCGAGGATGAGGCTTATGAGTTGATTGAAAGTATGGCAGATAATGAAGAAACACAGAGTGAAAGTGCTGATGTTGTTCAGAAAATTCCTGAATCACAGGATTATAGTTCTATGATGGAGCATAATAAGATAATTGCTCAGCAACTGGAGATAATTATTCAGAAATTATCTGTCTTGCCATAGGAGATGATAACAATTTCAAGAAGTTCAGAGCAGCCTCAATTCATGCCAATACAAAGGAGTGTAAATTCTGAAGAGATTTTTCAGAAAGTCGTGAAGAGTAGTGTGTTCTATGTTGATCAAAGGGAGGAAAGGGAGGCATGTGAAATGATTACCAAAAGTAGGAAAGTATTAGAGGAGAGAAGAGTAGAAAAAGAGAGTGTTGAAAAAAATAGTGAGCAAGAAGAAGATGGGGAGAGAGAAAAAAATATGATGAATAAAAAAAATGAGGGTGATAATAGAGAAGAGGGAGTTGAAAAATTGAGAGAAAAGGAGTATGTTAAATCGTTGCCTTATCCAAAGACATACTCAAGAAGAGAGAAGGAAAAACAGTTTGAGCGCTTCATGGAGATTTTTAGGAAGTTGGAAATAACCATACCATTTTCTGAGGCACTTCAGCAAATGCCCTCATATGCCAAATTTCTAAAGGAACTTCTCTTGAAAAAGAGGAAGTATGTTGAAAAGGAAATCATTGAAGTGCAAGGAAATTGTAGTGTAGTCATACAAAGGAAATTACCTCCTAAATTACAAGATCCAGGGAGTTTCACCATTCCATGCACTATTGGAGAGTTAGAAGTGGGGAAAGCTTTGATTGATCTGGGAGCAAGCATTAATGTAATGCCTCTTTCTATGTTTAGAAAGATTAGAGGATTAGAATTGAAGCCAACAAGGATGACTCTTCAATTAGCAGATAGATCTCTGAAATACCCATATGGAGTGGCTGAAGATGTGATAGTTAAAGTGGATAAATTTTTATTCCCGGTGGATTTTGTTGTTATGAAGATGGAGGAGAATGGAGATGCACCTTTGATTCTTGGTAAACCTTTCATGAAGACAACCAAGATTTTAATTGATGTATTGAATGGTAAGCTGAAGGTCAAAGAATAGGATGAAGAGGTAAATTTTGATGTCTTCCAAGCAATGTCATATCCTAGAGATAAAAAGTCATGCTTCCAAATAAACATTGTGGAAGAACTTTGTATGCTGCAAGATAAGAGAATACGAAATGCATCTGCATTGGAGAGGTCGCTCATTAATGAATGTGAAGATTTACATGAAGAAGAAGATAAAATGATTGAAGAATGTATCCGTGAATTGGAAGAAACAAAATAAATTTCAACAAAAGAGGCCAATTTTGAAAGAATTGATCCCAAAGAGAAAGTGAAAGAAAGTAAGCTTGAATTGAAGGAACTACCACCACATTTGAAGTATGTATTTTTGGAAGCTAATGGAGGGAAGCCAGTCATTATTAGTAAGTCATTATCTCCAAAAGAAGAAGAAAAGTTGGTGGAAATCCTAAAAGAAAATAAGGGTGTTATAGGCTGGTCAATTGCAGATCTTAAGGGAATAAGCCCTACATATTGCATGCACAGGATCCTTATGGAGAGTGATTATAGACCAGTGATTATAGACCAGTGGCTCAACCACAAAGAAGATTAAATCCAGTTATGAAAGAAGTTGTTAGAATGGAAGTGTTGAAGTTACTGGAAGCAGGAATTATATACCCAATATCTGATAGTAAATGAGTGAGTCCAGTTCAAGTGGTGCCAAAGAAAGGAGGAATGACAGTGATTCATAATGAAAAAAATGAATTAATTCCTACACGAACAGTTACTGGGTGGCGGATGTGTATAAATTACAGAAAGTTGAATACAACTACTAGAAAGGATATTTTTTCTTTACCTTTAATGGACCAGATGCTAGAAAGATTAGCTGGACAAGCATACTATTGCTTCCTTGATGGTTATTCTGGATATAATAAAATTGTGGTGGATCCTGAAGATCAAGAGAAAACAACTTTTACATGTCCCTTTGGTATTTTTGCCTATAGAAAAATGCCATTTGGATTACGTAATGCACCTGCTACATTTCAAAGGTGTATGCAAGCAATATTTGCAGAATTTATGGAGAAAAGCATAAAAGTTTTTATGGATGATTTTTCAGTATTTGGAGATTCTTTTCAGAGATGCTTAATCAACTTAGACGCAGTTCTTAAAAGGTGTGTTCAAACGAATCTTGTCTTGAACTAGGAAAAATACCATTTTGTGGTTACTGAAGGAATTGTGTTGGGACACAAAATTTCGTCTAAGGGGATTGAAGTCGACAAAGCCAAAGTGGAGGTTATTGAAAAGCTTCCACCACCATCAAATATGAAAAGAATCCGGAGTTTCTTAGGTCATGTTGGTTTCTATGGAGATTTATTAAAGAGTTTTCAAAGATTGTTAAGCCATTGAGTAATCTGCTAGTTAAGGATACACCATTTGAGATGATTTCTGAATGTTTGCAAGCTTTTGATGTTTTGAAGAAAAGTTTAATTTCTGCTCCAATAATTGTAGCTCCAGACTGGAATAAAGATTTTGAACTTATGTGTGATGCTAGTGACTATGCTATAGGTGTTGTATTGGGTCAAAGAAGAGAAAAAGTATTTCATGCTATTTATTATGCTAGTAAAGACTTAAATGAAGCCCAGCTGAATTATGCTACCACAGAGAAAGAATTTTTGGCTATACTCTATGCATTGGAGAAATTTAGATCTTATCTCATTGGATCTAAAGTCATAGTTTATACGGATCATGCAACTATAAAGTACTTATTAACAAAGCCAGATTCAAAGCCACGGTTAATTAGGTGGGTGCTTTTGTTACAGGAGTTTGATATAGAGATTCGTGATAAAAAGGGAAGTGAGAATTTAATTGTTGATCACTTATCTCGAATGGTTAACAATGAAGTAACAAGCAAGGAGAAGGAAGTTTGGGAGTCTTTTTCAGATGAAACTCTTTTATACATTCAACAAAGGTCATGGTTTGCTGATATGGCTAATTTTAAAGTTGCAGGTGTTATTCCTGAGGAATTAAATTGGCAACAGAAAAAGAAGTTTTATTCTGATGCTAAGTAGTTTATATGGGATGATCCGTATTTATTCAAGATTGGAGCAGATAATCTTTTGAGGAGATGTGTAACCAAGGAAGAGGCAGAAGGAATCCTTTGGCATTGTCATAATTCTCCTTATGGAGGACATTATAATGGGGAGTGAACGGCTGCAAAAATTCTTCAGTTGGGATTTTATTGGCCTAATTTATTTAAAGACGCTCACAATCATGCTAGGAATTGTGATAAGTATCAAAAGACAGGAGCTATTTCAAGAAGGCATGAGATGCCATTATAAGGTATTTTGGAAGTTGAAGTTTTTTACTGTTGGGGTATTGATTTTGTTACGCCTTTTCCACCATCATTTAATAATGAATATATTTTGGTGGTTGTTGATTATGTGAGTAAATGGGTTGAAGCTATAGCATGTCCAAAGAATGATGCCAATACGGTGATTAAATTCTTGAAAAGGCAAATCTTCTCACGTTTTGGAACCCCCAGGGTACTTATTAGTGATGGGAATTCTCATTTTTGTAATGCTCAGCTTGCTAAGGTACTTAGACATTATGGGGTGAAACATAAAGTGGTTGCACCTTATCACCCACAAACAAATGGTCAAGGTGAAGTTTCCAATGGGGAAATCATGAGGATATTAGAGAAGACAGTGGCTTTTTCACGAAAGGATTGGTCACATAAATTAAATGATACTCTTTGGGCATACAGGACAACTATGAAGACTTCCATGGGGTTATCACCTTTTCAGATGGTATATGGGAAAGCATGTCACTTGCCAGTAGAGATTGATGAAGGTTGAAAAACAGTTATTTTCATATGTCAATTTGGACCAAATTACACCCTTTACTACTCGAAATGAGCTTAAAATCAAGCAAAACTCAATAAATGAGTCTAGAGAGAGTCAAAAGCTGTTTTTAGCAATTTTATGCTTGTTTTGCATTGTTTTGTAGCTAATTTGAAGAAAGTAAAGAATGGTGTTAAAGATACAGGTCGTTGACTCAAGAAAAGAGCAGAAAAATGAAGATTTGAAGAGTCGACGCACCGTCCGGCGGTGCGTGATAAAGGTTTTTGGAATGATTTGAAAGAATGGTTGAATTATCAAATGGTTGGAGTGCAGAGAAGTCAAACAAAATGCAAAAAAGTCAACCAGTCAACCAGAAAAGTCAACCAGTCAACCAGTTGATCAGAATGCTGAAAAGTTGACCAGAGTGCAGTTGACCAGCGCCGGGTGGTTGACCGTGGCACCGGGCAGTTCTACGGCTTGAGGGAAATCGCCCGGCGGTGAAATTAGGCATCAGGCGGTTGTGAGATGGGCCTGGACCTGTTTTATGTTATTTTTTATGATCTATTTGGGCTTGGACTTTTTTTATGTCATTTTTATGCCCTATTTAAAGGCCAGAACGTCTTAGGGTTGGTATCTTTTGATGGCTTAGGCACAAAAACACATTTTTCACCCCTTTGGGGTAGATTTGGAGATAGTGATAGCTCTCCTTTTCTCCTTTTTAGGGTTTNTATCTCTTTCATTCCATTCTTCACCTAGTTTCTCCATGACAATGGGGAACTAATCTTATTTGTTG
>NC_028357.1:23619652-23675242 GCF_000741045.1 Vigna radiata var. radiata
AATGCATACATCGTTTAACTCATTCGGTGGTATGATCCTTGATTTTGTCGATATGGGGACGTACGGGGAAATCTAGAACTGGGGAAATTCTCCCACAGGTAGTATTGCCTATACATAGGAATATGTGGTAATATGAGGATTGGTTTCATACACACTCCTGTGCTTCAGAATTAATTATTAGGAATGCTAGGAATCGTATGAACTCGTAGTTAAGGATAGGCTTTCTTACCGGTGACAGCGGTAGTAAGTGTTTTAGAGAGTGGCATTAACATTAATGAAGAAGAGAAATTCTTATATGCATGAGAGTGATTAGGTGAAATCTAACCCCAATAACATATTCATCTCATATTCTAATCTTCATCCATCCATCCAATTTTGTGTTTAACCTCAATTGATCAAATTGCATTCATGTTTATTTTTCCGTACTTTATATTGAAAAATCCCAAAATATTATTTTTTATAGTCTTGATTGGTTAAGCAAAAGCACAACAGTTTAGTGCCATGAGTCTCTTGGGAAAACGATACTTGGACTTACCATTCTTTTATTACTTGAACGATTTGGTACACTTGCCAATTTGTCAACAGAGATGGAACATAAGGCTTTGTGGGCTTTGAAATTTTTAAATTTTGATCCTCATGAAATTCAAAGCAAGCGAAGAAATCAATTGTTAGAACTTGAAGAGATGCGGTTACATGCATATCATTCATCTAGGAACTATAAAGAGAAGGTGAAATTTTATCATGACAGAAAGCTGATAAAGAGAGTCTTCACTCCAGGACAGCAGGTGCTATTATTTAATTCACGGTTAAAGTTATTTCTTGGAAAGTTGAAATCAAAATGGTCGAGACCATTTGTGATAAAGTGTGTGTTCCCGAATGGAGCTGTGGAATTAGAAACTCCAGATAATGATGGTTAGCAGCGAAGTTGGGTGGTAAATGGTCAGAGGCTCAAACATTATTTGGGAGGAGAGGTGGAGCAGTTCTCCACGATAATGATGTTGGTGGATCCATGAGGTTTGAGTCAGGCTCGTGACGTTAAACAAGCACTTTTGGGAGGCAACCCAAATTTTATTTTTCTTTTTCTTTGTACTTTGAATTAGTAGTATAGGTTAAGTTTATGTTTGTGTCTATGCTTGGCTTGTACACTGATTCTGATAATGGTTCANTTTTATTGCATGATGAGTTATTTACTACTGATGATTGATTGTGGATGATGATTGTGAATGTATGAATGTTAATATCTAGGTTGATGGTTCACTAATTATGTGAATAGATGAGTAAGTGATTCATGATTATGATTTGATGTTAAGCAGGATTCATGAATGAGAAGTGAGAAAGCATTTGTGTGATATTGACGTGTGCACTGTTCACAGGGAATCATGAATGATATTGACTTAATCTTGATAATTGATTGAATTGCATGTGTATGTCATATGATCAAGGCCATGCTTGGAAAGCCCTTACTTAGCCAAATTTTCACCCAAAGAATTTCAAATGATATACCATTTTTGAACCTTGGCCTTAAACAGTATGAAAACCCTTGTTTGAATTAAATTACCTTGAGTTGGGTTGAGAATAATTATATGTGTTGAAAAGGTTCAAGTTTGGGGTTGTATGGGGAAAGTAAAAGGCAAAAGAAAAAGCATTGAGTTTAAAAGTAAAAAAAGAAAAATGCATGAGAAAGAAAAAGAAAAGAAGAAAAGAGAAAAACATGTAAAGTGAACTCAATGTAAAAGGAAAAAGGGAAGAAGTTGGGAATCAATGAGATTGGTTAAAAAGAGAGCATGCTTGAACTTTGAATGATGATTTAAACTCTCTTAACTCAAGGATTTTGTATTCCAGAAAAATCAATTTTCTTGATAGCCCAGCCACAATACAAGCCTTGGAAAAAGTCCTTGTGATGACATTTGCATGTGAAGATTTTGATTGTTTTAGATGAATGGCAATATTGTTTTATGTGACATGTGAATAGTAAAGAGTAGAGTGACCTCCTAAACACTTGAGAGATTGAGTGAAACACTTGCTTGGTGAGAATTGTTAAATCCATGTTTACATTTATGCTTAGTTGATTGATCATTCATGAACAAAACATTTGTTGGAAAAAGATTGATTATGTGAACTAAATTGGATTGAAAGCATGCATACATCTTTCTAGGATTCCACTGAAATCTGAATTGTAAAATAACTTGTTGTGAGAAAAAGGAATTTTGAAAAGTGTGAATGATTTGATGAAGAAGTGGAAAGCCGAGTTTTGTCTTGTTTGCTTGAGGACAAATAAAGTTCTAAGTTTGGGGTTGTGATAACGGTCTAAAAACCGTTATTTTCATACTTAAATTTGATATTAAAATACACCCTTTAAATCAAGTAAAACACTTAGTTGAGTCTTGTGAGAGTTAAAAGTTGGTTTTAGAGATATTATGCTTGTTTTACATTGTTTTGCAGGGTTTTAAGGTGAATTGAAGATGGAAATGAAGTAAGGTGGACTTAAACCCATGAAAGAAGGAGAAAAATGATGAAAAGAAGGGTCAAGTGAGCCGCTGAGCGCCAGAATGGACCGCTGAGCGCTCAGAGCGATTAGAGGGAAAACGCTCAGCGGCAAAACTATCCGCTGAGCGGTCAAAGCGACTAGAGTGAAACCGCTGAGTGGTGAACTTACGCGCATGGGCGGTTGTCTGTTTTTATTAGCTAGATTCTGTAATCTTTCTGTTATCTTTTTGGGCTTATATATAGCCCTAGTGTGAATCAAAAGGGGATTCTTTTGGCAGAGAGAAACGTCCAGAGCTATTCCACACACCTTGGAGGAGGTTCCTTGGATGCTTAGGCTCCACTCTACCAAGTTTAGGGTTATTTCTTCCATTCTTTCATCATATTTCATCTAGTTTCACCATGATTATGGTGAACTATACCCTAGGTTGTTGGGGAACAATGTAATCCTTTGAAACTCTCACATATCCAAATTCTTATTTATTTTATATGCTTGCATATGCTTGATTTATCAATTGTTGGGTTCTTCACCTTTGCTTAATGCTTTTATCGTTTATATCATTCGGTAAATGTTAATACCGCCTAGGGATTGGGGTAGGACGATCAATTGTATTTTGCTTCCATTTATCATGCATTATTAATTGCTAAGGGAGGCTAGGGATAGCAAGCCGGTAATTAACAATTGACTCTTTTCACCAAGGGATTGGGTTAAGGGTAGACCAAGAAAGTTTGCATGACAATATGATAAATAAGCTAATTAAATGAGAAGAATAGATATATGAGGGTGGATAACATGAAAATGTAAACCCCAACAACTCCATTCATCCATAATTTCTTAAAGCCAATTGAACCATTGCATTTGCATGTTTACTTTTGTTCTTTGCATATACACTTCAACTTAATTCTTCTCTTAAGTCTTACGCGATTTGTTTACATGAAAAGTAAGGCCTAAGAGTCCTTTGAGAAACGATACTTGGACTTACCCATTTATATTACTTGATAACGATGTGGTACACTTGCCAGGGACTTAACATCGATATGATGGAGTTATGATAAAAACTTAACGAATGTGATGTAAATGTTATATTTATGGTTGGTGTTTATTCTGTTAGCTCACTCTTGTATTTTCTTTGTGGTTGTGGTTTCCACCTACGATGATCGTATGACTCGTGTTGTTGTACGAGAGCAGATGATGTTACAAATAATCCAGTGGATGTTTAAAGCAACGAGGATACTGAGAGATTGAGAATTTTATTTCTTTCGGTTATTTTGAACATGATTGACTTTTATTTAAATGTTCAACGATCTAATTTTTTCTTTCAATTGTAAACAATTGTTTTTGAGTTTCATTTAAAAGACCTTTAAAGGACTTGAATTTTCATATACGAGTTGTTTAAATAATTTTTTTTTCACAATAAAAATGGTTTGTTCAAAATGTCTAGAATTAAGATGTTACATATCAAACCTAAATCAGATGACTATTATCCAATTTTGAGTATAGTTCAGTACCATACAAGGCGAAAGGTCTATGCAAAGGTGACAATCAGGCTTTTTAGAGGAGTTGATGATTATTGATAGCTTTAACACACTTTTCGAGAGATATTTCATGTTGACATATCTTGTGATATCCTTTTGGTGCTAAAATGAATTCATATTCTTTGGAAAAACATAGTATAATTATTTATAAGTTGAATTGTGTTATTGTTAAGACTCCGGCAAGTGTACCGAACTGTATCAAGTAATATAAAATGGTAAGACCAAGTATCGTTTTCCCAAGAGATTCACGACACTAAACAGTTGTGCTTTTGCTTAACAAATTAAGACTATAAGAACAATATTTTGGGGTTTTTGAAAGCAAAATGATAAAAGTAAATATGCATGCAATTTGATCAATTGAGGTTAAACACAAAAGTGAATGGATGATTTTGATAACATGAGATGAATATGTTGTTAGGGTTTCGATTTCACCTAATCACTCTCATGCATAAACGAATTCATCTTCTTCATTAATGTCAATGCCACTTTCTAATTTACCCTAAACCCGATGTCTCGGTAAAGAGAGCCTATTCCTAATTACTAGTTTACAATGTCTTGTCTCCCTAGCAATTGATCATGCATTACATTCGCACAAAAGCTTAAAGGCAATCGGTCCTCCTATCCCTATGTCCAGGCAATATTGCTCCCAAGAGAATTTCCCCAAGTCTAGATTTCCCCGTATGTGTCCATATCGACAAAATCAATGATCATGCAATTGAATGAGTTAAACAAATACAATTAATGAAGTAAAGCATATATATTAATAATAAATTCAAATACAAGAGAGTTTAGAGGTTACATCTTCCCCAATAACAAATGAGATTAGTTCTCCACCGTCATGGAAAAAATAGGTGTACAATGGAATGGAAGAGATAGAAACCCTAGAAAGAGAAGAGGAGAGTTCCCGCATCCCTAAATCTGCCCCCAAAAGGGGTGAAAAGTGTATTTCTATGCTTAAGCCATCAAAAGATACAAACCCTAAGACGTTCAGGTCTTTAAATAGGACAGAAAAATAACAAAAACAGGTCCAGGCCCAAAACTGATCATAAAAATAGTATAAAACTGGCCCAAAATTCGCGTTGTCGACGCTCAATGCCAAAATGACGCTCAACAATACGTGCGACACTCAAAAAACGCTTAGCGATGATGCTCTGGCGCAAAACAGTGAAAACTGGCAGAAACTAGCACTTAGCAGTGGCGCACAACACAACTTTTCTACACTCTAGTTGAATGGTTGACTTTTCTGCACTCTGGTTGACTTGTTGACTTTTCTGCACGACAACTCCTTGATACTTCAACCCTTCTTTCAAATCATTCCAAAAACCTACAAAGTCAAGGGAATTTAGTAATAAAATCATCAAGTATAACCTCAACTTCCTTATTCACAAAAGTAAAGCAAAAACATGAGTCAAAGCAAGTTCTAAGTCAAAAAGGATGCATTTAGTATCAAAGTTAAGTACAAAAGTAATTTTTTTCAACCGTTATCACAATCCCAAACTTGAAACTTTGCTTGTCCTCAAGCAAACAAGATGTAACTCAGTCTTCCACCAATCAATACAATGGTTCAACACATTCCACAACTCTTTCTTTCAAGACAAGAGTAATCACTAAAATCAGCTCATCAATAGAATTCGCTCAAGATGCACACATGCTTTGATTCATAACAGCTCATCATGGTGTTCACACAATCACATAATCTCCAACAAATGTTATTCTCATGAATGATCAATTAACTGAGCACAAATGTAATCATGAATTCGTGGAATCATTCCTCACCAGATAAAGTGTTTCACTCAATCACATAGGTTTTTATAGAGGTCACTCCTTCCCTCTACTATCCACATGTCACATAGAACAAAATTGCCTTTCATTTACCACAATCAAACATACTCACACACACATGTCATCACAAGGACTTTTCAAGGCATATAATGAGGCTGGGCTAACAAGAAAAATTGGTTTTTCTAGATCACAAAATCCTTGAGTTAAGAGAGTCATTCAACATTTATCATTCAAGCACAAACTCTCTTTAAACAACCAATCTTACTCATTCCCAACTTTCCCCTTTTTTCATTGAGATTATCTTTCTTTCATTCTATATTTTCTATTTTTTCATGCTTTGATCAACACATTAGCTCAATGCTTATCTTTCTTTTTCAACTTTCCCAATAACCCCAAACTTGAACCTTTATCAATACCACAAATAATTCTCAACTTAACTCAAGGTAAAGATTTTCAAAAAGGGTTTTCACATACTATTTAAGTCTTAGGTTCAAAAAGGGTAGAACACATTGTGCTCTTTTTAAATGGGACGAAAATTTATGCATTAGCTAAGAAAGGGCTAATAAAAAATGGCCTTGATCATATGACACAAGCATGCAATTCAGTCAATCATAGAAACCTAGGCAAAACCATTCATGCTTTTAAGTAGATAACAATCATTCAAAACAAAAACTCTGGAGCTCAAAACCTCACATATAAGCTCACTCAATATTCCAAATATCCTAGATAAACACCCTTCTTAGCATCATAACCACAATCACAACATCATGCATCTGTTCACATAGCTTGTGAACACCCACCTGTATATTAACATATAATGCACAATCTCAACATCAATCAATAACAAGCATCATCAAGCAATACTCATCATGAAAATATCAATAGTCAAACCACTGCATCAGATAAAGTTTTAAACCAAGTACATCAAACCCTACACTAAAAACAAAAGCAAATAAGTTCAAATTACAAAACCAAAAGATAAGAAAAATCTCGTTTTAGTGTAGATAGTCTCCATCAGTAGATGCTATCTCATCTCCTCAGCCCATGTTGTCATCAGAGTCCTCCTCCTTTCCTTCTTCTGCATCCTCAAAGTCAGCATCCTCGTCATCATCCTCCATATCTAGAGCTTTAGTTGCTCCAGCTCCACTAGGTTGTGCCTCATCTTGTGGCCATGCCACCACATCTTTGAACTCCTCCATGGTCCACCTGTGTGCAGGGGGCGGGTCATAAAGCCCTATGATCATCTTAGTTGTGGCCACCTGCCCTCTGTGGATGGACTACAATTTGGCCTCCATCAGAGACATCTACATGTCTCTCATAAGGAAAGGCTTTACATCATGAGCTGATGCATGTCCCTATGGTGGACCTCTCCTCCTAGGCCGTCTCTGAGGCACTAGCTGGGCCGCCTCATCTCCTCCGCAGTATTGCCTATAATAAGCCTCATCAATGGCTTTCCTCGGCCTCTACAATGGTGGAATAGAAGTATCCACTCTAGCTAGCTGACACAAGTGTGTAATGAGCGAAGGATGTCCCAAGGGTGCCTTATTGTTTGTAGTGAGGGCGCAACTCTGAATCTCATTTGCTATTATTTGACAAATGTTCACATTCATTCCTCTAAGCACGTAGTATAAGAACGTTACCCTAGCAACAGTGATGTCCGAGACATGAGAGGAGGGTTGGATGTTAGCCTGAGAGAATGTCATCCAATACTGTGCTAAAGGCATCAAGTTAGCCCTCTTGATGTGCACAACTGCACCACTATTGTTTCTACAAAAATGCCCTTCAGGCACACATAACGTGCTCTTAATGTCATCAAAGTTGGTGCCTTCCTCCATAATGAGTGCAAACTAGCACTGCATACCTATCCATTCAGTGTTAAGGAACCTGTTTATAGACTCAAGATCATACCCAATGATTCTTCCATGGACATAACTCATATAATCCTTAGAATGGGGGTCCCCCAATGGCTTTGCATTGGTATAAAATACCTTCACCAGTGTAGCTAGTCTCTCCCAGTGTCTGCTCTCCATCTCCTCTCCAAACTGTGGAGCCAAGTTTGGAATCCATTCTGCCTTGCGTTCCATTAGGAGTCGCCTATCTTGAACAAGGCAATGATGTTGCTCATGTCTTTTGGAGAGGAACTTGTTGGAATAGAACCTCTCTGGTTCTCTCCTCTTGTTTCCAATAGTTTTGATCCTCTTGCTAGATGAGGAGGTCAACCCTACATCAAATACAATTCACAAAACCAAAGGAAAACTCATTAAGCGTTAACAAACCACAAAACCTCATTCAAATAAGTTGCCTATCAGCGCTGAGGGCAAAACAAGGCCCCTCAGCGTCACCTACAACCAAAACACATAGAAAAACCAAGCAAAATTAAGAACTGCAGAGTCGCGCTCAACGTCAGTTACCGTTGAGCGGTATCAATACAAATTTTCAAAATAACCTTAGCTAGCTTCTAATCTCCACCTACATGCAATTTTTTTAGTTCCAAACCTCAATCATATATTTTAATCGGTCCAAACATCAATTATTTCACTTAATCATGCAAAAACATCAAAAGCTCTAAAAATTCATGCTTAGACAACCAATCTTATACAAAATCATGTTCTTAAAACGCTAGAATGAAAAATGTATGACTTACTGGGTAGAGATACTCAAATGTGTGCAAGATGCTTGATGAATGTGACGAATACTCAACCCCAACTATTGTGCTCTCACAAAAACCCCAAACTTAGATGATGAAGTGGTGCAAAAATGGTGGAGAAAGGGTTTTTGAGAAGAGGGGTGAAGGAGAAAGTGGAGAGAGTGTTGTGGAAAGAGCTTGGGAGTGGCAAAAGTGAGTTAGAGTCGAATGAGGATGCTTAGGCGAGACCTAGGGTAAGCAAAGTGTGAAATGGGCCAACTCACGCTGGGCCTAAAATTTAAAACCCCAAAATCAGTTCTGCAGGTCCACCGCTCAACGCTAGTTACCGCTGAGCGGTAAGCGCGATTTATAAGCATCATTGACCAAGTGCCACTAGAATTCAACTCTTAATTTTCAATTTCATGCAATTTCCACTCACTCCACTCAAACATTTAATAGTCAAACCCTAAAATGCAACTAGAGCATAATCAAAACAAGAAACAAAAATAAATCAATCAACTGGGTTGCCTCCCAGGTAGCGCTTGTTTAACGTCATGAGCCTAACCCAAACTCTTTCTAGCACCCATCAGTAGGTGCAAACCTTACCATCACTCATCAGTAGGGGTACCTTCCTATATCCTTCAGTAGACACTTAATCATCTAGCATCCCTCAGTAGATGCTACCCAATAAGCAGTGTTCAAAAGTGTTTAAAATTACATCACCAAAATAAAAATCAAAGAAATTAATGTTTTTAAATCACTGAGGTGCTTGTTGACTCATTGGAAAGCGTACCAAATCGTGCAAGTAGTAAAAACGGTAAGACCGGGTATCGTTTCCCAAGAGACTCGGTCAACACTTTACGATTGTATAATTAACTAACTAACTTAGGCTAAAGAATGATTCCCTTTTATATGAGTTTTTGTGTAATTAAAGTAACTATAAAATATAATTGATAAAAGTGATCTTAAGCACTCAAACACTTGGAAATGGTAGGATTAGAAATGAAATGGAATGGTATTGTTGGGGGTATGCTTTCACCGACTTCACTCTTATGCAAATAAAATCACTTCCTCTTCATTAATATGTCAATGTCAATCTAATAATATACTCAAACCCAATCCCTTGGTAGAAAGAGTCTAGATTCACTTATTAAATCGCAATCCCTTGGCAACCTACCAAGTTCACCCGCATTAAGAAATGAGATTTTTAAGACAACCAAAGGTCCTAGTTCTATCCCTAGACACTATTTCCTTTAGGTGTTTAACCCAAGTCCGGATTTACTCAACATTTCCCAATATTAAGCAAACCCTAAATTCAAGTCATGGGTAGCTACTTCACAACAAGCATTAAGAGAAGGAGTTAAACACTAACAATCAATGAAAGAGGCATATATTCATTCAAAACAAAGTGCTTTACATAAAAGTTCAGTGGCTACAACAATCCCCCAACAATAATGAAACTAGCTCTCCATGAATGGAGAGCTCAAGCTTACAACAATGGTGGAAATGGAAGAAAGAAGAGAACCCAAGGATGAAGAAGGACTGTTCCCACAACTCCAAGCTCGCCTCCAAGAGCTCCCATAGAGAGAAAACGCGTTTAGGTGGCAAAAGATACAAAGCTCTTCGCGCCTCCAAGTGAAATAGGGCAAATCTTCCATGTCAGCAAAGTTGGCGCTCAAGCCCCCCAAAAATGGGGCGCTCAGGCGCGCGACAATCAAACTGAGGAACTGGTGCACTGGCGCTCGAGCCCCCTTAGGCCAGGGGGGCTCGAGCCTGATTTCAGCAGATTTCTAGTTCTTCATTTTTGTTGTTCTTCTTGCTTTTCTTGGTTTCCAATGCCTTCATTTGATGCATATACTTCTTCCAATTCCATTAAGCACATAAAAGCAAGGATTAGTGAACAAAATATCCCATTAAAGCTTGGGGTGCAACCACTTAACAAACTAAAAGAAAACTAGGATTTACAAGGTAAAAAGTTAAGAAAGGGTTGACATTTTCTTTTGATTCATCACTGAAATCATGGTAAAATATGTCATTATCAGTGCTTCCCAGCAAGCGCTCTTTTAACGTCATTAGCTTGACCCAATAAAGCTCAAACACCCATCAGTAAGTGTTGATATTCTCCTTGCTTAATATTTTTTTTCTTCTTCCTGTTGAATTTCTTTAGAAATTTGATAAAACCAAGCACCTGTTTCCATGTCTCAATCATCAATTTCTTGAAGATTTCCATAAAGCACTTAAATTCCTTTTCCTTCCTATGATACTTCTTTGGATGAGGAAAGGGTTTTTCATATGATTCCTTCTTCTTTCCTCTCATCCTCTTTTTCTTACTTTTCTTCTTCCTCAATTTTCTCTTTTTCTTTTCTCTTACTTTCTTCTATATTTTCACACACTTTCTCTTTTTTTTCTTTTCTCTCAACCACTTCTTTTTCTTTCTCTTCATCATTATCTTTCTCACTCAACCTTTTTGTTTCTTTTTCCTCTATCTTTTCCTCATCTCTCTTAATCTTTTCCTCATCAACAACCTTGTCACTTCCAATGATAGTGGCTTGGCATTCCTTCCTAAGGTTAACTTCAATATTAACCCCAGAATCTTCCAATTTCTCAATTAAGTGACCAAGTTTCATCTCCATCCTTTTGGATATTGCTTCAATGCGTTTCTGAGTGGAGATGACATTTTGCACAGATTGTTGAAAGGCGTCCTCCAACTTTGCCATGGATAGAGAGTGTTGTTGCTGCCATTGGTGTTGTGGTAAACTCTCAAATTGTTCGACAGCTTGCCCCAATTGGCTTTGATCCATGCTTGAGTGAGGTTCCCACAAGTGGTTGAGATTATCTTGGTAGAATTGACTGCCCATATAATTAATTTCTTGCCTTTATTGCATCTTGCAAACATTAGGCACAAAATCCTAAAAAACATTTATTAGAACAAACAAAAATAAACATAAAATATAATCAAGTCAAAATTAATTAATAATCACACGAATAGAATAGTTAAACCACGAGTCCCCGGCAACAGCGCCAAAAACTTGTTACGACTCCGGCAAGTGTACCAAATCGTATAAACTAATATAAGCGGTAAGACCGAGAATCGTTTTTCCTAGAGACTCATTGGCCTAGACAATTGTTGGGGAAAATCAGTAAGTGTACCGAGTCGCACAAGTAATATAAAATGGTGAAACCAAGTATCGTATCCCAAAGGAACTCGGCGCTAAACAGTTGTATGAAAACAAGATTAATTAAGACTTAAAAATAAAAAGAGATCATGGTTTGTGTTGCAAAAAAAATAAAATAAAGCAAAGTAAAAGTGATCAGTGGCAAAAGAGCACAGAGATGAATGGAGGTTGATTAATATGAGATGAATATGTTGTTGGGGTTAGACTTCACCAAGTTCTCTCTCATGTATATAAGAATTCTTCTTTATTCATTAATGCCAACATCCCTCACTAAAACACTTAAACCCGATCCCTCGGTCAATAAGCATGTCCCTAATTACCAATTCATACAATTCTTAGCATTCCTGGTAAAAAGATGTGAAGATCAAGAGGTTAAGACGACTAAGACTCATACCCTCATCCTTGAGCCATATAACCCTTAGGAGTAATTTAACAATAACCTGAATTGTAAGGAACCTCCCAGCACTCATGCAACTCACAGATAATGCTATTGTATAAGCAAGAATAAGAACAGATAAACTACTCTAACAATTAATGAAATAAAGCATATAGAATTAAGAACAAATTCAAATACATGAGAGTTTACAAGGTTTCGTCATTCCCCAACAACAAGTAGAGTTTAGTTCCCCATAGACATGGGGGAACCTATGAACAATGGAAGAGAAGAAGAAGAATCTAAGAATTGGCTAGGAGTGTATTGCTATGCTCGCTTCTGCTAAGGATGCAAAACCTAGAGCCCCAGGGTCCTTTAAATAATGCCAGAAGTGTCCCAAATTGCAGCTCGGTCCAAAAGAATCAAATCAGAGCAGAAACAGGGCCCGATCCAGGTCAAATCTCGCTCAAGCATCACAGGGCGCTCGCCCGGGCTTGAATTAAGGCTTCTATAAGGCTTGGGTGCCAGTTTTGGATGCCTGGGCTACAAGCGGCCGTCACCCGGGCGCCAGGTCCGTCACCTGGGCGACGAGCGGTATTTCCTGCTCGCAAATTTTGCACTTCCAGGTGCTCTCCTGGGCTTCGGGTTTTCTCCCTTCTTGGTGTCTTTTTGACCCCTTTTGAGCTCCGTCTTCATGGATTCTTACTTATTCTTCCTTTATTACTTCAATATTTGTTAAAACAAGGGGAATTTGTTAGAAAACAGTCAAAATCAACCTCAACTCTCTTATTCACACAATTTACTGAAAACATATGAGTTCAAGCAAGTTTCTAAGTCAAAAAGGGTGCTTTTAGAATCAAAATCATATAGCAAATAACGGTATTTTAATTAGTTATCACAACCCCAAACTTAGAACTTTGCTTGTCCTCAAGCAAACAAGATGCAACTCAGCTTTTCAGAACAATCACTACAGTGACTCAACCTTTTTCAAAAACTTTTCAAGACAAGAAATTACTTTCATCAAGTTTGCATAGGATCTCAGTCAAGATGTGCAAATGTTTCAATGCATTTGACAAATACTATCCTTAAGAATGATCAATCAACCAAGCAGATATTCAATTAGAAATTCAGAGAACTATTCCTCACCAAAGAAAGTGTTTCACTCAAGCACTAAAAAATATATCACTTAAGCATTCAAAAGTGTCTCACTCAACTCACAAGTGTATGGTGTGGTGTTTCTCTCTGTTGTTACAATGTCACACAAATTAATTTTTCCTTTCATTTACCCATAATCAAACATACTCACAAACAGGTTGTCATCACAAGGGCTTTTCATGGCTTGTAACTTGGCTGGGCTAAGAAGGAAATTGGTTTTTCTGGTCAGCAAAGTTCCTTGAGTTAAGAGAGACATTTATGAATTCATCTTTCAAGAACAACTCTCTTATCTTTTTCCCAGCCTTCCTTTGCAGTGAGCTCTTTATTTTTCTTTTCTCACTTTTTCTTCTCTTTAGCCTTTTTCTTGCTTTTCTTTTGATTTTTCTGTTGCTTGCATACAGCTTAGAGAGCTGGTTTGTGTCCTGGTGATGAGTCGATATTTTATTGATTTCAGTTAGTTTATTGTACTGAATTTAATCAGGGAATTGTGCTTAATTCTCTGGTATTTTCCCGTTTTTCCTAATTATGCTTAATTTGACCAGAAATTCTAATTTTAATTAATTTGAATTTTTTGAGCTAATTAT
Source organism: Vigna radiata var. radiata (assembly GCF_000741045.1). Classification (NCBI taxonomy): domain Eukaryota; kingdom Viridiplantae; phylum Streptophyta; class Magnoliopsida; order Fabales; family Fabaceae; genus Vigna; species Vigna radiata. The sequence continues at coordinate 23,633,369 of NC_028357.1, forward strand.
TTGCATTATTATTTTCAGGGAAAATTGTGGAAATACAATTTGGGACATTTGGAGTGCTATCAATTAATTCAAGACTCTTCACTTAGACATTTCAAATTTAATTATATTGTAACTTAGTAGTATAGATTATTTTTAATTAAACTTTTGCACATTGGGCCATTGTTAAAAATTATGAGGAGTCCAAAATTGTAGGACACTTGGCACCCTAGGTTTTATTTTTTTTTAGGGTGGACCCCACCCCTTTTAGGACACATGATCCTAGAAAATATTCAATCAGCCGTCACTTACCTTATTCATAGGAGGCTGCAACGTTTTTTTAAAAGAGAGCTCTCATTCTCGACATTGAAGGGAATTGGCTGGAGCTATGTTTATTTTTTTTAGATGATGGATGAATGAAGAAATGTGATGGCACGGTTTCCATGGGTGCATTGACGGTCTGGTGATGATTGGATAACGCATGGTTTTATTTCTTTTAGCAAGAAGTTGCACAATTTTATTACTTGGAAGCCGCCACCTACACGGATGGGAATTTTTGAGGTGCAAGGGCTGGAACATCTCGGCTTTTCTTTGGGAATCATGGAATTTTGCTATTTTATTTTGCTTATAATACTAATTCATGATGCAGCGCGGGTTTTTCTTTTATTAAGTTTTATTCATTTAGCTTTTCCATTTCATGATGCAGCGCGGGTTTATCTTTTATTAAGCTTTATTCATTTAGCTTTTCTAGTTCCATGTCTTGTTTGCATTTAAATGCTTAACTCATCATTGCATATTAATTTCGTTAATAGAAAGCATATTTTAGATATACGAAATGCATTATGCGTTCAAGGCTTGTTAACGTTTCGAATTGATTTTTGCTGAATCATCAATTGCTTCTTTTAATGCTAATAGTCATTGAAGTTAGTTTTCCTTGCTTTCAACTTAACGCATACTTAACGCATCTTTAGAATTTTTTTTTTATTTTCTTTTATTTTAAATTAGTTTAGGTTTTAGATAAACTTTATGTNTTTTTATTTTCTTTTATTTTAAATTAGTNTGAAATGTAGGTTGANTTGTTTNTAATTTCTTTAATTTAGTTTTGTATTTAATTTAATTTAACTATGTTTAGATATTTGTTTAGTCTAGTATTGGGTTTAGCATTTTCACTCTCTTTAACGCTTTTTATGATGTTCGAATGTGTTTAATTTTTATTTTTAATTTCGTCAGTTGCATTCACAAACAAAACCAATTTCACAACCCCCCCCTTTCGTGTTAGACTTGACTCTGAACCGCAGTTGGTCCTTGAGAGACGACCTAGGGGTCATTCCCTAGCATTATACTGCATTTCTGAATTGCAATCAAATTTGTATGGGCCGCGACACCCATCAAATTTTGGCGCCATTGCCAGGGACCAACGGTTCAGTTTTAGGTCTTTTGTTGTGTTTGCGTGTGTTGTGTTTTGTCTCGTGTTGTGAGTGTGATGTTTTGTTTTGTGTGTCGTGTCATGTGCATTGCATTTAGATAACTTCAGTGCATATTTTCATTGCATTCTTCTTTTACCCTTTCTTTCCCATGTCTCCCTATTTTGGCTATGTGAACACTGCTTCTTCTGCCTATGTCTATGATTATGATTCTCCTTCTGCATCTGACTCTGAGTATGGTTCTCATATATACTCTGCTGTTTTCTATGTTGAGAACAGAACGGTTCCTCCTCTATCTCATGAGAGTGCTCCTAGGGAGCCGTTTCCACTTGATGAGGAGGATATTCGTTGTGTTTTCAACACTAGACTGATAGATTTGCTGCTTAGTTTTCATGGTTTTGCAGGTGAATGCCCATATAGACATTTGGAGGAGNTCTACANCATATGCTCTTCAATGAAACCTCTAGATGTCCCGGATGAGGACATGTTCTTAAGGGCATTTGAGTACTCATTACATGGAGCGGCAAGGGATTGGTGTTGTTGTATTACTCCAAGATCCGTCACCAGTTGGGAAGATCTTGAGCATCAGTTTCTTGACAAATTCTCCCCTGTGCGGTATGGTTACAACGACGATCCTGGGTGGACTGATCCTAAGTTGGGATGGTATGGTACTTCACAGCATCAATATCAAGAACCATCATTCTAGACTCCTTGTATGCCTTCCCCACCTGTCCAAGAACCACAGCAACTGCAGTTTCATGAGCCTGCCCAAGCAACTCCTCATCCTCCCACTACTTCTGAGCCTACATTGAAGGAGTTGTTGAGACAGATGACTGCTCAAAATATGCAGTTTAAACAAGAAACTAGAGATCAGATTAAGCAGTTTCAGGAGTTTCAGCAGGAATTTATAGCTTCATTTCAGAGTTTGAGCAATCGGTTGGGGCAGATGGCAACTCAACTCACTGAGGAACAGTCTCATGTTTCAAAGGAATCCCCATTTCAGGTTGTTCAGCTTCCAGATGATGTTGGTGTCATCCACATAGGAGATGGGGAGCAGAGTCATGAGCTTACTATTGCGTCATCTACTTCCCCACCGTCCTATGCCTTCCCTCTTGCACTTGAGGATGCAGTTGCTCATTCCGCTGTTATTGGTGAGATGAATCATGAATCAGCACAGGTTTTCTCTAAACTTGAATTCCCACTTGATTTGCCTGTGTTGTTTATGCATTCACATATTCTTGATTCTGGTGAGAAGTCACATGTTAGTGTTGATTTTGATATGGAAACTGTGAAAACTGAAGATGCTTTAGACTTGGGATTAAATTTTGATCTTTCATAGTTTTCTGAAAATTTTAAATGTAGTTGTGAAGTTGGTTCTTGCTCTATTTGTGTTGAAATCAATTTTGTGATACAACCAGCTTCCAACTTTATGATTGGTGATACTAACTGTGAATCTGATGAAAATGTTGAGGACCAGGCAGATATGAGCAGATATTTTAAGCCAGGTGGACTTTCTTCGTCTTCCACGACTGAAGGTGATTTACTGATGAATCATCCCTTCCTTGATCCGGTTATGGAAGACATTTCTCTTCTGGATCAAATTTGGCGAATAAAGTCCTTCCTCAACACTTCATTTCTTGATCCATTTATGGAAGACACTTCTCTACAAGTCCAAAATTGGCAACTGCCACCATGACCAGGGGAGTTTTCTTTTCCCTTCTTCTCCTCCTTTCCTCACTTTTATTGCACTTGTCCATGATCTGTAGACTGTTCTGATTTCTGATTTGATGATTGTGACACATTGAGGACACTGTGTAGTTTAAGTGTGGTTTATTGGGGGAGAATTCTATTTTCTTTTTTAGTTTATGTTTTCTGCGTAAAAATTTTTGTTTTCTAGGTAGTTTTTTTTTTTGTTTTGCGTACAGTTTTGCATGTTTCTCTTGATTTCTGGACTTTGTTAGGTTGTCAGTTTGTCCTTCACTTCATTGATACTCTGATTTGTTGCATTCCTTGCTCTTCTTTGCTTAGGAATATGATTATGATGTTCGAGAGGTTGATTTAATTGTGACAGAAATACCCTGTGTGAGATTTGAGCCATTTGATATTCTTTCTTGTGTGATATGTCTCTTGATTGCTTGCACATATGCCTTGGCTTGACTCTTGTTGATGATTCTTGATTGATATGCATGTTTGGAAGTGATAAAGGCAGTTTTGTTGTTGAGCCTTTCTAGCCAGATGAGCCTACCTTGTTGTGATCCCTTGATAACCCCTTTTGAGCCTATACTTTCCCCATTTCTTTATTTTGAAGCTGATACACTAGCCCTAAGTGAAAAACCATGATTACCTTAACCTTAGGGAATTTTGGAGCTTTGGAATTGTTTTGGGAATAAGTGCGGTCTCCTGGAAGATTATGATGAATTGGCTAGTTGGTTCCTCTTCTTGTTTGTTTTTGTATATATGTTGTGTTATCTTGTCTCTTAGAGTTGTGTTCTGAAAAGAGAGAAAAGAAAAGAGACAAGATGAAAAAAAAAAGAAAAAAATATAGAAAAAATGAAAAAAAAAATTGTGAATAAAGGAGTCAAGAAGATGATGGAATTGAAGGTTTTGGGTGTGAGTATACTGTGTTTTCACTTGTTCCCCATCGCTCCTCTATTTCCTTTGGTCTGTAGCTTCTCACCCATATTTATCCTCCCTTTTCCTTGACCCCATTGCATCCATAAAAGACCTTTTGATTTGAACATGCATATATGTTTTGAGTGTCGATATTAGAGGCTTGCCAAGACTGTTTGTTGCCTGCTTTCTTGAGTGCATTGAGTTGAATTGTTCACCCTAGACACTTGAGAGAAACATTGATAGTGTATCTGTGAGGTTCTGTTGCTTTTGATTCTCCTCTTGAACTGATTGATTATTTTGCCATGCTTGGAATTGCTTGGATAATTTCTCTGAGTATCTGTTTTCTCTGACTCTGTGCGGCATACTGTCCACTTCCTTTCATCGTCTAGATTTCTTGAGAATTGTGTAATTCTGTTTGTTTCTTTCATTGTGAGTCTTTGTTGTCTGTCTGCTGAGTTTGTGTCAATTCCCTAATGTCCGTTGACCTGTTCCCTGATTTGCGTCTTGATGAGTCGATATTTTATTGATTTCACTTAGTTTATTGTACTGAATTTAATCAGGGAATTGTGCTTAATTCTCTGGTATTTTCCCGTTTTTCCTAATTATGCTTAATTTGACCAGAAATTCTAATTTTAATTAATTTGAATTTTTTGAGCTAATTATTTGCATTATTATTTTCAGGGAAAATTGTGGAAATACAATTTGGGACATTTGGAGTGCTATCAATTAATTCAAGACTCTTCACTTAGACATTTCAAATTTAATTATATTGTAACTTAGTAGTATAGATTATTTTTAATTAAACTTTTGCACATTGGGCCATTGTTAAAAATTATGAGGNGTCCAAAATTGTAGGACACTTGGCACCCTAGGTTTTATTTTTTTTTAGGGTGGACCCCACCCCTTTTAGGACACATGATCCTAGAAAATATTCAATCAGCCGTCACTTACCTTATTCATAGGAGGCTGCAACGTTTTTTTAAAAGAGAGCTCTCATTCTCGACATTGAAGGGAATTGGCTGGAGCTATGTTTATTTTTTTTTAGATGATGGATGAATGAAGAAATGTGATGGCACGGTTTCCATGGGTGCATTGACGGTCTGGTGATGATTGGATAACGCATGGTTTTATTTCTTTNAGCAAGAAGNTGCACANTTTTATTACTTGGAAGCCGCCACCTACACGGATGAGAATTTTTGAGGTGCAAGGGCTGGAACATCTCGGCTTTTCTTTGGGAATCATGGAATNTTGCTATTTTATTTTGCTTATAATACTAATTCATGATGCAGCGCGGGTTTTTCTTTTATTAAGTTTTATTCATTTAGCTTTTCCATTTCATGATGCAACGCGGGTTTATCTTTTATTAAGCTTTATTCATTTAGCTTTTCTAGTTCCATGTCTTGTTTGCATTTAAATGCTTAACTCATCATTGCATATTAATTTCGTTAATAGAAAGAATATTTTAAATATAGGAAATGCATTATGCGTTCAAGGCTTGTTAACGTTTCGAATTGATTTTTGCTGAATCATCAATTGCTTCTTTTAATGCTAATAGTCATTAAAGTTAGTTTTCCTTGCTTTCAACTTAACGCATCTTTAGAATTTTTTTTTTATTTTCTTTTATTTTAAATTAGTTTAGGTTTTAGATAAACTTTATGTNTTTTTTTTATTTTCTTTTATTTTAAATTAGTTTAGGTTTTAGATAAACTTTATGTTTTTTTATTTTCTTTTATTTTAAATTAGTCTGAAATGTAGGTTGAGTTGTTTTTAATTTCTTTAATTTAGTTTTGTATTTAATTTAATTTAACTATGTTTAGATATTTGTTTAGTCTAGTATTGGGTTTATCATTTTCACTCTCTTTAATGCTTTTTATGATGTTCGAATGTGTTTAATTTTTATTTTTAATTTCGTCAGTTGCATTCACAAACAAAACCAATTTCACAACCCCCCCTTTCGTGTTAGACTTGACTCTGAACCGCAGTTGGTCCTTGAAAGACGACCTAGGGGTCATTCCCTAGCATTATACTGCATTTCTGAATTGCAATCAAATTTGTATGGGCCGCGACACCCATCACCTGGTAACCCCAAACTTGAACCTTTGTCAATACCTCATCAAATGTTCTCACCTTAACTCAAGGTAAAAAAAAATTCAAAAAGGGTTTTCAAAACATGTCAGACTCAAGGTTCAAAGGTTAGAAAAATTAGTTCTCTTTTCAGTGGGCAACAATATTCTGAAGGCCAAAAGAATAGGGGATAACAAAAGATGGCCTTGATCATATGAAACCTGCAAACAAGTAGTTCAATCACAGAAAATTTGGGCAAAATCATTCATGCTTTCAGAGTAACAACAATTATTTTAAAAACAACTCTGAAGCTCAAAACTCACACAGGTAAACTCACAAGTTCTCGCATTTAGTATCTCAATCAAACTTTATTCAAGCACCTGCCTCAACATTTTATTATCATGCATCATCTCAACTTTAATCAAACACTAAAATTTTCAAAAAGAAAACTTGTCACACAAAACAGGCATAGTTGAATCAATGCAGTTTAATTCATTCAAGCAGAGCACACAAAAATAAAATAAAAAAAAAAGAAAACACACATTCACACTAAAAATTAAAAATTAAAAGTAAAGGTTCAGAGCTCTGGGTTGCCTCCCAGCAAACGCTTCTTTAACGTCACTAGCTTGACCCAATAGGCTCATGTCACATCACCTAGCTACATCTTTGATTGTAGTATCATCCTTTCCCTTAGCATGTCAACTGGTCTTCAGCATCTTCCTGTTCACCTTTTTGGTTCTCCTAGAAATAGGAGATTCAATCTCTATTAATCCATCCGTTGTGAAGTCCTTTACCACCTAGAGCTTCTTGTTGAATTGTACACAGAGGTCTGGTCTCAGTTCTTCCTCCTTCTTCAAAGGACTTTGGTGAACATCTGCTCCTTTGTTGTCTTTTTCCTTCTGCAGTACCTGTGACAGAAAACACTTTTTACTTTTCCTCTTTGGTTTGGCGGTTCTGATACCTTTCCTAGGTGCATCTTTAAATGCAGCTTTGGGATTGGTTCTCTTTTCTTCAACCTGTCGCCTTGCCTTACAAGCACTCAGGATCACTTCCTCTTCTTGGTCTTTAAGGGCTATGGTTCCTTCATCAACATTGATGATTACTTTGGCCGTCTTCAGGAACGACCTTCCAAGAATGATAGGGATCTCTGCATTTTCTTCCATCTCCAGGATCACAAAGTCTACCAGGAACATCAAGTTGTCAACTTGCAACTTTACATTTTCTAGCACACCATAGGGCCTTTTAGGGGATCCATCTGCCATGAGGAGAGACATCCTTGCAGGCTTTACTTCTAACTCCCTCATCTTTTTAAGAAAATCCAGGGGCATTAAGTTAATGCTGGACCCCAAATCAATCAAGGCTTTCCTAATTTTGTGCTCCCCAATGTTGCAAGGAATAGTGAAACTTCCTGGGTCTCCTTCTTTTGGAGGAAGAATCCTCTGTAAGATCACACTGCAATCCCCCCGTTCTTCAGTTGTCTCCTCTTTTAAATCTTTCTTTTTTAGGAGCTTTTTCAAAAATTCCTTGTATTCAGGGATCTGCTGCAAGGCTTCTGTCACAGGAACTTTTGTTCCTAATTTTTTTGAAATTTCTTCAAGGCATCCTGATTGTATTTTTCTTGTATTCTGCTCTTCAGGGTGCTTGATATTTTTCTAAAAATTTTCCTTTTTCTTCTTTCTTAGCCTCTTCTTTTTCTTTCTCCCTCAAAATTTCTTTTTCTTCTCTCTTTTCTTTTATCTCTTCCTCTTCCTCACTCAAAATTTCTTTTCCACTCCTTTCTTCTCACCCTCACTCAATCTTTCTTTTTCTTCTTCCTCACATTCTTTTTCTCCCTCTTCTATTTTTTTACTCTTGTTTTCTTTCCTCTCTTTTTCTCTCTCATCTTCCAGGCTTGCTATAACCTTGCATTCTTCTTTGGGATTAACCTCAGTATTAGTCCCAAAGTTTTTATACGACTTCTCCTGCATTTGATTGACTGTTTGGATCAACTGGCCCATTTGTGTTTCCAGGTTCCTGATAGCCGCTTTTGTGTTCTTTTGATTAGAATGGGTTGCCTGTATGAACTGATTGAGAGTTTCTTGAAGTTGTGTAGTTTTGTCTGATGAAGAGGGTTGTTGTTGCCACTGTTGCTGCTGCTGTGGTGACTTATAGTATTGTCCACCAGTTCGTCTAAATTGTCCTGGTCCATTACTTGGGTGAGATCGCCACCCTTTATTATATTTATTGGAGCGGAACTAGTTTTGATTGCCTATGTAATTAAATTCTTCATTCATATTCTTGGGCAATGCACATTGACCATTAATATGGTCACCACCACATAACTCACAGAGTTGTTGTTGAAGTTGTGTCACGCTCTGATGTTCTTTCTGTGGCTGCATCATTTTCTTGGTAAGGATCTTCAATTGTTGAGTGATGATTTTATTCTATTCGAGTAAGGCATCATAAGGCTGCAATTGGAAAACCCCTTTAGGTTGGGATGGAGTTCCCCTTTCACTGAGTGACTCATTATCACTAGCAGCCATGTTTTCAATTAATTCATAGGCCTCATCAGGGGTCTTGCATTTGATCCTGCCTCTAGCTGAAGCATCTAGCATCAATTTGGTTTGTGACCCAAGGCCTCCAAGAAAGAGAAGGATCACTGTTCCTTCATCAAAACCATGGGTAGGTGTCTTTCTCAACAAGCTCTTATATCTTTCCCATGCCTGTCGCAGGGTCTCCTCCATGCCTTGTCTAAAGGAAGATATATCTTGCTTCCCTTTGTTGATCTTTACTGGTGGGAAGTATTTGTTGAGGAATTAGGCCACCACATCCTCCCATTGAGTGAAGTTGTTCTTAGGAAAAGACTTCAACCATACTTTAGCATCACCTCCAAGAGAAAAGGGGAATAGGCTCAGTTTGATAGCCTCATTAGGAACCCCATTTATTTTCACAGTGTTGCAAATCTCATCAAAGGTGGTCAAATGATCATATGGACTTTCATGAGACAGTCCATTGAATTGGTTGCTCTTTACCAGTTGAATTAGAGCAGGCTTCATCTCCATGTTGGCAGCATTGACCTTTGGCCTTGCAATGCTATTAAAGTGATGCGGGCCAAAACCTGTGGTGTAATCTACCAAGGTACGTTTAGCACAACTTTCTCCTTCACCAGTGTGGGAAGCCATTGTGTTGATCTCTAGAGAAGGTTCTCTGGATAATGTGTTTGTCCTTGGCCTTCTATTGGTCTCAAACCCTTTAAGAAGAGGTTCATAATTTTTGCTCCTGGTTTTGACACAATCCTGCACAAACAAACAAACAAAATACTAGAAGATATTGTTAGCACAAAAAATAAAATGCAATAAAACAAAAATGGAAATTAGGCATTTGAAAGATAAAAATAAAAATCAAAATAAAAATGGGAAGAATAAAATAAAATAAAATAAAGCCAAAATTAATCAAGATTCACACAAATAAAATAGCTTAAACCGTGAGTCCCCAACAACGACGCCAAAAACTTGTTGGGGCAAATCGGCAAGTGTACCGAGTCGCACAAGTAATATAAAATGGTAAGACCAAGTATCGTATCCCAGAGGACTCTCGGCGCTCAACAGTTGTGTGAAAACAAGAATAATTAAGACTTAAAAATAAAAAGAGATCATGGTTTGTGTTGCAAAGAAAATAAAATAAAGCAAAGTAAAAGTGATCAGTGGCAAAATAGCATAGAGATGAATGAAGGTTGATTAATATGAGATGAATATGTTGTTGGGGTTATACTTCACCAAGTTCCCTCTCATGTATATAAGAATTCTTCTTTATTCATTAATGCCAACGTCCCTCACTAAAACACTTAAACCCGATCCCTCGGTCAATAAGCTTGTCCCTAATTACCAGTTCATACAATTCCTAGCATTCCTGGTAAAAAGATGTGAAGATCAAGAGGTTAAGACGACTAAGACTCATACGCTCATCCTTGAGCAATATAACCCTTAGGAGTAATTTAACAAGGACCTGAATTGTAAGGAACCTCCCGGCACTCATCCAACTCACAGATAATGCTATAGTATAAGCAAGAATAAGAACAGATAAATTAGTCTAACAATTAATGAAATAAAGCATATAGAATTAAGAAAAAAATTCAAATACATGAGAGTTTACAAGGTTACATCATTCCCCAACAACAAGTAGAGTTTAGTTCCCTATAGACATGGGGGAACCTATGAATAATGTAAGAGAAGAAGAAGAATGGAAGACTAAGAATTGGTTAGGAGTGTATTGTTATGCTCGCTTCTGCCAGGGATGCAAAACCTAGAGCCCCAGGGTCCTATAAATAATGCCAGAAGTGTCCCCAATTGTGGCCTGCTCCAAAAGAATCAAATCAGAATAGAAACAGGGCCCGATCCAAGTCAAATCTCGCTCAATCAGAGTAAGGCTTGGGCGCTAGTTTTGGACGTCCGGGCTATGAGCGGTCGTCGCCCGGGCGACGAGCGGTGATTCCTGCTCGCAAATTTTGCGCTTCTATCGCCTAATGCTCGCTTGGGCTTCGGGTTTTCTCCCTTCTGGGTGCCTTTTTGACCCCTTTTGAGCTCCGTCTTCATGGTTTTTCAGTTCTTCTTCCTTTATTACTTCTATCTCTGTTAAAACAAGGGGAATTTGTTAGAAAACAGTCAAAATCAACCTCAACTCTCTTATTCACACAATTTACTGAAAACATATGAGTTCAAGCAAGTTTCTAAGTCAAAAAGGGTGTTTTTAGCATCAAAATCATATAGCAGATAACGGTATTTTAATCCGTTATCAACAATCATGTGATTTATTGATTATTTAAGACTTGAGAAACGAAATTTAGTGTTTGTAATGCAAGAACGAAATTAAACATGCATGCAAAGGTTGATCAATTGACCAAGAAGATACGCAAGTGAGTGATATGGATGAATTATGTTGGTGGGGTTTCCGACTTTTTCCTATCCACTCTCATATATTTAAGAATTATACTTCTTCATTAATGTCAATATCACTTTCTAATTTACCCTAAACCAGATGTGTCTCCTGCCAAAAGATACCCTCTCTAAGTAATGCAAATCAATATATAGTCCATAAAAATCAGCAAAAATTAGCCTAGGCCCAAGAGATTAGCGCTCAACGTTGGATTACCGCTCAACAGTAGACGCGATACTCATAAATGTCGCTTAGCATTGTCGCCCAGGCGTCTGGCAATGGCTTCTCTGAAGAAGTCGACGCTTAGCGCTGAAAGTGCCGCTCAGTGGTGGTTGCGACACTTGATTTTCCCCCAGCATTGGCGCTTAGGCATTGGCGCTTAGGCATTGGCTAGAGAACTCCTCTACGAGGCTGGTGTTCAGTTGTGGATTTGCGCTCAACGGTGCCTACGATTCCTCTTTTGACCATTTTTCCTTCTTCTCTTGAGTCCAACTCCTTACTAATTCAACTTCATTCATTCAATTCATGTTAACTCCTGCCAAAACAAGGAAAACCTAGCATAAAACCAAGAAAACCATCTTTGACTCTCTTATTCTCTAACTTAAGCAAAATGCATGATTTTAAGCTAGTTTCTAAGTCATAAAGGGTGTGTTTCATTGGAGAAGAAGCGAAAGAAAATTACTCTTATGTATGACTTTAAAAACAAGAAGACAAACATTTTAGCTAAATCAATTTTGATTCTTTAAAAGTGAGTTTTACATGCATGATAACCGTTGTCGTAGGTGATGTTTGTTGATGCTCTGTGACTCTAGAAGGGGGTATGAATAAAGCTTGTAGACATTTGGAAATTATTTTGCATAAACATGATACAATAAATTAAATAGATTTAAGGCAAAAAAGAATGCACACAATGGTTTATAATAGTTCACCTCGACTTTAGGCTACGTCTAGTCTCTTAAGCCACTTGCTTAAGAAACTCAACAATCAACTCCCTTGACTAGCACAAGTATCAACCTCTCTAGGTTACAATCAATATCAACCTCTCTAGATATCACGAGTTTAACCAACTCCAACAAAAACAAGTATAGACCTCTTCAAGTTACAATGAGTTTAACCTCTTCAATTATCATTTCTCAATCTCCCCCTTAAGATAGAGAACTCACAATCATAATGATGAAAATAGTATCTCACGCACAAGAGCATAATCACACTCACAAGGTATACTTCACTTAGTGAATGTTATTACAATTTGTATCACTTAGCCGAATATCACTCTATACAAAAATGAATACGACTCTATTACTCACATAAAATTCTCTATTTATCTTTCATTCAAAAATTGATATGATAATCTTTCAACACTTCTGTATTTTATCTCTTTATCTTCTTCTTGTCTTCACCATATAAGTCTTGGTACTTATAGTCACATTGTGTCATTTTACCGTTGATGCATATTTAATTAAGCATATCTTCAATATCTTTTTCTATCTTCCATTCTCATTTTTTTTTCCTTTTTAGTCATTCAACAATTTGAATTTCAAATATCATAATGTTGTGGTTTCAATCATCTAGATATTCTCTTGCAATCTTTGATTTGCATAGTATTTCTCTTTCTCGTGATTAGTTGATAAATATATAAGAACATTCACAATATTATATAAGAGAATGTTTCCTTTTATATCCAATCAATCGTCTTTGATATTCTTCATATTGAATCTTCAATTAAATCTTCCATCAGAATATCTTCAAATAATGTTGAGACTTGTTGTACAATTCTCCTTCTTGACTTGATTAGCAATTTCAAGGTTTAAATTTCTCTAATCATTTCATGTTTGATCTTTACCATTTTTTGATTTAATAATTCTCTTCTACACTTTTGAACTTGACTCATTCTTGGATTCTTAATTGGTGTTTGTGCTTTAAAAAACATTTAATTAAAATTTTTTATAATTGAGTTTATTGAACATGAAATATAAAAATATGTTAAAAATAACTTTTTAGTTGTATAAATGTTCTTTAAAATTTTTTATGTATGTTGGTGTAACTACAGCTAAGTTGAATTCATGGAGATGTGGAAATAAATTAATTAAAATTTCATGTCAACTTAAAGATGAATCCAAGAATAGAAAATAATCAAAATCACAAAAATTCAAGCCGAACACATAAAGAAGACAAGAAAAACATGAAAAAGTAAACAAATTTGGTTGAGTCAAGAATAAGGAACAAGCAACAAAAATTGGACCTTGCAATTTTTTTTCTACAAAAAAGGTTCCAATAATTGATAAATTTTTATGATTAAAGATAATTTGGGAAAAATACACTTTTAGATATTTTATTTGATATTTTTAAATAATTAATTTATTTAACTATATTAGTAAATATCAAAAGATAATATTTTTCAAATCTTTTTTAATCTAGCAAAGTTTTTTCTTAAATATTTTAGATCTCCGCAACAACGAAATATATCTTGAAGATATTAGATTATTTAGAAGATAATTGAAGGATAATACATTATTATAAAGAACTTATGACAACAAAACAGTCAAAAATTGAACCTAGTCCAATTTCTATATTAAAAGACCAAAGAAAACATATTAAGAGAGCTTAAGAACCTTTTAGAAACCTAATTTCGTCCTCTCCACCATCTTTTGCGTTTTCCACCACTTCTTTTATTTTTATGTTAAATCTACATTTTATGGAATGTTAAACCTTTGAAATTAATTATGTTGTGTTACTTAACTCGATTATGAAATTAAATGAATAACTTTGCTTGTTTTTTTTTTTGTGATTTATTTTTATTATGATAAAGCAAAAATAATTATTTTTATATTATAACAAGTTAGAATAATCTTAAATCTACATAAGATATCAATGAGTCTAATGATTTTTAATTAATAATATATTTTAATTAAATTTAGAAACTTTTATATAATTAAATGAGTTTTTGTCAAAAATGTAATTAAATGTCTTTTTTGCTAATAATATATTTTGATTTGAATACTGAAATTGAAATATTTATAATAAAATAACATTAGTTTGATCCCATCAACTATTTTATTAGTTATTCAACACACATGAAACTTAACTAAAGTTGCGATGATTTTTTTGAGAAAAAATCACCAAATTCATTCCGTCTAAGTTTCACACCCGAAACTGAAAAAGTATTGTAAAGCAGAAAATCAAGAAATACCCATGCAGCAGAAGGTTGTGTAGTTTTCATATGTTTGGATGACATCATTTTGAAGAGTTTGTGTGATCGTTGTTTTGGACCCTCATGGTATCAAGGTGTGATCTCCCTCTGAGTTCTTTGGAGAGGTATCCCCTGTAGTATTCGGTTACTTTAATTGACCTGAAAACTGCTGGTGTTTTTGGAGTAACAAGGCTTGGTGCTGGACCTATAGTTACTTCCATGCTGGGGTTGTAAAATGCAGCTATGGAAAGTCTTTCCTTCTCTAAATTCACTGTTGCTCGGTGCTCGACGCTTCGATAAATCCCATTTGTCATTATCTACAGATCAAACATGTTTGCAAAACCTTAGTTATTAAAGAGTAAGTAAATAGATGGTTTTGGTGGTGAGTACCTCAAGCATGTCTCCAACGTTGATGATGAAAGAATTGGGAAGGGGTTTTACAGGAATCCACAGTCCATCTTTGTTGATCTGAAGACCTTCCATTTCATTGGCTTGGAGAAGGATAGTGAGGCCTCCACCATCAGAATGGGGATTCAGTCCCATAACTAGCTCTGGTTGGGGACATGGAGGATAGTAATTCATCCTCATTGATTGAACCCCTTCACCAAACAACTCTCTTATTTCCTTTCTCTCCATACTCAGACCACTTCCCATAATCTCAATGATCTTTATCGCAAGCTTCTTCAACTCGATACAATACCTCTCTAAATCATCTCTGCATTCACACCAAAAACATCTTTAACGTAGTTTTACTTTTCTATTGTCATGCAGTAGAGTTCACTCTGTCACTTTCATTTACTGTTTGTTTTTTGTTGTCATTTTCTGAATGTCCTTGGACATTTTTGTTCTATTCGATTAGGAAAAATAATAATTAGGTTTATACATTGAGATCAACAAGTTTGACTGATGTATCATAACTAGATATATCTAGATCATTTAACATTTTATGATCCCATTGACTTGATTCAAATTGTTATTTTTCTTTCGTTTTACTTTTGAATATGTATATTTAGCTATTTTGTTTTATGAAGTTGCATCATATTCATTTTTTATTTATGGATTCGTATTATTAAAAGTTTTGGAATACACATTAATTATTTAACTACCACGATATTTTTAATTAAGGTAAATAGTTTATTTATTACATTAAGTATTAATATATATTGTTTTTTATATAATAAACAAATTACACTGTTAATAAAAGTTTTAATTTTTTTTTAAATATATCAGTGATTAAAATAATTAAATATGTGATTGTTTATAATTGCTATATATATGCATATTAAAAGGAAACTTAATATTAATATATATAATTAATATTAAAGTAACGTTAATTAACATTGAATGAATACTTTTGTTTTAAAAATTGAAATTTAATGATTATTTTAAAATTAATTATAAAGTAATTTTAATTTTAATTTTAAAAGATACATATGAAAATTAATAAAATATAATAGAAAATTAATTATATATTTAATTATCTAAACTTTTAATGAAATTAAATAAAATAAAATATTATAACAAAACTGTAGTCTTTTAGCCTTTGAATTGTATTTACCAAGTGGTATATATAACATTTTTAATATAATGTCAAATCAATTGGATCAATTATTGATCTAATAGTTCCGTCATCAATTCATTGACCAAACGGTTTGTGACGGAACTGATTTTAGTAAGACAATTCACGATTACATATCCCATAATTTAAAATTTGAAGTAGTTAATTTTCATACAAAAGTATTTTTGGAAGGAGGAAAACAATATAAATTTCAAAATAAATTAGTATTACCGAACAAAATATAGCTACCAAAATTAATTAAGGTTGTTAATAACCACAGCCTATTAAAATTATAGTCTTCGATTACGAACTAAATTCTAAACTCTCCATTTTCTTTTATCTTCTTAAATATGCAACCGAAATATAATGACTAAAAAAACCAGTACAAAAGCCCTTCCTACACTACTAATTATGAGCATTTTATTTATCTTCATCTCTACCATTTTTAAATTATTTCATTTTCCCTAAGAAAAATTAATGTGATTCCATTATAGTATTAACAAACTGACATTTACATCTTACAATGAATTTAACTTTATGTCAGAGAGAGAACAAAAACTATTTTCTCTCATCATGATCGAACCTCAAGCAACCAAGGTTATTATTACATTCTACAAGAAGGACATGTGACATTTTATAAACCATATCTATATAGTAAGCAATTGTAAATAATTACATAAATCAATCTAAACAATATAACATGTGACACTTTATTTTACGTTAATTCCATTAGTTTGAAATATAGATATGGTTTATAAGACAACAGATCTCTCTGCATAGAGTAAAATCAAAGTAATATATGAAATAAACTCGTTTGTTGAAACTAATGTTAGCATTTTTAATGTTTCCTTCAACGTCAAGGTTTCGTCTCTGATGTGTTCAGTTGGGATGATTGGAGGTGATTAGGAAAAAGTGATTGAGTGGATTTGAGGATAATTTCTTTTTGTTGTTTATTTGAGTAAATTTGGAAGTAAACGAGAATGAATTTTGAAATAAAGTTTATGAGAATTGGTGTAGGATTTAATTTATATGACAAATTAAAAAAATTTACTTCAAAGTTCACTCTCGTTTACTTTCAAATTCACTCAAATAAACAACAAAAAAATATTATCCTCAAATCCACTCAATCACTCTCCTTCAATCAGCCTCAAGTAAACACGTTAATGAAAAGCATATTTTTGGTGTAAATGAAAAAGAAAAGCAGAAAGCATAATAATGACGAGAGAGAATGAAACCTGAATGGTAAGGGGATGTTGGGGAATAAGTAGGGTTTCCTCAATTGTGGTGGCAAGGTGAGCATGAAAAACATATCTGCCCATTCTAATTTCTGCTCTTCAGAAACAACAAAGGCCTGACCATATCCCTCCACACCTTCTCCTTCTCTCTGCGCAAACATTTTTTTCTCTTCGATTGGAAGATTAAAGAATTCAAGAGCACCTCTCTTCACTTTCTCCACCAAACAACTGCTCACTCCGTGATTAATCAACTGCACAGATAATTAATCAAAACTCTTTAATCTCGATAATTCATTGCACCAATTTGTTCATCACAAACCTGAAAGAAACCCCATTCTTTCGCGGCAGAGTGCAGGTTTTCCAGCTCAGCTTCCTTCAGATCTTCCGAGAACAATTTGCTTAGGTCAATGACGGGAACTTCGGGTAAAGGTGTGGTGGTAGATAACGTTGGACGTTCATGAACTGGACGAACATAACGCTCTGGAACACTCGCCAACGCCTCCTTTGCAAGTTCTTGGACAAAAGGCACTGTAAGAGAAGTTGAATCCATCAGCAGAGCACACAGTTCAATATGGAAGACCTTTAGAACACTTGAAACCAGAATTGCTCTAGTTTACAACATATATATCTAAATTTTTTGGAAAAAACTTCTTTAATAACTTTTTTTTTACTCACAGCACATACATGACAGTTTGTGATTGGTCCGATTGGTACGTTTTAAATATTTTTTTAAAATAAATTTAAATAGACCAATAAAATAGTGACACGTATTGTGTTATTAAAAATTTGTTAAAGAAGAGTTGTTAAAATATCATTTTTCTAATTTTTTTATGAAATCACATTTGCTCTGTAACTTTCATTAACCAATAAAACTAATCTAATTAAGTTAATAAAAAAAAAGAAAAAAGTGAAATAGAATGAAATATTATCTCCCTTTAGAATAACTTATATGCCTCCTTGTGTAAGTTTGTGTGACGGCAAACATAGGAATTTTAAACTAAATTTTAAGCAGGCCAAAACTAGTATATTCTGAAATTTCGAAAATAATCTAAACAAGCGTGCCGACGAGTTTCTTGTATGTATCTTGTTGTTCATATGCATATCCTTAATATGCTGCGAGCCATGGATGTGTCTTAAGGAAACTTTAATTGAATAACTTGTCGTAAAAACGAAAATATGTTTAACAAGTATATTTCATTGTTTAAATTATATGTTCCTCACTTTTAATTAACTTCAGATCAATTATATATAAACAATTCTGAACAACTTAAGATTAAATATATTTTTAATTTTTATAAAACAATTACAGAATTTTTTTTATCAAAAACTTTAATCATGTTTAATTTTTATACTTTTTATCGAAATAAAACTCATGTTAGATATATTGTCATAATATGAAAATTTTATTACGAAGGACGATACAAAATACATTATAAAATCACATTACATTTCACTTTTTAAAAAAGACCTTTAAAACTTTTTAAAAGTATTTATTTTGGAAGATTTAGTATTAACTTTCTTGACCATTGTATATTTATGTCTACATTTATATTTTAAAATTCAAATTTTTGATGAGATTCTTGTGCTTAAATGATTGATTTAAAGTGAATTTATGATTATTAGATTTATTTGGTGTGGGAAATAAATATGCTTAAAATGCGATTCTTAGATACATAAATTATTTTGGATGTTCTAATGTTTATTTGTGCAGTTGAAGTTAGAATTTTATTCATTTAAAGCATAAAATTGAATTGTCAAAGCTGGTTCAATCTGGTGAACTCAGGGCTCCTATGTAATTTTGAAAAGAAAGAGATGGCTAAAGTGCAATTAGAAGAAAATTCTGGACTTTTGTGCAATTTTGTATAAAATAAAAAGGGTTGAAATATATACTATTAAAGATCTCATCAATGGAAGATTTAGAGTCCAAGCTTAATCAAGCCCTGTATAAAGAAACCCAAGAGAGGCAGAAATCATACTTTATTCATTCTCAGACTCCTCCAATGGAAGCAAGCATCCACCACTCCTCTAACTTTTATTTTATCATGTGTTTCAAACCATTCATGGAGGGCTAAGCTTCTAAGGCTATTCCACTGTAATTTAATTATGAATTCTAAGGTTGAGCTGAATTAATGAATTTGTTTCTTTTGATTATTGATTTGAGTTATTCTTCTTTTATGTCTTTCATCTCTCAATCATATTAAAAGCAATGATTTGTGCATCATAAGGTGTTTGATCTACATGCATATTAATCATATGAGTTCAAGGGTTTCTAGGTTTAATTGAGAATATACTTTGATTAAATTTAGGAACTTTCATATGATTAAACAGGCTTTACTGTCAATTGAGAATGTATTGGTGGTGATAATTTCAACTATAATCAATTGAGAATTTACTTCTAATTTGGTTAGGAAATTTCAACTATAGTTGAGAATTTCAACTATAATTTCAACTATAATCAATTGAGAATTTACTTCTAATTTGGTTAGGAAATTTCAACTATAGTTGAGAATTTCAACTATAATTTCAACTATAATCAATTGAGAATTTACTTCTAATTTGGTTAGGAAATTTCAACTATAGTTGAGAATTTCAACTATAATTTCAACTATAATCAACTAGAAAGGTCTTGCATTTGATTGAGAATCTACTTTGGTTAATTGCATGATCACCCTCAAATTAATTAAGAATGTACTTTAATTAATTTAAAACTCGAACAATAATCAATTGAACAATGATCTGTGAATAACCGATGACGAACCTATCTTGAAAAAGTAGTGGAATTAGCCTATTTGGTCATAATTGTTTCTAGGTTTCCTATTTGCTCTTCAAACATTAATTCCATTAGCACAGTTTCTCACTTTTATTCTTAAGCATTGCATAACATTCATAAGAGTCAAAAATTGAAAAATAATTTTATATTCATTGGGAGATGAATCATGGTTACTTTAACCTTATCTACTTGAATACTACTTGACAATACTGAAGTCGCCTTGAAAAGTAGTATTCATTTGATAGCTTCAACCTCAACGTATCAAATTTGGCGTCGTTGTTGAGGAATATAGTTAGTATTTTTAATATTTTGATTCTTATTTTTATTTTTATCTCTATTTGTTTTTCTTATTTAACGCAAATACATTTAATTTAGTTTGAGTTATTTTGTAGCCTTTAGTTATTCTTATTGCTAGCAAAATCTTTGTTCTTTTTTTAATTAAGAATTTCTTTAGAGAAATACTTGAGGCTATTTTGAATATACTCTGGCTAGGAAAGACGTGGTACTTAAGTTGTATAGTGTGATGCACCTCTCTTTCCTGGGAGTGGACCCAAACAAAGTCTCTCTTATCTCTTATTTGAAAGCTTTCTCTAAAGCAAGAACAAAAGAAAAAAAAGAGAAGGAACAAAGAAATAACTTCAAGCAAATCACGTAGTGCATGACCCGAGCTAATCCGGGAGAATTTTATGAAATTAACCCAGAAGTTGAAAGGAATTTGTGTAAGCTGCGAAAAAGTTTGAAATTTGAGTGTTCTACTGAGGGAACACTTCCTACATCTGAAGTCTGTTGGAACACAACAATTGGTATCGATTTTACGTAGTGAAAATAAGAGACAATACGGATTGTTAAATGCAGAAAGCGTGCTCGGCCAATTAAAATGGTTCCTTTAATTTTCTTATAAACGTTTTATCAAATAGTTGATGTGCAGAAAATATAAAGAGTGTAGGGAGTAGAAAAATCACACAGATGATTTTTATACTGGTTCGAATCAACAGATTATACGTCCAGTTGTTAATCGCCATAAAGAGTTCTTAACTATTTCACTAAAATTGTTTCACAATTACAATAAAGTGAATGGAAATTTAGAACAACAAAAACCTTCCTTCAACGAAGAACCGGAAGAACCTTCCTTCGACAAACGAACCGAAAGTAACAACTCTGCCAACTTGAAGAGAACTACTCTGACCTTTAATACATAAAGTGCGAGCTTATCCTATTCACAAGACTTGACAAGAGCAAGAACTATCACTTAAGAACTTCCTCAGACAAATTGTATTCTCAAATGGAATAGATCCCCTTTTCACTCATAGATCTTCCTTAGGCACACAACTCTAATACTCTCAAATGAAAAGTTACTTTTTAAGAGTTGTGGAAAAACCTATTTATAAGCCCAGGGTCAGAAATTGAAAAGACAACTCACAACTCCCAAATATAATCGATTATCATAAGTGATAATCGATTATTTGTATCCGTTATGGAGTTTTCAAAAAAATGATAATTGATTATCTTGAGGAAAAATCGATTATTTGCGCGACTTTGGCAATACTGACTCAGACTAAGATAATCAATTATTCTGACCAATAATCGATTATTTGAGCGAGCATTCATTTTCCTCTTAAGCTCGTGATAATCGATTATTAAACCAAATAATTGATTATTTGCGCAAACATTCCCAAAACAAGAAAAGTTCTAAGTATTTTACATCATCAAAGTTAATCCTAAATAATTGTTTCTATAAAGAATACTTTTAATCATTTACACGAGGATCTTCAAGTCTTCAAGTCTTCACTTGCATCATCATCAAAATTAGTTCAAAGCACCAATGCTTCTCATCGGTAACAAAGTCATACCACCTTCATTATCTCCATTCACAAACATACCATTTAATCCTTTTCCTGATCCTAAACCAATCAATATGGCACAAAGAACCATCAGACAGTTAGCTACCTCCCACAACACTGTTATCCGCAGTAACATATAATATCCTAATGAGGAGTAAGAGTTAAGACATAACTTATTAAATGCCTTACCTAAATTTAATGGGTTGTCAAGGGAGAATACACAAGAGCACTTGAGACAATTCCACATGTCGTGTGAAAATTTTAGATCTCCCATTTAAAATGAGAGTTTTTCCTTTTACTCTTCAATGAGCAGCTCAAGATTGGTGGTATTATCTCTCTGTACGAATTATAAATTTGGGAACTAGAGAAAGACTCTTTCTTGAGAAGTATTTTGCTGCATCTAGATTATCTGCCATCCATAGAGAGATCTAAGACATAAGACAGAGAGATAGAGAAAATCTCAGTGAGTATTGGGAAAGGTTCAAGAAACTTTGTGCTTTCTGCCCTCAACTTCAAATGGAAGATTTCATTATAAGCTTTTATGAAGGCTTAAGTCCAACGGATAGGTCATGGGAAAATGCTGCAAGCGGAGGATCTTTCTTAGACAAGTCACCAGAAGGTGGTATAGATCTAATTGGACGAAAGGTAGTAGAAAATCTACAGTATGGAACAAGAGAAATTTCAGTGACCTTGTTGAAGGGAGTACATGAAATAGAAAGAAGTGCATTAGATGGAAAAATTATAAATGAAAGAATAGACGGGCTAGGGAGAAAGCTCGACGAAATTGTGAGCTTGATTAAAACTTCAACTCCAGAAGTTGTTAAGGTGTGTGGAATTTGCACTTCGACAAGACATTATACTGATGAATGTCCTAGCTTAACAAAAATTATTGTGGAGGAACCATCTCAAGCTCTTATTGCAAACATGTTTGGAACCATTAGGTATCAATAGAGCATACAACCTTATGTTCCACCTCAGCAAAGGTAACAATCTCAACATGAAATGTCACTGTAAGATTTCATGAAGACAATAGTTGAGCAAAATGCAGAGATTAAGAAATCAATTGTTGAATTAACCCAGAGGGTGGATAAGTTGGAAGCTAAAGAATCGAATAAACTTCCTGCACAAACTGTAATCAACCTGCAAAATGTAAGTGTTATTACTTTAAGAACGGGTAAGCAAGTACAAGGCTCTGAGAGAGCCCAAGAGGATGAAGATAAGGAGAAAGAAGACACACATATTGATGACAATGGAGGACCAAGTGAAACATCACCTGAGACTACCACTGATAAATCCAAGTTAGTATCCTCTAACTTTTCTTCTAAAAATTCTTTTTCATCTTATTCTCCACCTCCTCTATATCCAAATTAGTTGAAGCCGAGAAACAAAAAAATGGAGGAATTAGATAAAGAGATTTTAAATACTTTCAAAAAGTTAGAGATCAACATTCCCTTGCTAGATGTTGTTAAACAAATCCCTAAATACACCAAGTTTTTGAAAGAACTTTGCACAAATAAAAGGTACATTAGGGATAATGAGGTTGTGAATTTGGGAAGAAATGTGTCAAGCTTGAATAAGAAGCATATTGAAATATCGCGGAAATGAGAGGATCCAGGTATGTTTTCTGTTCCTTGTGTTATTGGAAATTCAAAGCTTGACAATGCCATGCTAGATGTAGGAGCTTCCATAAATGTAATGTCTTTATCCGTGTTTACTTCTCTATCTCCGAGACCTCTTAAGACTACTAATGTGGTCATTCAACTGACCAACCGTAGCATAGTTAACCCTGTAGGTGTGCTTGAGGACGTGCTTGTCCAAGTAGACAAGTTAATTTTTCCTTTAGATTTTTATATATTGGATATATGAAGGACGATGAAAGAATCAGTCCAACAATTATTATCTTGGGAAGACCTTTCATGATTGCATCACGAACCAAGATAGTTATGCATGAAGGATCATTGTTAATGGAGATAGGAAACGAGAAAGTGTGGTTTAACGTGTTAGAAGTTGGGAAACACCCGATTGAAGATCATTCTTTGTTTTGTACTAACTTACTAAGTAATGTTGTAAACAATTTTTATTTTGGTTCTTTTTCAAAAATGTTGTTCATAACTTTGGACGACGAAAAAATTATAAAGTAGGTGATATTGACGACGCAGTGTCAATAAATGATACCTCTATGGCATCCGAATGTGATGTTGAGGTGGCTGAGATAACCTTAGGCAGTAAAATATTGTCATATGTGGTACAACCACCCACTTTGGAGTTGAAATCCTTACCACCTCATTTCAAATATGCTTATCTTGAGAAGGGTAGGAAACTTCCTATTATTATATTTGTTTTGCTTACTGAAAAGCAGGAAGAATAGTTATTGCAGGTTATCAGAGAACATAAGAAAGCAATAGGCTAGACTTTGGCAGATATTCCTGGAATTAACCCTACTTTTTGTATGCACAAGATACTTCAAGAAGAGGATGCTAAGCCATTAAGACAACCTCAAAAAGGACTGATGGAGGTTGTCCAGAATTCAATCTAATAGACTTTCAAAAATTTTTCTCTTCTTCCAACAGTAAGCTTATGATTCTATGAAGCTTGAGAGTATTTCCTTTTTCTTTTGAGCTTTTCTTTCGTATTTGTGTGCTTATTCTTTTGTTGTTTTCTTTGACATTCTTCAATATATAAACTTCAAGAAAATGCCTATTTGATAGTACTTTGCTTTGATCTTTAGATCTTCTTAGTCTTGTCGTAGGTAGCAGCCGTTGGTTAAAGTCAACTATTCATGTCGGAACAATCAGTATCGTTCGGAGATAGAGTATAACGCAGCGGAATAAAACTAAAAGTAGCGAAAAGCGTGTTCGGTCACTTTTTAAATTAAATTGGTCAGTTTTCAAAAATAAATTTTCTAAGAGAAAATTTATCGAACAGTTGATATGCAAATAAAAGTAAAGAGTGTAGGGAATAGAAAAATCACACAAGTAATTTTTATACTGGTTCAATTCAAAAGAATCTACCTCCAGTCATTAATCACTATAAAAAATGATTAAAAGTTCCACTAAAAATGAGTTTCACAGATTACAAAAGTAGTGAATAAAATCTGATAAATGAACCTTCCTTCGATGAACAAACCGGAAGATGAACACTCTGCCAACTCGAAGAGAACCTCCCTGACTATCGACACACGAAACGTGAGCTTCTCCTATTCACAAGACCAGGCAGAGCACCTTGCTAACTCGAAGAGAATCGTCTCGACTATCGACACACGAAACGCAGGCTTCTCCTATTCATGAGACCAAGCAAAGGAACTTGAACTATAGCTTTTGAGAACTTTCTTTGACAAACAATATTCTGCAAGAGCTTTTGTTCAACAACATTGCTTCTCAAGTTCTCAGAAGTCTAATATATAATCAGTCAGTCTGAATATCAAAGGTCAAGTCCCAACTGCCAGTAATAATCGATTATAGTAAGTGATAACAATTATTTAAGTCCGTTACAGGTTTTTCAAAATATGATAATCGATTATTTGGAGTGATAATCGATTATTCCTGAAAGACTTATGATAATCGATTATTGCTTCACATAATCGATTATTTCAGTAAAAATTACAAGTTTTGCAAATTATGAAGGCTTTCCTAATACATTCATATTCTACAAATTGCTTTTAAATAATTTTAATATCTTCTTGAGGTAAAACTTCATGCAGCATCATCAAAACACTTTACTTCAAGATTTAACAATGCTCCTCATTGGTAACAATTCAGAGCATACATGCTTTCTCAGTTCTTTATCAAAAGTATGTTGTACAAAATTTCAGGCACGACTTTTAATAGAGAGAACATTCCGTAAATGATTTCTTTATCTTTACTGTCCACTTCTGATTTATATAGGATGGAGCAAGTGGATACTTGACATAGTAATATGCACAAAGTATAGTAGATATGCATGCAGACAGATATGTCCTTTTTCTTATCACTTATGTTTTTTTTAACATTGTACTTTTAATGGTATTTAACGCATGTTCAAAATAACAAAGTGCTTTTCACATTTTCTATTGTTTAGGCAGAATTTGATCGTTTAAGCATTTAACTAAGATACCAAACAGTTGATGAAGATTTCGTCGTTAAATGAAAGAAATTGTTTGGTAGAAGGTATTGTCTAGTCTATGTAAGGCTTTTACTGAAAATGCTTATTCAAGTTATCTTTGTTTCATTCAAAAACGTGTTTAGCAAGGTATCTTTCAACACAAGTTTTTGGATCATCATTTAAGACTTTTAGCGTATCTTCCAAAAACATCTTTTGACACTATTATCTATCGAGACATATTGAGAGTATATTTGATCATTACTTAGTAATGTATAACATGAGTGAATTTAGAAAGACTCTTATTGACGGATTTAATAGGGAAACCGTTAAACAGTACATCTGTCTATGTAATGGTGTGTTTTACTACAACTCTTCTCAAGATATTTAGAGTTTATAAATATTTTTCATAAACCACTTATATATTAGTTATATTTCTTTTTTAAATATAATACTTTTCATATATTCATTTTATTTATTGTTATTTTATTAAATTTTAAAATATATAAGGAAAATTCGATCTTATAGACGATCTTACCTAGAACTGACATATAAATCCAAATAATTTTTTTCATGGATAATTTGCAAGGAAGCTTATCGAGGATTCCAAAAATCCTCTTCAGACCGAAAAAATAGCTCAAATTCCAAATTGATACTTAATTTTTCTTTTTACTTTTCTTTATGTATTTGTTACTTCTCGTATTTGATATGTATCACAGAATTATAATATTATAGTATAATTCTTTTTGTATATTATAATAAAATAAATAATACAGGTTAATATATACTATTAAGTAATACTATATAATATACATCACAATAAAAAAAATGATTCAAATGATAATATTTTACTGTTGCTTCTTTATTATTACATGAAACAATATGATCATAGTGTAACTAAGCATTATCATCTTAGTTACTAACTAAAATTGGGAATAACTAAGCATTTTCCGAATTGAGTTCCAATTACTAATTCATGAAGGCAAATTGTGGATTTGATTTTTGAAAAGCAATAATTGAAAAACACAGAAACTAGTAAAATGCTTTTAGAAGTATTTTAATTACTAAAGCTTTGGGGTTAATTTTCATACGATTTCCTTAATGGATCATAAATTTAGATTATAAAGTGGGTTCTTTGTTTTGTTTATCTAATTCGACTCGGGTGTTGCTCCCTACACCTCCCCAAGTGGGATCTGTACCTCCCCATTAATTTAATTTATTTCAAAAATATTCTACATCTTCCCATTATTTTCTTTATTCCAAAAATACCCTACACATTCCCACTATCCTTAAGAATCTTTCTCTCTCTACATTAATGGAGCATTCACGTGGTTCAGATTTGAATTTGTAACATACTACAAAATATAAAATTCAGAAGAAACTTCAATATTAGTACTTCTACCATTTCCATTTTATAAAATTAAAAGTTAGATGCAAATAATAAATAATAAACATAATAATATTAATAGTAAATAATGATATATTATTATCATTATATACTAACTTTATAATGACGAAAGAACTAAATAAATTCTAAATCTTTAACAAATAANTTTTTTATATTTTAAGTATTTAATAATATTTTTANATTATTTATCTAATAANTTAAATATTTTATTNAAGTTATTTGAGTCAAACATGTCGGTGAGTTAAAACATAATATAATGTTAAAAATTATAGATATTATATGTAAAAAAAAGATACATGTATA
Source organism: Vigna radiata var. radiata (assembly GCF_000741045.1). Lineage (NCBI taxonomy): Eukaryota > Viridiplantae > Streptophyta > Magnoliopsida > Fabales > Fabaceae > Vigna > Vigna radiata. Next base: position 23,660,739 of record NC_028357.1, read on the forward strand.
TAAACATTTTTTTAGAAATTTAGAACAAAATTTTACCATTTATTAAGTAATTTGAAAAGAAAAAAAATATATTCAAACAACGAAAATAACATTGAATCAAACTTGTTTAAGAAAATATATCTAACTTCAAATTTAAGTCATGTAAATGCTCCATTAATGAGCCATGTAAATGCTCCATTAATGTAGAGAGGGAAAGAGAAAGATTGCTATTTATAGTGAGGAGGTGTAGGGTATTTTTGGAATAAAAGAAAATAGTGGGGAGGTGTAGAATATTTTTAAAATAAATTAAATTAATGAGGAGATACAGGTCCCACTTGGGAAGGTGTAGGGAGCAACACCCATTCGACTCCAAAGTTATAAACCCACTAAAATTTGATAAAAAAATTACATGTCTCATCATAAATAATATTTTTTTTTTCTATTTCTTAACTCAACAACGCAACCAAAAGGATGGTTTATTTAATAAATATAGATGAAAGTACCGTTTTTTTTTTCATTATTTCTCTTGCAATCTTTCAAGACCATAATACTGATCTGTTTTAAATATCGCCGAAAGCATATTATTTAAGAAGTGGATTTACACAGGGAAAGAAAAATGATGAGAAATATTTTATTTCTAAATTTAAATATTTATAATTATAAAAAACAACAAAAGATTAATAAAGCAAATTTGTGAACATTTACATAATTTTTATGCTCCCCTCATTTTGTTCTAATTCCAACTCTCATGTGTCCTTAAATAAGAACATTTCCTCATAGGTTTTTCATATAAACATATTTAAAGTAGACCCAAAATAATATATACTTAAAGGGTATAAACTATTTCTCCGTAAACCATCATGTTAATGGGTAGAAGAACTAAACAAAATAAAATCCATGCTTAATAATTAAACGCATGTTTCAAAGTTAGTTATGAAGTTTTGCCTAAACAGTCAATTAGATATATGCTTTATTTCTTTTTTTAATCATAATCATGAAGTTTAAATAGGTTCACCTTTTTTTCTAATGAGACAAATGCGATGCATCTTTTTCCACTGCCATTGGTATTTATCCTATGTTTCATGTGACTTTTGGTGCAAATGGACCTTAAGTAAAAGTAACCCTATATTTCATATTCATCTCTTTATAGAAACCTTTTTATGATTGATGTAATACATAAGACAAAAGAATACAAAATCATATAAAAAGAATTTATCAATAAAACACAACCACAGATTTGCTTATTTTAAATTCCTGATAACGGACTCGCTCTCGAGGTAACACCGAACCAACGAACTCGTGCAAAAACAAACGCTTTGAAGGGATGAAAACGTTTCAAGACATTAAGCAGTGAAATTAAAAAAATGTTGAAGATGGGGAAAAAACTTGCAATAGAATTTCGAAAAATTAACTTCTATTAACATCGCTAACTATTGGCATCAGGTTCTGACTATTTCTACGTCACAGTATCCTATTCGTATTAACAAGGCAACCTACGTAGAACAACTTCATAATTTTGATACGGTAAAGACTGACTTAAATGCCACTACTGTTTCACAAGAACTAACTAAAATAAGAGGCAATTAGCCTTCTATTCAGAGTAAAATGATCATCTCTAGTATCTAATCATGATTCTTGTCTTTCATTTATTCCAATTCATTGTTGCAGTATTCTACAATTTTAGGCATAGGGAAAATAAGTGCTTGACTCGAGCATCCCAAGATAACACACACAAGAGTATTTCCTCCAAAATTTAAAGGCATTGGAGGTGTCAAAATACCTGATGAAATTTTTTTGGCTTCTGTACAAAAAAAGTTCAAAAAGATTCAGGGGAACTCCTTTTCATTCAAGTAAGTCCCACTATGCCTCTAATTTAATGGACAATACCACTGATCTCTATCCTATTAGTCCAGGTCACATTCGTATCATATAGGGTGAGATTATAGGAGAGAAGTAGGTCTTACCCCCGATTGTGCAAAACCTCTAAAACTCTGAAGGACTCTTGAGAGGAATTGTAAGGTTAAACCATGGCCTACTAGAACTCAATTGAAAGATTATGCACACCTAATGCAGCACATTTCATATATCATTCACAGATAGGATTGTTAATGAACCATACACATCTAAAAAAACTGAAGCGCTATATCAAACAAACAAGGGCAGTGTGCAATTGACAAACCAATAAACCAAAGGAATAGGAAAAGTTAATTCAAAGCATTGTAAAATCTTGACAAATTTAAATAAAGGTGAATGAGAATTATCCCAAACTAGTCTATCTAGTTATAACTCATCTACATAAATGTTGATGCCATATAAGATGGTTGCCCCTTATCACATAAAAGCTGAAGAGGGAAAAAGAACAAAAGAACTGGAATATCCAAATTTTAGGTAGAAGTACCACAACAGAAAATTCTTGGATAACAAATAACTCAACATCTGTGTGAAAGACCACACAGGTGTATATACAGGTGAAACAGACCAACTGTCATGTGTCTCAGACCCTGGGCAGCACCTACCTGATAGTAACAAACTTGTTCGTGCCATGTCTGGCCCAATGAGTCTTCAGATCAATAGGGTTAGCAAAATTATATCCTTCAGCCGCAAGTTTCTCTAAAACCTTTTTAAAGGCACCTTGGCTCATTTTCCTCCCAGCTATCCTAGCACCACGCCTTTTCATGCTCATTGGCAAAGGATATATCGACACATTTGTGGTGCAACAGGCCGATTGCCAACCTCCACAACCCCAACGGTAACACTGCTGAGGACTCCCGGTACACGAACAAACTGGAATGGGCAGACCAGAAATGTCCATATCAATTCCATTAATTACAAGCTCCATAGTCTTCTTCGGGGGCTTCACACGTTGAACTGGAACATTGCCATTATCCTTCGGCTTCCTAGGTTTCTTAGCTTTTGGGGTCGTCAGAGCACCCTTAGTCTGCCTTTTCTTTGACTGACCACCTTCCTTTTTGACAACTAACTCTTCAATTCTATCCACTTTCTCATCTCTGGATGTATCAGGTGGTTGTATAATTTGCAAGTTGGGAGCTACTGATGTTTCAGGAAGAACAGCATAATTAGGATTTGTGGGCTGCTGCATACTGAAATACCTATCCCTTTGGCTTGTCCAATTATCTCTGACATAGTTTAACTGCATTGGTGCTTCGGAAACAACGCAATCTCTAGGGTGAAAAGTTCCACTAGCACCCATTAACACAGATGGATCACGAGCAGGCAAATACGGCTTGGTGTCTCGATCAGTCATACCAGGCATGAGCTGCAGACCAAGATGTCCCCCTCTGAAGGGTTCATAATAACCCCAATTGGGCATGTTCAACACATCATCATCCATGGCAACTACACACAACAGGAAACAAAGGATCATAAAGTTTCAAAACATGCCTCATGCTTCTTCTATCAATGCCCATCATTATAATATCAAACAAGGCAACATACCATGAACCAAAAGCATAACAAAAAATTAAAACTCCAAGGCATGCAAATTAATTCAAAAACGAGAAAATAAAATACCAGCAACCCAAAATCCCAAACTCAACAAAAACAAAAACGTCTAAGATTAACAACACCAAAATCAAATCAGGCCCAAACAAATCCAGATTTACCGCTTCCGCTTTAAAAAATCGGAACTTGCTCGATCTAATCGCCGCAAAACGAAAACCCCACGATCCGAACATCATAGTCATTTCTACATTTTTCCATAAACCAGAGAGAACACACAAAAAAGAGGAGCGCGGCTTGAAGATCCCCAATTCCCATTTTAGGGTTCCAAAATTTGGGAACAGATCTGGCTTGTAATAATGACGAAGAGAAACAAATTCACACAACAAATGATTTATATTGAGGCAGAGACTGAACGGTAGAAGGAGGACCCATATTCAAATTTTTAAGGAAAGAGAGGGAGAGAGAGAAAGCGGAAAGAAAGAGAGAAAGAGAGAGAAAGAGGTGATAGGAGAGAGAAAACTTACTTGGTGGGTGCAAACGGTCTTTAGGGTTTGCCCTTCCGGAGAGAGAAAGATGAGAGAGACAGAAATCTGAAAGAGAGAGAAAGAGAAAGGCGAAGAGAGAGGAGAGAGAAGAGAGTCGCAATAGGAATGGAGAGAGAGAAAGAGTGCTAAAAAATAGGGTATGTATGGGCATATATAATATACTTTGCCACGCCCCCTTCTAAATAAGAAAAATAAAATAAAAAATATATTAATATTAATAGAAATTTGAAAGTCCAAAATTTATTTATACCAATATATATAACTTACTTTTGAGTTTTGGGAGGTGCGGTAAGCACGCATACAGAAAGAGGGTTTTAAAATTTGGGAGAAAGGCGATGTGGACAACATAAATTGGAGAAAAATAATGTTGGGCTTTGTTTAGAAGTTGCCTTCTTCATGCCACATTGTCTCAATCCATTCAACGTCTAACTCTCTATCTCATGTCAATCTCAATGCCTTTTATGGATGAATCATCATCGTTTTATTACAAGATAATCCATTTTTCCACAACTCATCAAAAAGCATACTATAGCATAAAAAGAAACAAACCAAAACATGTTTCGTTTTAAGTTATATTTCACTAAATTCTCACTTTCTTTTAGTCATTTTTAATCACTTGTACCACAAAAATAAACTAAAAAAAATAAAGTAGTGTTTTTCTTATGTTTAATAAAATTTACTTCCAACACGTCCAAAGAAATCAAATACAAAAGAAAAACAACAATCAACTATAGAAAATCAAAAGAAAAAGTCTCCGCAAAAATACGAAACAAAAATAAACTATAATTCTCATCAATATCAAATTAAATAAAGGAATCAATCAATGGTAATACTAGTCATTTTATACCTTAGCTAAAAGACCAATATAAAAAGAAATTATAATATTGAAAATTGAAACACACTTTTAGCAAAATTAAGAAGAAAAATAGCAAGCAAACAAAATTAGTAGGACACAAATGGGAGAGAACCCTTAAACAAAAAATTACATGAACAATTGAGAGGGAGAAAAGATGCACAAGAAATGTACCAGAAAAGGTGTGAAATAACAATGGCAAGATAAGGGAAATGTAAAGGTTGCGAGGAAACAACATATTCATAATCTAAAAGAACAAATAGCAAATGTGTGTACTTTAGAAAACTTTATATTTCTTAACACATTTTTTTAAATATAACATTTTTTTTACAATGATCCTCTTATCTCCGTATTTGAGAAGCAAATTACATACTATTTTTTTAAAAATATTTGTTGTTGTTGTTGACAAAATACTATTTAAATAAAATAGCTATACAAATTTTACTTTTTAATTTTTTTTGTCAATTTTGTTATGAATAGGTTACATGGAAGAAAATACAGTTTAAGTTTAATACTATCTATATGAGAGATAAAACTTGCATATATATATTTTTACACGCGATGGATTAATACATATCATAAAAAAATTATTAATTTTAAAAGTATACAAGAATACAAATATAATTATTTTTAATTTTTATATTTTATATTTGAGTTAGGTTAAAAATGAATCAAAAAATTTTATAATTTCACTTGATCATAAGTTAGTAAATTTACTTACTTAAAAATATTTTACTCTTTTAATTTGTTTTATATTTGAATATAACTCAATTTATCTTTTTATGATAGTATAATTAAAGTATTAAATTATTTCACAATAAAATCATGTTAGACATCACTGCCATACGATGAAGATTTTATTAAAAAAATAAGTAAAAAGAAAAACATAACAAGGAAAACATAAAAGACCAAACTCGTGATAAAATATATTCCACACATAGGCAAAAAATACCTATGATGAAAAAGTTAAGAAATATGTAAATAGAAAAAGTAAACCAATGCAAATCAAGTAGAAAACTAAAGTTCAATAAAATTATTTAACATATTAAACTCACTCAATATCCACAAAAGTCCTTTAAAACTTATTATAAATTTATAGAAATCTTTTTTTTTAAGATTTAGTATTAATTTCTCTAACCTACCCCGTTTGACTTTCTTGTAGTTTGAACTAATTCATCATCTTCCTCAAAATAAATTTTTTCTCTCTCATCAAATATATTAGCCCATTTAAAAGCTATTTTCAATTCCTTTACAAAATGAGCTTCCTTAGACCTAAAAAAATAAGAACCGACTCAGGATTACAAGGAGATGAATCTAAATATTGTAAATCCTACAAATTATCGATAATAGATGTAACATCCTTCAAAAAAGGCATATCAGTAAAAAAAATAGAACTTATTGGCATACTACCTCCATTAGAAACATCTAGATTCTTAACAATAGAAAATCCATACAAAACACAAACATTATCATGATTTAGCTTAGGTTGTGACTAAGCAACAATATCCAACATAGGCTCTCCTCACAAGATCCACTATAGGGTCCATCACAGGAACCACATGATCCACCACATGCATCACAGGTTTCACCAAAAGCTCCACCACAGACTCTAAAGCAAGTTCCACAATAGGCAAAACAGGATCCATAACAGGTTTCATAATAGCCTTCACAAGCTTTAAAACTAAACTTAGAGAACCCTTATCCTCATCCTGAGCATCAACCACCTTAGGACGAACAAGTTGTTGTATTTTTTTGCGAACTCTTTTCTCCCCACCAAAAAATTACAATTATTGTCAATCATTTTCCAATTTAAAAAAAAAAATAATTCTCATACTCCATATCAATATTAAATGCAAATCTTGACCTTTCCACCAAAGCTTGATTAGGTAAATAAGATAACAATCAACCAAGACACATGCAAAGAAACTTTGAGACTTATATTCACTGAACATTACATTTTCATGAGGGAAATTACTCCTTCTACCACCACACAATACTCCTCGTACCTCCTCGTTCCTTTTTTACCCTTAAGTAACGAATGTGAATATGCATTGGTTTTTTAAACGGAAAGGGAGAGAGCGCAGAACTGAAACAGAGATTATAGTCTCCATTTTGGCGTTGGGTGGAATGTTAGTGAGTGTGACCGTTGGAAGGAAGACGTGGGGAATGAGAGGTGGAAGGGAGGTGGGGATGGTTGTCTGAGAGCACGCAGTAGAAATAAAGGACACATGGATTAAACCTTCAACATAGAGTGTTCCTTCAGTAAGGCATTTACTGTGAAGTTTCAAAATCCATGTTGCAAATGGTTGCCATCGGCTCCGACCAGTGAGGCCAATCAGTAAACCACAGTCATCAACAGGTTTGTTGGAGGATGGAAGGTCTTCAACTCCAGAAAAGAACTCACAAAAACACTTTAGCATCACCCTGGAGGATCCATTAATGTTGAGTGAAGCCACGTACAAAATATTTGCGGATGCAAGAAACAAACATATCATAGTGAATTCATCATACACAAAAAATAGCATACATATAACCATTGATTCAACATCATACACAATAAATGACAACTTAGTTTTGAACTATTAGAACAAAGACGCCAAGTACATAACAGTAATTTATGCGTAGTTTAATACCTTGAATGAGCGACATGGAATCGATGAAAAACTGGCGGTAAGCATCTCTGGCTCCCGAGCGAAGCAATGCGAGAAAAGAATCGAGAGCTTCGAAAAAGACGTCGTGTCGAGATCTAAAATTAGGGAGAGGAGTGAAAGGAAAAGAGAGCTAAGAAAAAGAAAAAGAAAAGTAGGGCGAGTAGTTGAGAGAGAAAGAGACCAAAAGAGAGGCTTGGCAAAGAAAAGGAGAATCCACGCGAGGACCGGGGAAATGGTTGATAACGGTCTAAAAACCGTTATTTTCATGCTTAAATTTGATAGTATAACACACCCTTTGTGGCTTAGAATGAGTTTTAAGTCAAGTAAAACACTTAGTTGAGTCTCTTGAGAGTCATAAGTTGGTTTTAGCGATATTATGCTTGTTTTGCCTTGTTTTGCAGGGTTTTTAGATGAAATAAAGATAGAAGTGAAGTAAGGTGGACTTAGACCTATGAAAGAAGGAGAAAAATGATGAAAAGAAGGGTCAAACAAGCCGCTGAGCACCAGAATGGTCCGCTGAACGCTCAGAGCGATTAGAGAGAAACCGCTTAGTGGCAAAACTAACCGCTCAGCGGTCAGAGCGGCAAGAGGAAAACCGCCGAGCGGTCAAATTAGGCGCCTGGGCGGTTGTTTGTTTTTTTAGTTAGATTCTGTAAATCTTTCTGTAATCTATCTGTTATCTTTTTGGGCTTATATATAGCCCTAGTGCGAATTAGATAGGGATTCTTTTGGCAGAGAGAACGCCCAGAGCTATTCCACACACCTTGGAGGAGGTTCCTTGGATGCTTAGGCTCCATTCAACCAAGTTTAGGGTTATTTCTTTCATTCTTTCATTCAATTCATCTAGTTTCACCATGATCATGGTGAACTAAACCCTTTGTTGTTGGGGAACAATGTAATCTTTTGAAACTCTCATATATTCAAATTCTTATTTATTTCATATGCTTGTCATATACTTATTTATCAATTGTTGGGTTCTCATCTGCGCTCAATGCTTTTATTGTTTAACTCATTAAGTAAAAGATGTTTGTCTTTATCGATATGGGGACGTACGGTAATGTCATGAACTGGTGGGAAATTTCTTGGTTGTGCCAATATCGCCTAGGGATAAGGGTAGGACGGTCAATTGTAATTGCTTCTGAACGCATTGCATTATTGGTTACTAGGGGAAACTAGGGATAGCAAGCCGGTAATTAGTAATAGGCTCTTTTCACCAAGGGATTGGGTTAAGGGTAATTAAGAAAGTATGCATGACAATTAGATAAATAAGTGAATTAAATAAGAAGAGTAGATATATGAGAGTGGATAAGATGAAATTGCAAACCCCAGCAACACCATTCATCCATAGTTTCTCAAAACCAATTGAATCAATTGCATTGCATGTTTATTTTTGTTCTTTGCATATAACCACCAATTTTATTCTCTTCTCAAGTCTTACGCGATTAAGTTATATGAAAGTTAAGGCCTAAGAGTCCTGTGGGAAAACGATACTTGGACTTACCCGTTTATATTACTTGATAACGATCTGGTACACTTGCCAGGGACTTAACAATGCTGGAGGGCTTACCGTGGTAGAAGACTCTGGGGAAGTTTCTGGCGGTGTGAGAGATAAGCTTCACGACAACAATCACTTCTCTCTGGTTGTCTACATTGGTAATGAGAGTTTGATAAGAAAGACCGATAAGTACTAACATTACATTCATTGTTAAGACGGAGAAGATTATGAGGAAAAAGAAGAAAAAGAAGATCGAAATCATAGGTACCGAAGGAGGTGGAAGAAGGAAGAACGCAAACGTGGAGAAGATTGGGGAGAACGGTATGGAATCTGACCTCCAAAGCGTTGTCGTCTGAGGGGTTATTGGGTATGGGAGAGGAAGAGGAGGCTGTTATGCGTTCACGGAGTTTGTGAATGAGACTCGAAAGGTTTGCTTTTGCCAATGATGGTTTGGTCTCGACAACATCTCTCATGATGGGTATTGGAGTCGTGAAGCAAGACCTAAAGGTCATGATCCTATAAGGATTTGGAGGGTTGGTGGCAGGAAAGTCGTTGCAAGGTAGGGGAGTTCTAGGATACTTTTGGAATAAAAAAGATAATGAAAAAGGTATAGGAAGCATCTGGAGTGGTGGAGGAAGCAACACCCTTTCATGAACTTCATGGAGGTCGAAATAAAATCTTTAGTCCAAACAAAAACACGAAAGACTTTAGGAGACAAATTCCAAACACCAATCAGTAAAACCCTTCTTATATCCTCAAGCGTAAAATAAAAAAGCAATTCATATAAAACCCTTTGTCAAGAAGAGTTGTTTTCCATTTATTTAAATGTTTGGAGGACATATAAAGATTTTTACAAAGATCTAAATACATGAGAAGTTTATCCTTTTGTTAAGACAATACATTAATGCAAATTACTTTTACACTTTTCCAGACCAACTAGATAAACTTATTCAACAATCTATTACGAGACCATATATATTTTTATGCATCAAAAAGGTAGGTGTGATAAAAGAATATTATTAACATCATTAAGATCTTGGTCACCTATTTTACCGGACATTATTATTATAAAAATAGTAATTAAGAATTAAAGTGCTAACCTATATAAAATTATGATAAAAATAATAGTTAAAATTTAAAGTGTGAAATTGTTAACTTACATAATTAGAATTAATAAATTATAATAAAAAAAACCTAAGAATAAATGGCAACAAAATACTAAAAAACGGTCAATCCAGGTATATTTATAATTTCATAATTTATAGTTTTGTATATAATTAATAATCTACATTTATAATTTATAATCCACTTACGTTTATAATTTTTTAATTAATTTCAAAATGTAATAAAATCTTCATTTTTATAATAATAAATATAAAAACATAAAAAATTATATAACTAAAAAACCAAAATTTATGAACTTATAATAATTTGATTGATGACTTAAGATAGAACGATATATTTATTGATAATTACAATATAAATATAAAGAAAATTACAAAGTATTGATAGTTCTGTTTTTACATTTAGATATTAAAAACAAATAATATACCTGATTAATTTGTCCTCTTCCTCGACTTGATTCTTTTTGGTTTTCTGCATAACTCACACTTGGGGCAGTACCTACACAACTTCAAGGCATACAAAAAGTCAAACTAAGAATCAACGTGAAGTTTGGAATTAAAATCCCTGATCCATGAAATATTGATTGGTTCAATACTGAATTCATATAAATTCTAGCACATATTTCGTTTAACCTTTCAAAGTACAATTACTCAATTATATTAAATTAAAGTAAAATTAGTATGCACCAAAGTGTCTACTCTCGAGCTTACAGTCAAGGTATTGAACCTTCAAACTCATGAAGTTTCCATGAGATATGCAGGCAACTATTGTCAAATCAAACCTCTAAACTAGAAAAAGGAAAGACTAACATTTTTCCAATTTTAAGAAACCCAAAATAAAAAGAAACTAAAGATATCAAGAGACATAGTTTAGAATAAAAAAAAAAAACTCATTTATCAAACAAAGGACATGTGAATCAAATAGTAATTGACCCAGTGAATCTCAATCAACATTAAACATAAAACTATCAATATTTTGAAAAGGCTCACAAGAGAACATATCGAAAGAGATCAAGTTCTCAAAGGCTCACTACTCCTTTCATCACAAGAGAGATACAACAAAAACTGAAAACAGGATAAAAGAAAGGAACATTGGTGTTGACCAACAGACTTAAATCTTTGTTCAATTATAAAAAAAAATATAACAAATTTAAATTTCTTGTGACCAACTTAAATTTACTATTTTTTTAATTTTATTTATTTAATCATTAGACCAAAACCTAAAATTACAAAAATCAAATTATCTAATAAATTAAACCAAAATCACCCAAACTAAATGATTATAAATTAAGCTTGAAATAAAAAATATTAAACATGAAAAAATTGGAAATTATATATTTTAACATTACATTTCAATTTTTAATATAAATTTATTCAAATAAATACTTTTAAAACTACTCTATTAAATTTCATATTACAGGAGATAACTTGTCAATTGCTAGTAAACTTCATGAAGTGTTTGCAACTAAAATCTTCCTGTTACCCTGTAAAAAGAAGAAATTAAATATAATAAATAATAAAATAAACTGAAAAAATGTCCAATAAAAGAAAATTAAGAAATAAAAGAAAAATAAAGAAAGCCTTAAAAATGAATTTTTTTAGTGTCATTTTTTAAAGTTTTCTATCAAATTAATCATGATAAAAACCATGTCACTGCACTGAAACTTTAAATCTATATTAAATTATGTTTTAGTTTTAATTTAAATAATGTATTATCATTAAATTTAAATTAGGTCCGTAAGTTATAATCCTAATAAAAACCAAAGTAGAAAAGCCTTTTACTTATACTATTTGGGTGGTGAGATAAAGGAGATAGAAGAGGTGACTCTTTCTTTTGTATGTGACGCTATAAATGGGACTAAATCATACACACTAATATTAGCAATAGTTTAGCCTCACCAGAAATTTCAGTTGTAGATCCCATTGCAACACCTAATGATATGTCCTGCATCATAAATATATTTTTTAAGTTAAACACATTTGACAAGCTTAACCTTATATGCAAAATTGAAAATTATATAGTAAAATAATTGATGTGGAAACCATACCAACTTCTTCTTGAAAGGGAAAATGATTAAGTCGGCATACTCTGCAGGGTTTCCCATAATTGATAACAAAATGATGCTAATGAAATTAACAAGAATGCTCCAACTTATTCTATAAAATATAAAGTGTCAAAGCTTGTTATACATCCTTAATAAGTCAAAAGGAGTGTCATATATTGAAGAGGAATTGTTATTTCTTTAGCAAAATTGTTGGAGTAAAGCTAATGAAATGTGTTGAATCAAGGGTAAAACATCAATCACCTCTTATGCATTAAAAATTTGTCGATGTGTTTTTAATTGAAAGAAGATGTATCCGGCATATGCTAGAAGCAGAACAATGCCACTTGCTCTCTCCATCCTGCACCATTCAATTTTTAAGACCAATCAGATTCAAATGCTTTCTTCACAATATAACATAAAGCAATGCTTCCTTTGACTATCCTTCTAAGACAAAAAAAAAAAATGTAAAAAATAGATGAAAACTGTAGTTAAGAAAAATGGAGAAAAATGGTGATCTCAAGTTTGGCCAGGCCGCTCCCAGGACAAAATCTGCTTCCTAATCCAAATGGAATAAAAGAACCTGCTCTTGCTGTGTGATTCTGCAAAATACATAATTTTAAGAAACATAACATATCATCTTTTGGATTAACTATATATCATACATGCTTCCCATCTGGAAGGATCGAATTCCTTTGGATTGATGTAAGTTTCAGGGTCCACATTTCCACCCTTTTGGTATAGTAAAACCTGCAATTTTTCATTTTTCCATAAATGCTAAGGTATTGCAATGAACGAAAATTTTTAAATGTTGTAAGAAATACTGAAAATTATGGCACTGAATAACTAAACTAAACTAACCATTGATGTTGAGGTCAACCTTTGCCTGTCTAAAGTTCTCAAAAGAGATAGATGTTTTGCGCAACATCTCATGGATAACTTATTCAGAATATAGTTTTCTCAAACATAGCTTTTTTAAACAGCTTCATTTCTCATCTTAATGATTCAGANNCTCNTAAACANAGATTACATGCCATCAAGAACATATTATATATAAATATAANTCTATATACCTTTGAAAGATATTCCATTTGCTTAATTTCCTTTATGTATCAGACGAAAGAAGGACCATTGCAATGCTGGTCTGTCGCCGCTACTCTATCACCGCAAGTGGTCATCACCGGTTGGAGGAGAGAAGAGACTCACAAATTTTGCCGCTTGGAGGTAAGTAAAACATGAATCGTTGCAGATTGCTGGCCGCACCCACCAGTGCCTCCATTAACGCTACCTGCCCAACCACCACGGGAAACCCGAAAGCGAGAATTAGAAACCCAAATCCCCAATTCGAAACCCTAACCCCAAAAACGTACCAACAATCTGCGGATGAGCATAGAAAACACACGAAATTCTCTAAATCAGAACCCCAATCCCAAAATCGCAACTTCAAAAGCCATTCCTTCAATGCCAGAGGTCGTCGTCGTTGCCGGCTAGATGAGAGATTTAGAAGCAAATTATTAGTGTGAAGATGGAAAGGAAGAGAAACTACGGGAGATGGAGAGGGAGAGAAATGGGAGGGTTTAGGACTCTGAAACGCAAAAGAAATTAAAAAGATAAATTTAATTTTTCATTTTAGTATTAACATATGTTATAAATTTAAATAATATAAAATTTAAGTCTCATTCTCTTTTGACAGACTTAAAACAAAAATTTTTAAGTCTCTTCTCGTATTACCAGACTTAAAATAGTTTCTTTAATTTACAAAATTGCCACCGCATAATTTTAAAATATAAATTTAAGTCTGTTATTAGATTAACAGACTTAAAGTAACATCTTTTATTTACAAAATTGCCACCGCATATTTTTTAAGTCTGATATTTTCTTAACAGACTTAAATAACAGACTTAAAAGCCTCATTTTGCACTAGTGGAAATTTAAAGTTGATTTGAACTTTGATGGAAATGAATCTTATCAGTTTTGTTGAATGCAGAGTAGAACATCGTGGGTTGGAGAGGGTACATCTCAGTACAAGGGAGACCTGTTAGCCTTGCCTCTTCATGAGATGAGGGCAAACCATTTCTTTGTGTAAAGGTGAACTCTTTAGTTGTATATAAAGGAATACCCTAGACAATAATAGGTCAAACAGGACAACACAAATGGTCCAAACACGCTAAGAACATAGGATTATAAGTTCAACACAAGTCAGGACACTTCAAACACCTTTTACACTAAAAATACTTCAACACCATCATGCAACAAAAAAGAGACAACTAAACAAATTCGACTCGAGTACTGCCCAACAGAAGACCAAATTGCAGATATCTTTACGAAGGCATTACCACGACCAAGATTTGAA
>NC_028357.1:23675577-23717411 GCF_000741045.1 Vigna radiata var. radiata
ATATTGTAGAAAAGTCTAAGATAGGAAGAAAAATCAAGAATAGTCTACATATGTGAAAATGTAGAACATTCCACATAAGTTGTGGCTAGCATATTCTAGAATAATCCATGGGTCTATAAATACCCATGTACTCTACCATTTGATGCATGTAGGCAAGAAGCCAACATCTACAACAACTAAGACAGCTACAACACTTCTTCCAACTACTACCTTTACATTCTACTATCTCCACATTTTCTCTACATTTTCTCTACCTTATCAACTACTCCTTTCACAACCTTTAAAATACTAACAGTGGTACCAGAGCTACGTTCGGTCATCTACTGGGCGTAGATAAAATTTTCAATTACCTTAAACAAAACTATAACTCCATTTTGTACTACCTCCAAAATATTTTCTCAACTCATGGCAACTACCAATCAAACATCACTTCCAGTACCTATTTTCACAGGAGAAAATTATGATTTCTGGAGTGTTAAAATGAAGACATTCTTCCGCTCTTAAGATATATGGGACATCATAGAAGAAGGATTCACTATTCCAGAAGACACCTCCACTCTTACTACAGCTCAAAAGAAGGAGTTGAAGGAAAACAAGCAGAAGGATTCGAGGGTTTTATTTGTTCTTCAACAAGTAGTTGATGACACAATTTTTCCAAGGATAATTGGTGCCACCAATGCAAAGCAAGCTTGGAACACAATACAAGAGGAGTTTCAAGGAAGTGACGAGGTACGCAATGTTAAACTTCATTCTCTAAGACGAGAGTTTGAATTATTAAGAATGAAAGAATCTGAGACCATCAAAGACTNCTATTCTNGAATAAAAGAAATAGTTAGTCAGATGAGNGCCTATGGGGAAAATATTCTTGACAAAAAGATCGTTGAGAAAATTTTAATTTCAATTCCCCAAAAATATGATGCAATCGCAATTGCGATTGAACAAACAAAAGATTTGGCTACATTGTNAGTAACACAACTAATGGGCTCTCTTGAAGCTTATGAGCAAAGATTGAAAAGGCATGAAGAAGACTCGACTGAAAATGCCTTTCAATCAAAACTAAAATTGCAGTCTCAGAAAGAATGTAAAGGAAATAAAAGTAGAGGAGAAATTTCTAGAAATAAAGAAAATTCTAAAAGCTTCTCTATGACTCATCAAGGAAAATATCCTCCATGTGGCATCTGTAAAAAGACAAGTCACTTGGAAAAAGATTGTTGGCATCACGGAAAACCTCAATGCCACTATTGCAAGAAATTTGGTCACATAGAAAAGTATTGTCGTAATAAAAATAAGCATCAAGCAAACTTTGCGGAAGAAGATAATCAAGACAAACTCTTATTCTATGCCAATCAAGAATCTCCTGGTGGAGAAGGAAGATGGTACTTGGATAGTGGATGCAGCAATCACATGGCGAAAGATCAAAGCATCTTCAAAGACATTGATAAATCTGTCAATGTCAAAGTTCGGCTAGGAAATGGCACCACAGTGGAGTCTCGAGGCAAAGGAACTGTCATGGTGGAAACAAAGAAAGGTACGAAATTCATCAAGGATATTTTACTAGTTCCTAATCTCAAAGAGAATCTTTTAAGTATTGGCCAAATGATGGAGAATGGATATTCTCTTCATTTTGAGAAAGATACATGCAAAATTTATGATAGTAAAATGATAGAAATTGGCCAAGTAAAAATGGAGAAGAGAAATAGAAGCTTTCCTATAAGCTTCAAACCTGGAACTAATATTGCCATGAAGGTAGAAGTTGATGACTCAAGGCTTTGGCATAGGAGATTTGGCCACTTTAACACACATGCCTTAAAGCTTCTATATCAGAAAAACATGATGAGAGATCTTCCATGCTTGAAGGAGAATAATGAATCATGTGAAGGATGTCTCCTCGGAAAACAACACCGATTACCATTCCCGTCAGATAAAGCATGGAGAGCAAAAGACTTATTGGAGTTGATTCATACCGATGTTTGCGGACCAATGAGAACGCCTTCACATCACAACAACATGTATTTCATCCTCTTCATTGATGACTTCTCTAGAATGACATGGGTCTATTTCTTAAAGGCAAAGTCAGAAGTCTTCGGTGTATTCAAGAAATTTAAGGCCCTTGTTGAGAAGCAAAGTGAGAAACAAATAAAAGTACTCAGAAGTGATCATGGCAAGGAGTACACATCTCACGAGTTTGACAAATTCTGTGAAGATGAAGGCATAGAGCGACAACTTACAATTGCATATACTCCATAACAAAATGGCGTGTCAGAGAGAAAGAATCGCACTGTTATGGAGATGGCAAGATCAATGCTAAAAGAGAAAAACATGCCTAACACTTTTTGGGCTAAAGCAGTCTACACTGCAGTTTACATTCTAAATAGATGTCCAACTAAGGCAGTCCAAGACAAGACTCCTATTGAAGCTTGGAGTGGGAGAAAGCCATCACCTAAACACCTACGAGTATTTGGTTCTTTCTGCTACATACATGTTCCTGATCAAAGGAGGCACAAGCTTGAAGATAAAACTATACGAGGAATATTCTTGGGATATAGCACACAATCAAAAGGCTATCGAGTCTACAACCTACAAACAAAAAAGCTCATCATCAGTCGAGATGTTGAAGTTGATGAAAATGCTTCATGGAATTGGGAAGAAGAAAAAGTTGTTAAAAGCAACATTTTACTTCCAATGCAACAGTCTCAAGAAGAAACTCAAGAAGAGGCAGAAAATTCAAGTATGCTTTCTCCACCTCCACAACAATAAGACTCTTCACCTGAATCTAGTCCAAGAAGAGTAAGATCCTTGGTAGACATATATGAAACTTGCAATATAGCCATGATTGAACCTAACTGTTATGAAGAAGCATCAAAGCAAGAAGTATGGGTCAAGGCCATGGAAGAAGAGATTAAAATGATTGAGAATAATAACACTTGGGAACTCGTAAATTGCCCTCATGGAAAAGACATCATAGGAGTGAAATGAATATATAAAACAAAGCTTAATCTTGATGGAACTATACAAAAGCACAAAGCAAGATTGGTCGCTAAAGGATACTCACAACAACCAGGAATAGACTACAATGAGACATTTGCTCCAGTTGCTCGCTTAGATATAATTAGAGTCTTAATAGCTCTTGCAACACAAAAAGGATGGAACATCTATCAACTAGATGTCAAATCAGCCTTTCTAAATGGAGTGCTCGAAGAAGAAATTTATGTTGAATAACCACAAGGCTTCATCAAAAAAGGAAATGAAGGCAATGTACTAAGACTAAAAAAGGCATTATACGGCCTAAAGCAAGCTCCTCGAGCATGGTATAGCAAGATTGATAAATACTTCATAGATCAAGGATTCAGGAGGAGCAAGAGTGAGCAAACACTATATATTAAGGCACAAGGTCAGTACCATCTCATTATCTCTTTATATGTCGATGACCTTATCTATACAGGAAACAATATGGAGATGATGAAATAATTTAAAGAAGACATGATGAAGACAGTTGAAATGACCGACCTTGGCTTGATGAACTATTTCCTCGGTATAGAGGTGAAACTACAAAAAGAAGGCATATTTATCTCTCAAAAGAAATATATTGAAGCTCTACTAAAGAAGTTCAAGATGAATGGTTGTAAACCTGTCACTACTCCATTGGTGGTAAACGACAAACTACAAAAAGATGATGGAGCACAAGAGGCAGATGCATCACGCTACAGGAGTTTAATTGGAAGTCTCTTGTATATGACAACCACACGACCAGACATTATGTATGCTACAAGTCTTCTATCAAGATTCATGCAAAAGCCAAGTCAGATTGATTATGGAGTAGGAAAAAGAATTTTAAGATATTTACAAGGCACAAAGGAGTTTGGTATATGGTACAAAACCATGACTAATTCAAGAATGATTGGCTACACAGGTAGTGATTGGGCAGGATCAATGGACGACATGAAAAGTATGTCTGAATACACTTTCTCACTAGGATCCGGTATTTTATCTTGGGCATCAAAGAAGCAAGCAACTGTGGCACAATCAACAGCAGAAGCAGAGCATGTAGCAGCTGCTGAAACCACAAGTCAAGCAATATGGCTATGAAGAATACTTGAAGAAATGGGTGAACCACAAGATGGACCGACTATTATTTATTGCGACAACAAATCGGCAATAACAATAGCAAAAAATCCAGTCCATCATCAAAGAACAAAACACATAGCCATTAAATATCACTTCATTCGAGATGAAGAGACAACTAAACAAATTCGACTCGAGTACTGCCCAACAGAAGACCAAATTGCAGATATCTTTACGAAGGCATTACCACGACCAAGATTTGAACTACTACGCACTATGATAGGAGTTACCGAATTTGCATTAAGGAGGAGTATTAAAGTATAATGCAAATTCTAGAAGAATGTAGAAACTCCTAAGATAGAAGAAAAGAAATGTAATACAAGTTCTAGAATATTGTAGAAAAGTCTAAGATAGGAAGAAAAATCAAGAATAGTCTACATATGTGAAAATGTAGAACATTCCACATAAGTTGTGGCTAGCATATTNTAGAATAATCCATGGGTCTATAAATACCCATGTACTCTACCATTTGATGCATGTAGACAAGAAGCCAACATCTACAACAACTAAGACAACTACAACACTTCTTCCAACTACTACCTTTACATTCTACTATCTCCATATTTTCTCTACATTTTCTCTACCTTATCAACTACTCCTTTCACAACCTTTAAAATACTAACAGCTTTCATCTCCTTAGCTTTAGCTCAACCCCTACACCACCACACAAATTGATTAATCAAAACACAAAAGCGCATAAAAAACAAAACCCGTTACAATTTTACGATGCACCAACTTAGAAAAATCATCTATATAGGGCAATGGTAATATAGGGTTTGAACGTGGGAACCCTTGCTCCAGCTACCAGTTAATTCCAAAGACAAAAACCAACATCAAAATGCGAAACTATTTCAGAATGTATCTTAAAATATGTACCTTTAGGGCAATGATGGATCGTAGTTTGAGCTCTCAGAAAAAACATCAACCTACGACACTAGTTGCTCTAGGTACTCTCAAACATGATGGAAGAGTAGTTTGCTCGAAAAGAAAATGATGAAAGATAACCAAGACACTCTTCACTATAAAATTGACACCAATATGGAACATGACCAATATGAAAGAATAAGTTTTGGTGTCAAATGATGAAAACCCAAGTCATGAAAGTTGAAGTTGCTTCCATGGAGATGGTGTCTGAATGCTAAAGCTTTAAATGATGAATAAGAACATGTTTGGAGAGTGGAATGAATGTGTGACTTGAAGGAGATTGAATCAACTCTCAAGAAAAAGGTGTAGGAGAAGTTAAGAAGGTAACTGATGTTAGTGAACTTGGAACAAAAGAGTTGCAAAATTGACAGAATATCTCTATACCATGATCATGCTTGTTTTACAAAGCTTGAGTCACTCCTATTTATATAATGGAAGCGTTAACATGAGTCTCAAATATACAAAGAAAGGTACAAAAAACCTTCGAAAGTTTTAAGAACGTAATTGAGTCACAAAATCTCAACATCGTGTCAAAGGCTCCATTGTGTGGTAAGTTGAGAGAAAAAGAACTTGATCTCAGAAGATTGAATGAGGATGAAAAGAAAGGTAAGAAAAAGACGTTGATCTTCAAATTTGAGGTTGATAAAGGCAAGAATATCAAAGAAGATGAGGACTTTGAAGAAGATGAATAAAATATGAGTCTCATCATTAAAAAGTTAAGAAAGTTCATGAAGTCCTAGGGAAAAAGAAGATTTAAAGGTGGGAGAAAGGAGAATCAAGAATCCTTCTCAACTTACCATTGTTATGATTGTGGAGAGAAAGTACACATGAAAGCTGATTGTCTAAATCCAAAGAAGGGTGAAGAAAGAAATCAAAAGAAGTTCTTCAAGAAAAATAAAATATATATCTCTTGGGATGATGATAATGAATCAACATCAAGCTTAGTTGTCTCTGATGAGCAAGTCAATATATGTTTAACAACAGACCACAATATATCGGAAAGTAAAGTATGTTCTTCTAGCAATTCTGAAAATTTTATTATAGTGATAATGAATTGTTTGATACTTACAAAGAATTATTAATTGAATCTGAAAAATTAGATATTGTTCCCAAGAAATTGAAAAAGGATTTTAAAGAATTAAATTTAAAATATGAAAATATTCTTGTAGAAAAAAAAATTATGTTATAAGAAAGGAAAATATAATAATAGTGATGAATGTATCTCTTGTATAAATAAAAAGAAACTTCTAGATAAGACAATCCATGCTAAAAGTAGTAAAAATAATTTACAAAAGAAAAAGATTCTTAAAAATAAGTATGTTCCTCAGTATAATTATGATTGTTATAATTATAAAAATAAAAGAACCCGTAGAGTTTGGGTAGAAGAAATAACTACTCATAGGAACACATATATTGCTACTTCTTTTTATTGCATGAAAAATGGTCATATCTCAAATAAATATAAAATAAAACATTATGGTGTCCCCTATGGAAAATATACATGGATTATAAAATAATTTAAAATATTTTACTAACTAACCCAAAGGATCCATACAAAATTGTTAGGCACCTAAAATAAATCTTTCTTTTTTATTATGTCAAAAAGTTCAAATTCTAGGAAGTCCATGTGGTACCTTGATAGTGGTTGTTCAAGGCACATGACAGGAGATAAAAAGAAATTTACAAACTTTCGGAAGAAGGAACAAGGATATGTTACATATAGTGATAACAAACAAAGGAAAGATTCTTGGTATAGGAGACATAGGAAGTGCAAACACCTTGATGATAAATGATGTATTGTATGTAGAAGGATTAAAGCATAATCTACTTAGTATGAGCCAACTATGTTACAAAGGTCTCAAGGTAACATTCGAATCCAATTACTACACTATCTAGGAAAAAGATTATTCTAAAATTGTTTTGAAAGATATTAAGCATGAAAATATTTATTTAATTGATTTTAAAAAATGCATAAAAAAATATTTTGTTGAAAATGATATGACTTAATTTCTCACACCAAGAGGGGGGTGAGGGGTGAATTGGTGAAACTTAAAATCAGAGCCTTTTAAAAATCTTTTTCGCAAAATGATGATCTTTCAAAACTTTCTTGAAGCGCAAGAAATAAGATTTTTCAAATGCAGCGGAATATAGTTGACTACGTGAAAATTAAAGTCGACTTTGAAAGTAAAAGTGCAGGGATAGAGAAATGAAACACATGTTTTTATACTGGTTTGACCAAACTGCCTACATCTAGTGTCCTTCCAAACCCCGGAAGCAAAGGCACTATAATGATCAAGGTTTTTACAACAAGGCTTTTATAGCGACTTCCACGTCAAAATATAAAACACCTCTACGTACCGGATTTTAGCCTTGGCCTTGTATTTATAGGTTATCATAAGCCTAATAAAATATAGGTTTAATACATCATTTGATCCCTTTTTTTGGGGGTTTTGTTCAAAATGATCCTACCTTTGAAAAAAGTTCACTAAGGTCCCATATTTCATAAAAAATTGTTCAATATGGTCCTTTTGGCAGACGACGTTAAAATTGTAACGATGCATATGCTAGCGTGACAAACTTTTAGTGAGCTGTTTAGAACTTATCTTACGTGTCTGTCTAAAGACATTTAAATGTTTAAATATTGAGGATTAAAATTAAATGAGAAAAATTAGGCTAAATTAAAAAAACCCTTACCTTTATCTGATAGGATATTTGCAGCATAACTCATTCCTTCACCACCACCACCTGTATGTGTCGCCTTCGTTCTCCAAACTCGCACCGAGCTACGAATCACAACCTAAGCAAAGAGTCTAACCCCCCTCAATGTCACGGCTACCTGCAGACTCAACCCCTCCTTCATCTTCCATTAAACCCTTTTCTTCCTTATTTTCCAACATCAACAACAGTATAACTCAAACAAGAAAGAACAACACCAGCCAAGTTGAACCAAATCAACGTGAAAAGAATAAACCCCTCGCACACTACTCTATTATCCCCCAATCTCTTCTCAAAAACCCTATAAACAACCTCTGTATCGCCAATTCGTTCCCTTTGAATCTGAATCATGCCACGAAAGAAGAAAAGCCATGACCCTTTCTTCACCAATGATTTCCGAAAACGCTAAAAGCCCAATGGCAAACCTGACTGCGACGATGAAGAAGATGCAGAGATGGAAAGCGATTTTGATGAAGATGGTTCCTCCGTCGGCGTTGACGATAGCTTCGGTGAGGACCAAGGGATAGAAACAGAACAAAAGGGGTTGGATAGCGTTACTGACTTCGACTTGGGTCTCGTTTCACGGTAGTTGATTCTAATGGAGGCAGTGGCAGCCTGTTTAGTTGGCGGCGGCCGTCGAGAACTTAAAGAAGATGCTCACGCAAGATGTAGAGGAGATAGGGAAAGGGTCTGACGTAGTGGCTGGCGTTGATCCTAGCGGTGCTTGCTCACGGAGGAGACAGGCAATGGAGATGGTGGTCTTAGGGTTCGCCAACGGAGAGGTGGGAGAGAGGCCCTGGGTCTCTTGTTCTTCGTTGAGTGAAATGAGGAGGAAAGTGGGAGAACCCCTATGGGGTTTCTGATCTGGGAGGAAAAAGTTTTGGGCCTGGATCTAGGGGTCACTTTTTTATCTTAATTATTTACACATGTAAATGACTTCACAAGCCATGTAAGCTTCTAATTTAACAGCTCATCAACGTTTTGCCATGCTAGCATCTGCACCATTAAGATTTTAACGCCGTCTGCCAAAAGGACGATATTTAACAATTTTTAATGAAATATGGGACCTTAGTGAACTTTTTTCAAAGGTGGGACTATTTTGAACCAAAGCACCATAAGAAGGGACCAAATGATGTATTAAACCTAAAATATAAAAAGACTTACCTTAAACAAATTTACCTTATAATCCGGTTGGTTGCTCATAAACAGCTTTATCAATATCTCTAATCAGGTATCTTAGATTATTTTATTCTCTACTAGACTATTAGCCCAATTACTCAAATGATGGCCCAATTGCGGCCCAACATAGCTTAACCTGACTCAACGAGTGCTAAACCTGGTTTGACTTTTAACGAACGCTGATCCTGGTTTGACTTGACTGATTAGCGCTACTACAGTGAATAGACTGACTGTTATTAAGTGCCAACCGCTCAGCGTAGATGTCATACTATACAATATATTACTTTATGTAAGAATAACTTATTTTATAATTTAATTTATTGAGTTTATGAAAAAAAATATTCAATCCTAAATATATTTAATCTAAAATACATTTATATAGAGTATATAATCGGTTTTGTGAAATTTGTAAATTGTGTAATCCAAACATTTGACCGAAACAATTTATATATTTCCAATCCAAAATCTACGAAGATGCATAAAAAAACCACGGGTGGAGTAAGAAAGAACGGGGCATGTAGTGGCTTTTCCTTCTGTACATCGGGCCAAGCCCATAGAATTGCATCCATTTGTTTAACTGACCAGTCTTTGAATGACTGAATAATGTTTTCTATTATTTAGAGTCTCTTTTTCATAATCTAGTTAGCCACTCTCCTGAATATGCTAAGGTACCCAATGACTCACTTGCAAATTAGTGATTAGTTAAAGTGAACATAGACAAAACTTAAATATATATACCTAACACAAGTATCATGCCTCTGGTTTGAAACCAAAAAAAATAGTTAGGAAATGTGCCTCTACATCAATTCCCTAGAGTTAAATATATAAATGTAAGTTGTTTGCAATGACACTGCTCATTAACCTATACATATTTTGAAAAAAATAATGTTTTCTTAAAGACTAGTTGTCAACATGAATGATGGAAAGTGCTGACAGAGCCTGAGATGGATCCTATGCGCACTATTTGCTATAAAAACTGAAACAACCAACCACAGTTGCTACTGAATTATGTAGGACAAGTTTAAGTGATAGAATTATGACAAACTAAAAGTAATTTTATGCTGCTAGCTAGGATTCAAAGCTATGTAAAACAGAATATGAAATGCATTGAAAAGGTAAAATGAAGAGTAATTAGGAAGACACCAATAAAAATAAATTCAAATCACATTTAAAAGACTGATACCATGTCATGTCAATTTTAAAATCGATGGTAATCTTGGTTTTGAAGGATGAAGCTACTGCAGCATGCCATCGTGAAAATGTGTTGTGGTTGGGTCCTACTGTCGAAATGCTGAGTAAAAGGGTAATCTTATTGAGATTCCCTAATGTTTCTAGGCAAAATAATATTCCTTTGCTCAAAGTTTGGGTCCCAGGTCTTGGTTTTCTTTCCTTTTCAATTTTCGACAGTATTTTTTTGCAGTCTATAATCATTTCATTGCACGAGTAATTAAACAAATATAAGCATTGGAATATTCAAACTAACTTATTTTATGTACGTAGTCTTATGTGTTCTCTTTTTGCAGAGTAAAACTGAATATTTAGCTGTTAAAGTGCGTCGGAGGGAACATTGTGTTCAAGTCTAAGTTGACCTATATGGATTTGTAAATAACAAATGGGATAGTAGCAATGATGGCTCAAGGAATTATCGGAATACGTGTGCGACTGAAATGCATAATGTTTGGTAGAGATGTATAAAAGAAAAATGTAAAAATTTTAAAAAAAATAACAAGTTTTCATATCATTATTATAAGTGAATAAGAAAAGGACAATCATACTTTCACAACTTTTTTTTAACAACTTTTTGACAACAGGATACGTGTCATCATTTTAATGGTATTTTGAATTTATCTTTAAAAAAATATTTGAAACGGACCAATCATAGACTGCCACGTATGCATTGTCAAAAAATTGTCAAAAAAAGAGTTGTTAAGAGAGAAGGTGGCGTTTTCAAAAGAGTAAGAGGGACAATGATACTTTGACAACTCTTTTTTAACAACTTTTTGACAACAGGATACGTGTTATCATTTTATTGGTATGTTTGAATTTATCTTTTTGACAACAGGAGCGAAAAAATATTGGGAAAAGTGAGTTGAAGTTACCATCCCTCTTATCAATGTGTTCTTCTATAGATATTGGTAGTCTTATCTTTTGATCCGATGAGATTAATAAGTGTAAAAGTGCTATTCAAGGAGTTTAAAGAAAAACTAACACACAAAAGAAGCAAGAGAATGACATAATAAGAAGACAACAAGTGCATAGAACGTGATATTGCTGGAGTTTTCTAAAGCAACCAAAGTTCTGTGCAGCTAATTGGTGCAGTTTTGTCTCGCTTGGTCTGGTGCACACAAACATAATTTCTGCACATGAGCTTCTAGTTGAATGACTAAAATCTGTTGGTTGATTGAAAAGTGTTGAGTGGTGCGAATAAAATTGGTTCCTTCATGCTGGAATGGTGAGTGATTTCAAGAAGCTGGCATACTCAATTGGCTAAGCAGTGTGCAAGATAAACCTGAACTTGAGGTGTGTATTTTCAAGTGATGGAAGTTGGAGTCCGTGTTTAATGCAGAAATCGTTGACCAGCTATCAGAGGCCAATTTCTGCGTTCATCAAACAAATTTTCATGGAACCTACAATTGTCATTCCTATAGTGCAACATGGCTGTGTGTGTTTCGAGTGAGAGTTGCGTGAGTAGTGAGATTTGGATGCTGCAGAATTTTTTACTTGTTCCTGATTCAGAGACTGGTCCATTAATCCCAAAGTTGGTCCATTCACAAGGCCCGTGGTGGGCAAAGAAAGTAGAAACTTCAAGCTGAGGTGATGTTTGAATTGGTGAAACTGGAAACGTGTAACTATCAAACTCGGTTGCATAGGGAGCTGCAAGTGATTTAATTGTGATACACTAAGTTTGCTGCTTTAGTGTATTTTTTCTTTTGGAAACGTGTTGGTGCAGGAATTATCACAAAGCTGGGACAAAAAGCAACGTGATTAGTGATGAAATTAAACGCTATTAATTTTGTTGCTGTCTTATACCAATTTTTGAGCGAGATATTGGGTATGGAACAAGGTTCTGGTACTATTTTGTTGGTGTTTTGCCGCTGTTTGGGCTGCATTTTTGAGGTGCTTTTTGCTACTGCTTGGGAGATGTTCTACTTTTGTGTTGGTGGCTGCACAGTACAATTTTGAGGGCTGGAAAAGTAAGGACTGAGTTGCTACTTTTGCTGTTGCCTTTGATTTCAGCATGATTTGCTGGTCTGTACAGCAGGTTTGGGCTGCTACGTTGGGTGCTATTTTGGTGGCTGTCGTTCTTAGTTGATGCCTGGACAGATTGATAAATGCAGAAGTATACTTGGAAGTAATTTGGAAGTTGTGCAACCTATTTAAGCGGGTAATAAAAAGCTAAAATTTAAGGTCAAATGTTTTCCAAGTTGGTGGCAAATAATGGAAGTATGGATAGGACCTTCACACTGATAATAGAGTAGTTGTATCTCAAATTTGGTAATTTTGTGTTTTGAGTTTTATTGGGCCTTAGTGATGGGGAAATGCACACCTAGAGAGAATATTCTGAAATGACATACAAGAAATAAAGAGAAATTAAAAGTGGAAAATATTAGAGAAAGAAAAAACTTATGACTTGAGGATGCGCCACTTGAAGGAAGCTCCAAGATAAGCATCAAAGGAGGACCGCCACTTGCTTGAGCAAGATAAGGTCTGCCCAAAATAGGGACTTTGGAGACAAAATACTGTCTCAAAGAAAGATTGCAAAAGTGCAAATCAACTCAAATTTCAATTGATTCAAAGTAAGGTACAAAAAGGAGACCCCTAAGCCTTCTTATATAACCTTTAGAGTGAGCTAGGATGTAAGATCTAGGAGATGTAGGACTTTTGAGTGTGGAGGTCGTCCAGTAAATGTTGCAGGTCCTCTAGGGACTTTTGAGTCCCACATTGCTCAATTCTCTCCACTCCAAAGGGTTTATAAGATAACTAGTTCTCCTATAACTTAAAACATGAAAACTAGCTATGCTATCTTGTACTACAAGCTATGGAAAACCTGCTGCAAAATAAAGCCATACCAAAATAAATGAATACGAAACATGCCTTATATTCTCTACAGTTTCATGTTAACTTTTTCTCTTTGAATTTATATTATCTTCTTCAAGTTTAAAAAGTAAGGCATTTCTTTGTCCACTACAAGAAAAATGCTACTTACATACGAATTATTACATATAAATCCTGATTCGTAGCTAAGGGACCCGTTACATACGAATTTTACATATAAATGGGTTACTTATGGATTTTCGTATGCAATAGGAAAGAAATTTACATATGGATTTTCTTATGGAAGCACATCCAAGCATCATGCAAGAACAACTTTCCTAGAAGTAGAGAAGCAACGAAATGAAGAATGAAGCAATAGAAGTTTGGTGCATTGAAGGTGTTTGAGGAAGGTTTGAATGAAAGGAATAACTTGTGTTTGGAGTTTCTAGGCTCAGAAAGCCTTCCTACTAGGAAAGGGAGCTAGAGGAGCATGAGAGAATGTAGATACAAAGTCTTACCCAAGAGTATATAAAGCTAGAAGAAGATTTTAGCAGCATTTTATTACACTCAGAAGTGAGTTTTTATAAGGTAATGGCCCCCTTATGTATAAGTGAAGAGGGGCCTTTTTTCTGACCAAGCATCCCTCAAAAATTAAAAAACAATTTGAGTTAAGGAGGCCAACTAGTTAGATCACACTTCCCACCAAGAGCACATGGAAAACATTGCACATATGAAAGCTGTCATGCAGAACCTGGGTGTGCAAGGACTTCAGTTGGGTGCAAAACCAATTTAGAAGTCAAAAATCCTTCACAGACCTAATCCGAAAGCTATGCTACCAATCCGGAAATCAACCCATTTCATCTTAGCTTTTGTTCCTATGCTTCCCTTGGCTAATCAAGCTCCTTGGCTAGTTGCTCCATGACCTCCTAGCCTTATTGGATCCCATAAAACAACAATATAAGAATTTTTAGAAGAGAGAAAAAGGATTTAGTAAATGATTTTACATAAAAGTAAAGTGTTTTGTAATCCTTCTTCTTCTTGAATTCTCTTTGACATGGCTCTTGTAAAAGGTCCAATATGAGTCCTAGATGGTCCTCCATCAGACCCTTCCTCTTGAAAATGATCTGTCCTCAGATTTGCTTCATCCTATTGATCATCTTCTGCAAAAGGAATTAAGTCGCAGATGTTAAAAGTATGTTTGACACCGTAACTTTCAAGAAGATCTAATATGTATGTATTATCATTTATTTTCTTGACCACCTTGAAAGGACCATCTCCTCTCAGACTAAGTTTAGACTTTGGTTTAGAGGAAAACCTTTCCTTTCTCAAATGAAGCCATACTAAGTCCCCTTCTTTAAAAACTATTTTCTTTCTCCCCTTGTTGTTGTATTCAGAATATTTTTGAGTTTGTTTTTCAATTTGGGTTTTAACCTTTTCAAGTAATTTCTTGACAAATTTCGCTTTAGATACACCTTCTTTATGAAGAAAAGCATATGACTTTGGAAGAGGTAGTAAGTCAAGAAGTGTAATAGGATTAAAACCATAAACAACCTCCAAAGGAGAAAGATTAGTAGTTTTGTAGACTACTCTATTGTAAGCAAAGTTCTATGTGAGGTGGATGATCATCCCTATTTTTCTTATTGCCTCTTAATATTACCCTTAATAAAGTAGATAGAGACCTATTTACTACCTAAGTTTACCCATCAGTTTGAGGGTGACATGTGGTAGAAAATAGAAGTTTAGTTCCTAGTTATTCGCATAAAGTTTTCCAAAAATGACTAAGAAAGTTAACAAATCTATCAAACACTATGGTTTTGGGTTAGCCATGCAATCTCATTATTTCTTTAAAGAAGAGTTTAGAAATATAGCTAGCATCATCTACTTTGTGGTAGGGTATAAAATGTGCCATTTTACTAAAATAATCTACCACCACAAATATACATACTCGTTTTGAGTTCTTGGCAATCCTAGCACAAAATCCATGCTTATGTCCTCCCAAGGGGTACTTGTTATTGGAAGAGGTGTATAAACTCCATAAGGGACCTTTGATTTAGTTTGTAAACAAGCTATGCATCTAGAACAATGCCTTTGAACATTTACTCTCATGAGTCCTCCTCTATGTCTCTCTTTGATAAGAAGCTTTCTAATGGATCCTTGGGGTATACAAAGTCTTCCTTTATTAAAAATATACCCCTAAGAAAGATAGAATCCATCAAAAGGCTTCTTAAGACATGATAATTAAGTGGATGCAAATGTTTCATCATTTTCATACAGTTCTTTTATATCATTAAAACCTAATATTTGTGAGCCTAGGATTACTAATAATGCATGTCTTCTAGATAAAGCATCAGAAACAACATTAGCACTCCTCTTCTTATGTTTGATGACATATGGAAATTGCTCTAGACATTCCACCCACTTGGCATGTCTTTTGTTTAACTTTCCTTGCCCTTTAAGATACTTGAGAGATTCATTGCTAGTGCGTATAATGAATTCTCGAGACACCAAATAGTTCTCCCAAGTCTTTAAAGCTATAATGAGGACATACAACTCCTTATCATAGGTATGGTAGTTCAAATTTATTTGGGCTTAATTATTCCAATTATTTTTTGTAGGACAATTTTGGAATCATATACTAGGACAAGAGGCCTACCACATCATTTATTATTTTCAACGTCAACTTTTGTTTTTAATTTCCGTTTGTAATTTAATTGGGTCCATTTTTGGGCACATTTAGGAGAAGCCCATATGGAGGGCATTTTTGTCTTTTAGGGTTATTAATACCCAAAATTAGATTTGAGAGCTTTTCTCCCTTCCTCTCTTCAATTTTCGTTTGTAGGTTTTTTGAGCTTTGGATGTTTTTCCAGCCACCCTAACTTTAGGGGTTTAGGTTCTTTCTTTCATTCTCCTCTATTGTATTGAATATCATTTTTATTAGTGAATTTAATTTTCGTTTTCTACTCTTGTTTCAATTTCGTTTATCTCTGTTTTGCCATTTCCCCATTCCCAATTTAATTTTCCATTTCATTTTACGAATTTTGTTTCTATGTTCAAATTGGTTTCTGATTTTACATTTCTTTGCAAATTTCGCTTTACCTATTTTGTTTGTCATTTGCAGTTTCGTTTTTGCCTCTATTGTTGCATTTTGCTGCTTCAACTTTGTTTAATGGAAGTATAAATCTGTTTGGGTTGTGAACTGGAACGATTGCAATAATTCCTTGAGATTTCTGGACCGTTTTGATGGTGTTGTTCTTGCCTTGCATTAAGTTAATTCAGTTGCGCTTGCAATTAGGTATACACTTAATTTCTTAATCAGTGTGTGATTTTTGCTTAGTTAATTGGATTGTGAGTGGAAAATTGATTAGACTTGTGCAATTTGTTTGCTTAATTCACATTTTTGAAGACCAGATTAACCTTTTATTAGTTGGTTAATTCGTGTTGGATTCAGGGTGAGAGTATTGTTTAATTGTTGTTAATATGTGATAGGAAGCATTGCAATTGATCTAGATGCCAACCTATTTTAATTTGTGTTTAAATTCGTGTTTTGATTTGGTTCATTTTAGTTCATAAAACTGCCCATAAACCAAATCCCACAACGTGTTTGATCTGATGATTGAACCAAATGTTGTTCCTCGAGAAACGACCTAGGAGTCACTTCCTTGTTTATACTACATTTTACTTGCATATTAATTTAATTCGGGTACGAACTCGATCAAATTTGGTGTCGTTGTCGGGGACCAACGATTTGGTCTTAGGTTTTGTGTTGTGTGTGTGTTGTGATCTGTCTTGTGTGTGTTATGTGTATTGCTTGTTTGTGTTCTCTTTGTGCGAGTTAAAAGTAGGTGAATTGGAGCGATTTGGCATGTTTGGTGCACAAAACCACTAAAATCGTTGAAAACCACCTTCAAAACCACCATGAATAGTGTCATGAATAGTAATCGGTTTTCCTATTTAATTGACAATTTTTGTTTTGATAGTTAAAGGTATTATTTTTCTGTGCACTTCTTTTGGTCCATATTTTGATAGAAAAATCACAAAAGCAATTGAGGTAGTCCCTGTTCTAAGTTACAATTTTTTTTAAAAGGAAGTGTGACAACTTCAAACTACGATAACTTTTGATGCTTTTATCAGAATTGGAAGTATCATATGTTCATTTCGCATAGAAAAAACGATCTACCGATCCCAACTTGTTAGGCTAGTTGACGACAAGTAGATCTTCAAGAAGAGGTTGTTTTTTTATTTATTTTTAATTTTTCAAGTTTTATTTTCCCCTTTTTCCAAACTTTCTTAGAATGGTAAAAATAGTTATCATTTGGATTTTGCTTTGGCAATTTTTGTGTTATCATTTCATGATTTTAGGGTATTAATCACAAACTTTCAACTCATTTGGATAAGGTTTGCATATACTTGAAGTTCTACCCCTTATGTTTCATTGTGTTGACTTTTGCTTACATGTGTTGACTTTTGCTTATATGTGTTGACTTTTGTTGATATGCGTTGACTCAGTGCATGACTTGAGGCAATCTTGGACCATCACCACCTTTGATCTTCATATTGATAGGACCTTTTCATAGATTAGTTAGGCATTCTAGGACTTGATAGTTTGTGCATTTAGATAACATTAGTTCATCAATTGCATAATTCTTAGCATTTTCCTTCTATATGTCTACCTATTTCGGTTATATGTATATTGCTTCCTCTACATATGCCTCTGATTATAACTCTCCTTCTATGTCTACTGATCCATATTTTGCGCATACTGCATCTGCTACATCTGCATCAATTTCTACTTCTGATTCTCATTTATATTCTACCGATTTCTATGTTGAGAACAATATGACTCATCCTCTAACTCGTGAGAGTGCTCTTTAGGATCTGGTTACACATGATGAGGATGTTCCATACGTTCTAAACATTGAATTGATACATTTGCTGCCTAAGTTTCATGGATTTGCAGGTGAATGCCCACATCAACATCTGAAGGAATTCCATATAATCTACTCCACTAACAAACCTCCACATTTCCTAGATGACCATATTTTCTTAAGGGAATTTTCGCATTCACTAGAGGATTGGTTGTATTGTCTTCCTCTAGGGTCCATCATTGCTTGGGAAGATCTTAAGCGATTGTTCTTGAACAAATTCTTCCTAGCTCAACATCATTTTGATCTGTATGGTTACAACAACAATTCGAAATGGGAGAATGACCCTAACCTAGGATGGTATGGTAATCCATAGTAACATCATCAATACCAAGAACCACCATTTTAGAATACTTATATGCCTCCACCAGTCTAACAATATTAGACACAGTATCTGCAACAAGATATACCTGCCCAAACAGCTCCTCAACCTTCTACTTCTTTTGAGCCTACATTGGACGAGTTATTGAGGCAGATGGCCATGCAAAACATTTAGTTCAAGCAAGAGACTAGAGCGTCCATTCAAAGCTTGACTAATTAGACGGGGTAAATGGCCACTCAGCTTAATCAGGATCAGTCTCAAAATTCAGAGGAATTACCATCTCAGAATGTGCAGATTCTGGAAAATGTTAGTGCCAACAGCCTAGGAGTGTTGATTATACTATCAAAAGGAAGGCTGATTAGACTATCAAAAGATGTGCCAGAACATTTAGTTCAAGCAAGAGACTAGAGCGTCCATTCAAAGCTTGACTAATTAGATGGGGTAAATGGCCACTCAGCTTAATCAGGAACAGTCTCAAAATTAAGAGGAATTACCATCTCAGAATGTGCAGATTCTGGAAAATGTTAGTGCCAACAACCTAGGAGTGTTGATTATACTATCAAAAGGAGGGCTGATTAGACTATCAAAAGATGTGCCAAAAAACAAGTCAATATCACTTTTGATAAAAGTTTTGAAAAGCAGGTGGGCTTTGACAAGAGTCACTATCATATGGCTGACACTTGCACAAATGGCTAGAAAGGAAAAAATGTCAAGACAAGCTTCGTCAAATGGTCAACACGAATAACTGATTGTTTTTGTGTTTCTATCCTTCATAGGCGCATTCTACTTTCTCTCTCACTAGTGGCAACACTTTATTCCGACGAAACATTGTCATTGCCCACAGTAACATAAACCATCACACTGTGGCAAATTGGCTTGGCCAAATTTATTATCGCTTGTGTCAGTTGGGTGATCCCTGAATCCATCGAGGCAAATAAAATAAAAATAAAAACAAAAAAGGCTTTCAGAAAAGAGAATAAGTCCATTAGATTGAAAACCTGAAAGGGCGGTCTAGAAAGAAAAAAGAAAAGAAGAAAAAATTGACTAATGTTGAGGTTATCTATTCGTAAAGTTAATCTTTTGGAAATTTAGCAATCAGAGCACAAAATGATGTGTGACCTTCTTTTCTTTATGTAAAAAGCTAAAATATGTCCATTGTCACCCCGTTTGAGCCAAAAATGAATTCTTTTCAAAATTATCCCCAAGCAAGGGTTATCATCAGGTAGGAGTCAACTCATGATGCAAATGAAGAGCACTCAATGGTTAAACAAAGAGAATTCATCAAGAAGAGCGAACAAAAAAAAAACAAAAAAATCACAAAGTGACGTTGAGCAAAAAGAATGAAAAACGAAGTTTAAAAAAAAAACAAAGTGCTCAAAAAGTCAAATGGTTGATGCAATGCCTAGATGATAACCCTTGTTTCAAAAAAAAAATAACCAAGAAACATTCATTTAGGCCTTTATATCCTTTATTTGAATACCTTTTATCCCCTGGCCACGTTACAATTGTTATGAAACAGGTGGGCTTCTTTTTACATCAAGAGGGGGGGGGGGTTGAATTGGTGTTAATTCAAAATTAAAATCTTTTTGCAGTCTTGGTATGAAAAATTCAAAGCTTTTGATCTTTCCTTGAAATGGAAGTTATTGAAAATTTAATGCAGCGGAAAAACGCAGTTGACTGACTAACAAATATAGTCGACTAGAAAATAAAGAGTGTAGGGATGAGAAAATTCAAACAATGTGTTTATACTGGTTCGACGAACAATGCCTACATCCAGTGTCCTTCTGATGAGTCGATATTTTATTGATTTCACTTAGTTTATTGTGCTAGAATTAATCAGGGAATTGTGCTTAATTTTCCGGTATTTTCCCGTTTTCGCTAATAGTGCTTAATTTGACCGGAAATTCTAATTTTAATTAATTTGAATATTTTGAGCTAATTATTTGCATTATTATTTTCAGGGAAAATTTTGGAAACACAATTTGGGACATTTGGAGGACACCAAATAAATTCAAGACTCTAAAATTAGACATTTTAAATTTTAGTTGTATTGAAATTTAATTGTTTAAACTTTTTGGACAAACTTTTGCACATTGGGCCATTGTTAAAAATTATTAGAGGCCCAAAATTATAGGACACATGGCCTAGGGTTTCTTTTTCTTTTAGGGTGGACCCCACACCCATTAAAAAAGATGACACTTGGCCCTAGGGATGGGGCAGTCGTCATTTTATTTTGGAACAGAGGAGGCTGCAACAACGTTTCTTTACTCTTTTCTTGGAACAATGACTTTGCATTTTGATTGTGGATGAATAAGAAATTGCTTTCAGTCACCACTCTTCTCTTGTATTTCTTTTTTGCTGCAACGTTCTCTGACTTTGGGGTTGATGCATTATTGGAGAAGAGCACATTTGATGATTCTACTTTGCATTGAGATGAACTCACGGTGACGCTGCTTCCATTCTGCAACATAAAGGCTCCTCAGTCAACAAAATCAATACACATTTATTACAGTTGACCAGGTCATACAGTTTTAACTAACTTTTGAAAATATAGCCGTTGGAGCTTGTAGGCATAACAAAATTTCAAACACAACAGAAACACAGTCGAATATGCATTTCACAATGTCGACTGACACATGAAAAATCACTTTGAAATTCTTTTCAACTCAAAATCTCACACAGCACTTGTTCACAAAATCTGTACAAAGATTTTAACATAGTCGAATCTATTAAGAGCGTATTCGATTGGACTAGAAATTTTTCACAACAATTATAAGTTCAAAAGGTGCTTGTGATCTTTTCTTTCGGAAATGTGTAATGATCAAAAAAAATTATCTCAGATTTCAATACAAGCATGTTTAACGGATATGACAAACATTACAGAATAAGAACATGTAATACTGGAAGATATATAATGTTATTAAACACTGAGTTGTCATCATAAAAAACCAGTTTGATATAGAGTTTGTGTTGTCAACAATCTCAACAACAATGCGTAATAAAGTCCACACAGATTGGATAATGTTTGATCAAATTTTCATAAAGCTTAATTTTTCGATAAGGCAAAATGACTTTCAATGTGTCGTAAAAAAAAGGTTGAAAATGAAGGAACAAAAACAAAAAAAAAAGAAGAAAAGAAAAGAGTAATGTCTCAAGAAGAGGGGATCTCCTTACAAACTAGCCATAAGCATGCAAAAGAAGATCAAACCAATTTGGGCCACCTTTTTAGCCGATCCTTTTCATTCCCACTACCTTTTCTAAACAGAACCCAT
The DNA here is from genome assembly GCF_000741045.1 of Vigna radiata var. radiata. Classification (NCBI taxonomy): domain Eukaryota; kingdom Viridiplantae; phylum Streptophyta; class Magnoliopsida; order Fabales; family Fabaceae; genus Vigna; species Vigna radiata. Next base: position 23,697,069 of record NC_028357.1, read on the forward strand.
ACCCCAAAAAATGGGGGCAACTTTGTGAATCTCACACGAATTCTTCGCCCTGCAACTCATCGACCAATAATCCTAAGACTGGGGCAGCTCTGCGAATCTCACTTGAATTTTCCACCCGAGCTATCATGGATTCATACCAATGCTCATTACATCAAAGAGAGGCAACTTTTGGGTATCTTGTTTCACTTTGGCATTCACGTATTACATCTCCTTTAAGCGGTGTAAGAGGAATAATGTGCCTGTGTGGCTATTCCAGTCTTCTTCAAAAAATGTCTCTCATTTTTCCCTTGCCTAAACTCAAGCATTTGTGCATTGATGTCCGAAAAAAGATAGTCAAACATATAATCATATTTGACATTAGACCTCGGATGTTTGACATTCCTCACTTTCAGAAAACATTGAAAATAAAGACCAGTTTGATGATTGCAGGTAAGACAATTGACTCGAGCACAAAAAAAGGGCGAAAAAAGAAACACAAAACAAAACAAATGTTTTTCATAAGTGCATAACATCAGTTGCCATCAATCCATGAGAAAGAAAAGCTTTCGGATCAAAACCCTTTTCATTCGTATGAATGGTTGTCAAATCCTTCTTCAAAAACACAAAAAGAATAACAATCATATTTTCTCTCTCAAGCCATATTGTTTCATGTCGATCATGCTTTTTCTCTCATATTGGGGTCTTGACACCTTGATCCTACATCAAGATTTTGAAATTTTGTAATGAAGGGTTTCAACGCCTTGATGTTTTTTCAAAAATCAAATTTCTATCAAAATTACAAAACATTTCACAAAATTACAAGTTTCAAGAATTTCGAAATTTTAAAGTCTAGTTTCCACATTGGTCCCAAGGCCCAGTTTCTCCTGGCCCTAAAGCTCAGTTTCCTTACTGGCACACAAAGCTCAGCTCGCCTGGCCCCTATAAAGCTCAGTTCCCGCGTTAGCCCCAAAGCCTAGTTTCGAGACTAGCCCATCAAGCCCAACTCACCTAGTCCCGAAGCCCAATTTCCATTGGCCCACCAAGCCCAGCTCGCCCGACCCCTACAAAGCCCAGTTGCGACACTTGCCCCAAAGCGCAGTTTCCATACTGGCCCACTAAGCCCAGCACGCCTGACCCCCAAGCTCAGTTTCCATACTAGCCTACAAAGCCCAATTTCCATGTTGGCCCCCCAAATCCTAGTTTCCACATTGGTCCTAAGCCTAGTTTCCATACTGGCCCATAAAGCCCAGCTCACCTGGCCCCAAAGGCTAGTATCCACCCTGGCCCCCAAGCCCAGTTTCCATACTAGCTCACAAAGCCCAGCTCGCTTGGCCCCAAAGCCCAATTTCAACACTGCCCCCCAAGCCTAGTTTCACTGGCCCCGAAAGCCCAGTTTCCACATTGGCCCCAAGCCCAGCTTGCTTAGCCCCAAAGCCCAGTTTCCACACTGGCCACCAAGCCCAGCTCGGCTAGCCCCAAAGCCCAGTTTTACCTGGCCCCTAAGCCTAGTTTTCACACTGGCCCCCAAGCCCAGTTTCCATACTGGCCCCCAAAGCCTAGTTTCCATACTAGCCCTAAAGCCCAGTTTCATTTGGCCCCAAAAGCCCAGTTTCCACACTGGCCCCAAAGCCTAGTTTCCATACTGGCCCTCAAGCCTAGTTTCACCTGGCCCACGAAGCCAAGTTTCACCTGGCCCACGAAGCCCAGTTTTGTCTGGCACCCTAAGCTAAAATTTTTATTTTTTCTTTTTGTTTCAGCCTTTTGTTAGGCAATGTTCGAACTCTCTTTGTTGCATTGTGACCTTCTTCATGAATTTGGTCATCGTATACTTGAATCAATTTTTTTTTTCTTCTTTCATTTTGAAACCTAAACGAAATTAGTGTTTCTATCTTTACTTAGCTTTACTCAGATAATATGAAAATATCAAATTTTCAAATTATCTAGTAATATCTAAGTAAAGAGGGGCATCTCTCAACACACAATTTCGTCCGCGTGACTAAATAATATACTCATTTTCTCATTCTATCTTATTTTTTTGGCTTTTTATCATTTTTATTTTATTTTTATTTGCTTTTTACTTTATTTTACCTCTCCTTTTTATAATTTTCATTTTTATTTTTTGTTTTTACTTTTTACTTTTAGTTTTGTTTTAACATAGTTAATATATAGCTAAACATAATTAATATAGTTAAGTAAAAAAAAAAGAAAGGGTAACGTTTGGATGAAGGTACGAGGTGTGCAAGGTGACAAAAGTTTTGGCGAGGAGGAGCAGAGAAACGGTTTCTGCTACAGGCAAGGATGCGATTTTTGTTTTGGCAGACGCGGAGCGGATTGACAGAGGAGAATTTGCAGAGTTGTTGTCTTGATCTGGAGCCATCATCCATTTTGGCGGGTAGAGAGTAAAGTTTGATATACAGAGAATACCAAGGCTATTTGGGGAGTGAATCCAGAGGCGCAATCGCAGAGAGATAAAACACTACGAAAAAATCATCATCATCCGTTCCTGGAGGAGGCATCTTCAATTCACTAACCAAGAAAAAAAACCTAGAGTGTTACAGTTATTCACCATTCACTCGGAAAGAGGAAACGAAGCCAGCAAAAAAGAAGGAGATCATCACCGGAAGCACGAATTCGACCAAAGTAATCAGAGCTCCAAGAGGTAAGTGCACCTTGCTCACACCTTGTTGCACAATCGTCATGTAAGCTAATCGCACTGTATGCTGCTTGATATTGCTCTGTTTTGAATATGATTTTATGGTGTGAATTTTTCGTTTCTTTGTCATCATCCAACCCATGAACACACTTCATCTTTAACCAAACCCTCTTGATCCATGCTTTGACTCCTCTTCGCCATCAAAGTCATCAAAATGCCCTCCATATCCAATTTGGCCATTAACATCCACATTGTCATCCTATTTGTTGCTCTCTGCTCATAGTTTCCCTGATGTGAACAGAAAAACAAAATAAGCTAAACCTAACCTAAACAACACCCTTAACCCTTCATTCCCAACAAACCTGTTTTGATACGGTAACCTTGATGGCCGACGAGGCATCGCCTCAATCTCTGGCCCAACTCAGCGTTGGAGGCCCATTTGCACACTTTTAAAACCTCCGTAGGGTGCGCCTAAGCGTTCTCTACAGACCCTAGCATTTTGCTTTCACTTTCAAGAACATTCTAAAGGTTTTCCTCCACTTTTCTCATCACCCATTCACCAAAATCTCATAGTTCTTCACTTTTCATCCATTCCATTGAGAAAGTTGGGGTTTTTGGTGAGAACATTACATTGGAGAAGCATCCATCATCATTCACAGAATATTTGCAAGCATCTAGAGTATCTCCACTCTACTAAGTCATGTAATTTCATTCTTAGGGTTTCTTGAATTGAACTTTGTTGAAGAACATGTGTAGATTAGGGCTTTTGACTTCTATGCATGATTTGATGAAATAGAAACATTTTGCACCGATTAAATTGCATAATTTTGGTCTGGAACTGAGTAAATTCTGATTGGGTGGAGATTAGAAGGGTTAGGAATGGGTTTTGCAAAAAATCCCGACTCCACCACTGAGCGGTCAGTGGTCGCTGAGCAGTGGGTGACAGATTTCGTTTTTGGTATTATTTTGTGATGCAGGTAGCGTTGAGGGGCCTTGTTTTGCCCTCAACGCTGGACAATGTTTGAATGATGTATGTTTGATGGTTTGCTAACCCCTAATGGTGAATTTCCTTGGACTTTTGAATTATATTTACTATAGGAATGACATCTTCATCTACAAGGAGAGTGAAGACCACTGGAAACAAGAGAAAAGAGCCGGAGAGACCACAGAGATTTTATTCTCACAGGTTCCTCTCTAGGAAACATGAGGAGCATTTCCTGATTGTGCAAGAAATGAGACTGCTGATGGAGAGGAAGGCCATTCGGATTCTAGACTTGGCTCCTCAGTTTGGTACGGAGCTTGAAAGCAGGAACTAGGAGAAGTTGGCTACATATCCTGTGCCAGCTAACATTGAGGCTGTGAAGGAATTTTACACTAATGCCTTATCCAGAGGAGTGCACATGGAGAGGTACACTAGTTATGTGCTGGTGACCCCAAGACTATTAACAACTTCCTGGGCACTGAGTGGGCTGGTGAGCAGTGCCAGTATGTGTTGAACATAGGGGAGTTTTCAGATTATGAGGACATTGAGAGGGTTCTTTGTATACCTGGAGGACACTTTCACAAGAACCCAAATGGAGTGCCCATCAACATCAAAATGGTAGATTTGACACCCTTGGCGAAGTATAGGGTGGCATTTACGCATGCCAATGTTCAACCGTGTTCCCATGTTTTTGATATCACTGTTCATAGGATTATGTTTATCTACTGTATGCTGAGACATATGAATGTGAATGTTGGTGAGGTCATCGCCAACGAGATCAAGAGCTGCGTTGCTACTGTGAGCAGTAGGACACCATTGGGACATCCTTCCCTTATTACTTACTTGTGCCAGCAGGCTGGGGTGGATACTTCTATTCCACAATTTGAGAGGCCTAGGAAGGCCATAGATGCTACTTACTACAGGCATTTTTGTGGAGGAAATGAGGCAGCTGGACTAGTGCCTAGGAGACGAGCCAAGAGAGGAGCAACTCAACAGGATGAGCCTGCATAGCACGCAGAGCCGTTCCAGATGAGGGACATGTATATGTCCACGATGGAGGCTAGGATGGAATCTCTCCGCAGAGGGCAAGTGGCCACAACTGAGATGATAATAGGCCTATATGACATACCACCGGTGCACACGTGGACTATGGACGAGTTCCATAGTGCTAAGGCTTGGCCTCAAGAGCTGGCACATGGGACTGGAGCTGGAGCAGTTGAAGCTGCAACTATGGACAAGGATGATGTGAGGATGACAACTTTGAGGATGCGGAGGCTGGAGACGATGAGGATTCAGATGACAACATGGGCTGATAGGGCATCTACTGATGGATGCCATTGTAGTAGAACAAGGTTTTATCTTTCTTTTTCTTTTGTATTTTGAACTTCTAGATTAGGACGAATTTTGTTGAGTAGTATAGGTATGTCCGTACTTGCCTAAACACCTTTTCTGATTATGGTTTGACTTGTTTTATTGCATGATGAGTGTGCATGATGGTGTTTGATGTGGATGATGATTGAGATTGCTTCACATGCTTATATACAGGTGAATTGTTCACAAGCTTTGTGAACAGATGCATAATGAGTATGATTGTGATTATGATGCTAAGCAAGATGTATGATTGATATTTGAGATGTTGAGTGAGCATAGTTGTATGAGGTTTTGAGCTCCAAAATGTTTGTTGATATATTGGCTATTCATTTGGAAGCATGAATGATATTTGTTGACTCTTTATGATTGATTGAATTACATGTGTTAGGAAAACAGGTAGTCTTCTTTACACCAAGAGCGGGGGGGGGGGGGGTGAATTGGTGTTGTTTCAAAAACAAAATCTATTCGCAATCTTGAAACAAAAGTATAAAGCTTTTTTATCTTTTCTTGAAATGCAAGTAATGAAAATTTCAATGCAGCGGAAAAACGCAGTTGACTGCTAAACAAAGATAGTCAACTAAATTTAAAGAGTACAGGGATAGAGAAAATCAAACACTGGTTTTTATACTGGTTCGGCCAACAATGCCTACATCCAATGTCCTTCCAACCTAGGAAGCAAATGCACTATAATTGTTGCGGTTTTTACAACAAGGAATTTATAGAAGCCTCACGCAAAAATATAAATCTCCTCTCTAACCCATAACCAAAATATAGCTGCACAACTAAACCAGAATTGTAGCAAGAATCCCCTCTTCTGCAATCTGAACCCACGTCGAACAATCCTCAACATGTAACCATCATTCATGACAGGATGCCCAACCTATCACAGCAGACTTCATAGGTTGCCAAGCCTTCAATCAACACGACAGTCTTCAGAGGATGCCAAACCTTCAAAGATCAATCAAGAAGCACCTTCCTTGTGTAGATTATGATCAAGAAGTCAGCGCAATTCCCTTCTCCCTTTGAATCTCAAGAAAGATCACCACTGTCTTCTTGGAGAATTCTTGGAGTTGTTAACACAGAGAATTCAATCTGAAACAAGAAATCAAAATGTCAGTACTCAAAAAATCGCTGAACAAATCGCGTTAAGTCTATTTATAGTTTTCTATCAGACAGATTGTTTCTCAGTCGAATAATGTACTACTCTAGTCGACTATATTAAAACAGTTATAACTGATAATTAACACATACGCTCTCAATCAACAAAATTCAACACACATTTATTACAGTTGACCAAGTCATCAATGCTTAACTAACTTTTAAAAATATAGCCATTGGAGCGCGAAGCATAACAATATTCCAAAACAGATCAAATATATAGTCGAATGTACACATAACAAAGTCGATTGACACATGAAAAAACACTTTGAAATTCTTTTCAATACAAAACGTCACAAAGCACTGATGTTCAAAATCTATACAAAGGTTTTAGAATAGTCGAATCCATTACAGGTGTATTCGACTGTACTAGAACTTTGTCACACACTTATAAGTTCATAAAGGTGCTTTTGATTTTTCACTTTCAAAATGTACTGTTATCAAAGACATTTTGTTACACATTGTAATACAAACATGTTCCACATATATATCACACAATTAACATAGGAACATACAACACAGTACAACAAAACATGTTCAACAGATATAACAACAAGTTCAGAACAAGAACATGTAAAACAACAACATGTGTACTGTTACTAAGCATTGTGTTGTCATCATCAAAAACTAGATTGATATAGAGTTTTTATTGTCAACAATCTCAACAATCTCCCCCTTTTTTGATGATGCACAACCATGATTAATAACTCAACCATGTTTGTATAGTTTAGCACAATATTCAACATAAATCAAGTAGAAACAATATGAGACAGATTATTCTCCCCCTTTCACAAAGCATTAATACTTCCTCTCATACTCTCATGAATATCTCTCCCCCTTTGTGCATTAACAAAAAAAGGAATGCTTCAGATATTTATGCTAATTTGAAATCAGAGATGCATCAGAAATATATGCAGTTTTCAAAGTACAATGATGCTCTCACAAACACAATTTCATCACAACACAAGATTAACTCCCCTTGGAATATAGATGTGTGATGCAAAAAGTGTAAACAGTGATACTCCTCCTATCATTATGCACGAGTAATAAAATCAATTCAAGTGCACAATGCAGTATCACAGATTAATCAATAGTTTAAGGGCAGAGTTGTATCAAAGTCAGAATATCAAACCACATATATATGCAATGATACAAACTTCAACAATCTAACAATATTATCTCAATTCAGATATTTTCAACAGATAAGAGCAGAGATAATAGCAAATATATATGATTTAAGCAAACAGTAAAGATAAAAGCAGATTCTAGATATGGAATTGTTAACCCATTTAGACTTAGTCGAATGCTTTAAATCATCAGTCGAATGCATTGTTGTTGCAAATGTTGAATTCCAGTTGTAATTCCCAAACCAATGTCCTTCCTGCAAAACCTTTCAACAACCTTTTCTAGATCAAGTATAATGGTTAAGCAAGAATTATAACCAAATAACAACAGAAGTCAATATGTAAGAATGCATATCAGAGTAAGCATAGTTGACTTCAAACAGGACATAGTCCAATCAATCAACCAGTATACCAAATATCATTCAAGCAGATTGAGTAATTGGATTGATTCAAAACACTAATTTCATTTCCTTGAACAAGATGATATTACAATGATTGGATTATGACAAGGAAAGCAAAACAAAAGACAAGCTAATCAAAAGGTGGCATAATAAGCCACATTAAAAGGAAAATCCTAATACTTAGTTTATGATCCAAGGCACACTAATTCGTCTTTCACTTCTTATTAATGAAAGTCTTGAGAATCATGTCACTTGTATTTTCATTTGATCTTGTCTCTTCACTATCGTCATTACTTCTTTGAGAGGACTTTTCCAAAGAGCTTGCATCTTCAGAATTTTCGGTTGTATGACTATTATTCTTCTGCTCAATAAACATTCTCTTTATTTCTGATAATTCGAGCAGAACGGTCCTTTCAAATTCATTTCTTCCCCTGTACTGATTTGTTTGAGAAGATGATGGAGTATTGTTATCCCCTGCAAGTTCATCGTTATATTTCCAACCATCTGATGTTTTTACCATATGCATTAGGTGAAGAACAACTTCATCAACACGGCATGTACGTTGATACTGTTCACATGACTCTCCAATGCACTCCACACCGCAGTAAATCAATATCTTTGAAATAAAAACACAGTAGGGTAGTTTCCCAAATTCTGATTTGGTTACCTTCATCATATTGTTAGAAATGGCAACTAGCCAATCCACCTGAATGTTCTCTTTCAAAGCCTTTAGCAGCATTAAGTCTTCGGTAGTGCCTTGAGCATAATATCCTCCTCTAGCCATAAGTATATAGGTGATAACATAAATAGCCATCCTTTCATCCTTCTTCATACCACCAGTCTTGTAATTTGAATTATTCCAGTTATCATTTGCGTTTCTCAGACATTGTTGATATACAGTCGACTTGTTAAATCCTTCTATTCCTAGATGAGATTTTTCACCACCGATTCGTAATCCTTCAACAGTACTCCAGACATCATTGGTAAGTTTGATGTCTACTCCCTTAACTCGTGAACAAAGGACATCATCAACAATTTTCAAATTACAGTAAAAGACTTTAACGAAGTCGACATACCAGGGACTTGCCATTTCAACAAACTGTTTTAATCCCTGATGCTTAAGCCATCTTTCGAACTGAAACCCTTCGTTTCTGAAAAACTTCAGCTTATGAAATTTAAGCGTTACCAGAGTTCTTCTTGAGGCAATGGTCTTGAACCTTCTTCTCGATGTAGACCCAGAAGCCATTGTAGTTTGAAGATGATTAAAGATTCTCTTAGAAGGAATGGAGGAAGTATCCGATCAATGAGAATGAATGTCGTGTTTCAAGACTATTAGGATTTCAATTAGTTTGTTCAGAGTTACCAATTTGGAGGGAAAGACTTAAATTTTTTTCATTCGCGCCAAAATGAAATTTTAAATTTTAGACAAGTCAAAAAGTTTTTAGCACTTAGTCAAATGTATTAATATGATAGTTGACTATGAACTATGAAAGTCATTCTCAAACAGTTTCAATCAATCAAACAGTTTAGCATACAACATAAATAATCATACAACAACAACCAATCAATATGAGCATGATGCAGTAGATAGATACAGATTTACCAGTTGTAGATACTCAAGATTTTTTATATGTTCTAGAAATGATTCATCCTTGAGATCATTCTACATCAGCTGTGCATCCTACAAAACAACTAAGTTTTGGTTGTTGGTCCCCATTTTACTTTGGGTCATTGATTGTTAATTCTTGTTACATGTTCCTTTGGTATCCAAACACATAATCCTTTAGGAACAACAACATTTCTGTAATAACAATTTCTAACAGTATGACCAATACAATTGCAATAAAAACATGCATTTCTAACTGGTTTATTCATATAAGTGAATTTCCTAGCATTGGTTCTGTTAGATTGAGCTTTTTAACCAATTCCTTGCCTATTAATACTTCTGCCAGATGAATTCAAAACAACATCTAAATTGTCTCTACCTTGACTAAACTTAGCTAGCGTGCTAGTCAAGTAATTTATCTTTTCAATATAAGCAAGACAATTTTCACATTCTTTTTCTACTGTAACAGTTTTAATTTCAACATCTTTAGCAGATAACAAAGCTTCATTCAATTCTTTTTCTAATATTTTATTTTCTGCAACAAGGTTATTTATTCTGTATTCATAATCTCTTTTTTCAGAGTTCAGTCGATTAACCTTGTATTCCAGTCGTATAGCTTTAACATGTAGTTCTCTGAATGTCCCTATCAACTGCTGCTATTTCTCTTCTATAGGCAGCTTCTCAAATTCATCATCACTGTCACTTTCAACTCGTGATGTTCCATCCATGTGACATATGTTGGATTTCTCCTCTTGGTCAGTATCTTCATCACTTGAATTCTCAGAATCTGAGTTCTCCCAAGCAATGTAGGCCCCTTTTCTTCTTGTATTTATGCCTTGAGGGAATCTTTTCTTTCCTTATTGCTTCAGCTGTAAGTCAGGACAATCATGCTTTTTGTGACCTTCTTTTCCACATTCATAGCACTGGACAACATTTGTACTGAAGCTCTTCTTTTTTCTTTGACCTGCATGGTTAGACAATTGACTATCATTTTGCATCAGTCAACTAAACTTTCTTACCATCAAGGTCATTAGTTCTTTTTCGTCAAAGTCTGCTTCTGTAATGTTCTTGCTTGATGCTTTTAGAGCAATGGACTTCTTTTCTTCAATCTCCTCTTCATCCTTTAATCTACCAAGTTCCAACTCATGTTCCCGTAACTTGCCAAACAAGGTAGCCATATTCATTGTTGTAAGATCTTTGGATTCAGAGATTCTAGTGACTTTTGGTTGCCAATTCCTGTTCAGACTTTTCAAAATCTTGATGTTGATCTCCTCCTTATCAAACACTTTGCCAAGAGCCATGAGATGATTTACAATGTGAGTGTATCGTTTATGCACATCATAGATGTTTTCTCCAGCCTTCATTTTGAACAATTCATACTCCTGTATCAAAGAGTTCTTTCTGGCCCTCTTGAGTTCATCTGCGCCTTCATGAGTTACCTCTAAGACATCCCACATTTCCTTTTTAGATTTGCTTTGAGATATCCTGAAAAATTCATCAATTGTTAGTGCAGAGGCAATAATATTTCTAGCTTTCACGACATACTGAGCTTTTCTATTTTCATCAGCAGTCCACTCAGTAAAAGGTTTTAAAAAAGTTTCTCTATCAACAGTTTTTGTAGGCACATATGGACCATTCAAAGTGGCATCCGAAATTCCTTTATCTTGCGATTCAAGAAAGATCTGCATGCGAATTTTCCAAAAAGGATAGTTTTCACCAACAAATAGAGGTGGTCTGTTTGTTGAAGCACTGATGAAGGTTGAAAAACAGTGATTTTCATATGTCAATTTGGACCAATTTACACCCTTTACTACTCGGAACGAGCTTAGAATCAAGCAAAACTNAATAAATNAGTCTGGAGAGAGTCAAAAGTTGTTTTTAGCGATTTTATGCTTGTTTTGCATTGTTTTGAAGCTAATTTGAGAAAAGTGAAGAATGGAGTTGAAGATACAGGTCGTTGACTCAAGAAAAGAACAAAAAAATGAAGTTTTGAAGAGTCGACGTACTGCCCGACGGCACACTTAAACCGTCGGGCGGTCCAGAACGAGGAGTAGGCAGCATTTCAAGCTGAGAGAAACTGCCGGGCGCTGGCGATTGCCGTCGGGCGCTAGCGAGGGAAACCATCGGGCGGTGGCGGTTGTCGTCGGGCGGTGGCGGCAGGTTATGGGAAACCACCGGGTGGCACACTTAAACTGCCCAGCGGTGGCACGCTGGACTTGGGACTGATTTTGACGCGCTCTTCACCTATAAATACCCCTACTACGAATTCAGAGTCATTCTTTTGACAGGGGAGAACGACCAGACCTAATTTTGCTCTCTGAAAAGGATGTCTTGGATGCTTAGGCTCCTTTTCATCTTTTCTATGGGTTGCTCTTTCATTCTTCTTCCATTTTTCATCTAGTTTCACCATGTCTATGGTGAACTAAACCCTATTGTTGTTGGCGAATACAATGTAATCTTTTGATACTCTCTCTTATTGAAACTATTGATTATTTATATGGTCTCCATATGTTTCGATTGATTATTGTTGGGTTATCATCTGTGCTTAAGGCTTTTATCGTTTAACTCATTCGGTATATCGTTGTTTGTTGTTATTGACATGGGGACATGCGGTAATGACATGAACTGGTGAGTAATCTCTTGATTTTGCAATACCACCTAGGGATAGGGGTAGGACGATCAATTGCGCTCACTTCTGTTTATAATGCGGTATTAATTACTAGGGGAGGCTAGGGATAGCAAGCCGGTAATTGATATTAGGCCCTTTTCCCCGAAGGATCGGGTTAAGGGGAGGCTAAGAAAGTCGCATAACAATTTAATTAATCTAATAATCAAGGGTAGTATGTAAGAGAGAGTGGAATAGATGAAATTGTTAGTACCCAACAACATCCATCCATCCATTGTTTTCACTTGTCAATTGAATCAACATTTATTTTGCATGTTAATATTTTTATCCTCAAAATCCAATTTATTAAATATTATTTTTCAAGTCTTATTATATTAATTCATGCGAAAGAGAAAGCCATACGAGTCTCTTGGGAAAAACGATACTTGGTCTTACCATTTATATTACTTGTACGATTTGGTACACTTGCCAATCCGTCAACAAGTTTTTGGCGCCGTTGCCGGGGACTCGAGGTTTATTTGTCTAGTAATGTGAATTGATTGAATTTGACTTGATTGTAATTTTTTTTGTTTTTATTTTTCTTTTATTGCGTTTTGTCTTTTTCTTTAAAAGTGCTTTTAGGGTGTGTTTCTTGTGCATGCAGGAGACAATACATACTAGAAGCAGGAAAAACCAACAACCTTTGTTAGAAGGTCTACCATACGTGAGGAGGAAGAGACATCCTTTTTGTGAAAAATCTCTTTCTCCAGAAGTTACTCCACCTGAGACCATCGAACCAAATCTTGAGGAGATGGCCAATCAACCTCCTCCCAAACGCACTCTAGGGGATGCAGCTAACACAGTTGGCCCCTTGAATTTTAACAGCATTGCAGTGCCAACAGACAACACAACCAGCATGGTGATGAGTCCGGCACTTATCCAGTTAGTCCAGAACAACCAATTTCATGGGTTGTCAAATGAAAATCCTTACAAGCATTTGACTGTCTTTGGAGAAATTTGCAACACAGTGAAGATAACTGGAGTGACGGACGACAGAGTCAAACTTAGTTTGTTTCCTTTCTCTTTGGGAGGAAATGCAAAAAACTGGGTGAATTCTTTCCCGGAGGGGACGTTCAGGACGTGGGAAGCAGTGGTCCAACAGTTTATTACTAAATTCTTCCCACCACCAAAGATCAATCAGGGGAAGTTAGAAATCTCTTCTTTTAAACAAGGAATGGAAGAAACACTGGGGCAAGCATGGGACAGATTCAAAGGATTGTTGAGAGCAACCCCAGTTCATGGGTTTGATAAAGCTTCATACTTACTAGCGTTCCTTGGAGGTTTGCACGCTCAGACCAAGATGATGATAGATGCCTCGGCTAGAGGCAGTATTAACAGAAAAACAGCAGATGAGGCGCACAATTTAATTGAAGAGATGGCTCTCAATGAAGTGTCGCAGAATGAAAGAGGCACGCAAAAAGGAGGACTTTTACATCTCCCCACTGAAGACGTAGCATCAGCACAAAATCACCTCCTCAGTCAGAAATTAGACAAGTTGCTAAAGGTCGTTTATGAACTTCCTCGGGGACTCAGAAATATTTCTCAGGCACAACAATTATGTGATTTGTGTGGTGGTGACCATATTAATGGTCAATGTGCTTTTACAGAAGAGATGCAGCAGGACGTAAATTACATGGGGGCCCAATTTCAGTACAAATAGGGAAATTTCAACCAAGGTAACTCTAACCAAGGTTGGAAAAATCATCCAAGTATTGGGCAAAGCCAGAATGCTTCTTCGGGTCAAGGAGGAAACGTTCGACAGCAACAACCACTACCTTTGTGGCAGCAAGTAAGTAATTTGACTGAGTCTGTCAGAGCCCTGAGTAATCGATTTGATGACTTTTACAAAAGATATGAGCAGCAAGTGAATAACAATCAGGCCAACTTTAAATCACTGGAGTCAAAAATTGGGCAGCTGGCAACAAGGATAGAAATTACAGAAAAAAATCAGTTTAGGGCCAGCACTGAGGCTAACCCTAAGAGGGAGTGCAAGATTATGACAAGTCAGAGTGGTTGGGACGAAGACAGCCGAGATGGTTGGGAGGAAGATATTGAACCATTCCATGTGGTTAACAGTGAAGAAGAAGAGACGTTAATGGGTGAATTCTTTGAACCCATGAGCAGTGAAGATGAAGGAGAGGAATATTTTAAGGAAAAAGAAGTTGGTGAAGTGATGGTGGCACCTTTAGAAAATGAGCAGAGTCCTCCCTATTCAGAAAGAATCAAAAGTAACAAGGAGGATGAAATGGAACTTACTGATGAACAAGAGGATCTTGTCGTTCACCCACCAAAGAATAATTATCCTCCTAAGGCTAAAGATCCAGGGTGTTTAACACTCTTATGTTCCCTGAATGATTGGGATGGGGAAGCTATGATAGATTCTGGATCCAGCATCAACTTGATACCCACGAAACTTTTCAAGGAAATTGGTGGACTTGTGTTGAAACCCTCTGATTTGACAATAACAATGGCAGATGGTTCTAAAAAAAGGCCAGCAGGAATGGTGGAAGATGTTGTTGTGCGAATAGACTGTCTTGAGTTTTTAGCAGATTTCAGTGTCATGAATGTTCAAACAGAAGATGAGCATCCTGTGATTTTTGGGCGACCCTTCATGGCCACATCAAAGATGTTTATTGATGTTCATAATGGAAGAATAATGATGAGAGATTTGAAGTATCTATTTCTCTATACTGGCCGTGAAGGGGATGAGATTAAGACAGTGAAAAGAACAACATTCGAGAAGCCAGAGGTGAATGAAGAACAAGAAGAAAGCTTAGATGGTGATGATTATTTTGACAGTTGTTGTGTTTTGCAGGTGCCTGAAAATAAAGGGGGAAGAACCATTCATTCAAGAGCAAAAGAAGATCCACTCTTACCAGGGAGCAAGGTGAGATTTAAGAGAAAGGAATGGATGGTCAAGGAGCTGAAGGAAAAAGGAATGGTGGAGATTCAAAGACCATATTCAAAAGTGACCAAAAAGGTGGACCGAAGAAAAGTGAGCTGGTGGGATGACGGAGATCCCAATGCAAAGAAGAAGGGCTGAATTTGTTGGAAAAATTTTGTACTCTTGGGAACAATTTTCTTTTTCGATTTTGGTTTTATTTTCTTTGGAACTTGTATTTTTGAATTTTGTGAACAATTCTTGGGTAGCATTTACTGAGGGATGCTAAATATTTGGTATCCACTGAAGGATATCCGGACGGTACACCTACTGATGGGTGGTGGAAGATAGTGCCCTTACTGACGAGTGCCAACCAGGTTTGGGTCAGGCTCGTGACGTTAAACAAGCGCTACTAGGAGGCAACCTAGAATTTCTTCTTGCACTCTTGCATTTTAATTTTTTTTCTAGAATAGGTTGAATTTTAATTTTGGTGTGTATTCTTGGCTTTAACACTTGTTCTGAAAATGTTTGACTAACTGGTGTGCATGATGGATCTATTTGATGATTATTTGATGTGAAAGAAAATTTAGTTGTAATGCATGTTGATATCCAAGAAATAGATAGGTGATGAATTTATGATGGTGGTCATGATGCTAGGCATGGTGTATGAATGAATTGTGTGAGGAAGCATGTGTGTGAGATTTTGAGCTCCAGAGTTTGTATTGTTGCATGTATTGTTCGCAGGAAAACATGGATGATATTGCCTTAATCTCGATGATCGATTGAATTGCCTGTGAATGTCATATGATCAAGGCCATTTTTGAAAACCCTTCTTTAGCCAAATTTTCACCCAAAATGCTTAAAAATATTTTACCCTTTTTGAACCTTAGCCTTAAACAGTGTGTGAACCCTTGTTTTGAAATTATTTACCTTGAGTTGAGATGAGCTTAATTGTATGAGATAAAAAGGTTCAAGTTTGGGGTTGTTGGGGGAAAGTTGAAAAAAAGCAAGTGAAAAGCATTGAGCTCAAATGTTGTGAAAAACAAAAATCCATGAGAAAAAGAAAAGAGAAGAAGAAAAGCATGAAGAAGAGCTCGATGCAAAAAAAAAAAAGAAAAGGGAAAAGTTGGGAATGAGAGAAATTGGTAAGGAAGAGAGTTGTGCTTAATTGTTGAATATTTTAATAGCTCTTTTGACTCAAGGATTTTGCATTCTAGAAAAACCAATTCTTTCTTGTTAGCCCAACCTCATTACAAGCCTTGGAAAAGTCCTTTTGATGGAATTTGCATGTAAGGATGTTGACTGTTTGAGATGAATGGCAATTTTGTTTCATGTGACTTGTGAACAATAGAGAGTTGGAGTGTCACCTTAAACACTTGAGTGATTGAGTGAAACACTTGCTTGGTATGAATTGTTAAATTTCATGAATACATTTTTGCTTAGTGAATTGATCATTCATAGTGTATAACATCTATTGTGCAAATCTCTGGAGTGAAAGCATGCATGTATCTTATTTTGGATTTCACTAAAGGTATTGATTTGAGTGATTTTGTCATGTACCTTGGGGATTGTTGAGGCATTGGATGAAAAAGTGTAAAGCCAAGTTTTGTTTGTTTCTTGTTTTGTTTTGTTTTGCTTGAGGACAAACAAAATTCTAAGTTTGGGGTGTTGATGAAGGTTGAAAAACAGTGATTTTCATATGCCAATTTGGACCAAATTACACCCTTTACTACTCGGAACGAGCTTAGAATCAAGCAAAACTCAATAAATGAGTCTGGAGAGAGTCAAAAGCTGTTTTTAGTGATTTTATGCTTGTTTTGCATTGTTTTGAAGCTAATTTGAGAAAAGTGAAGAATGGAGTTGAATATACAGGTCGTTGACTCAAGAAAAGAATAGAAAAATGAAGTTTTGAAGAGTCGACGTATCGCCCGGCGACACACTTAAATCGCCGAGCGGTCCAGGATGAGGAGTAGGCAGCATTTCAAGCTGAGAGAAACCGCCGGGCGCTGGCGGCAAGTTATGGGAAACCGCCGGGCGGCACACTTAAACTGCCCGGCGGTGGCACGCTGGACTTGAGCCTGATTTTGATTCGCTCTTCACCTATAAATACCCCTACTACGAATTCAGAGTCATTCTTTTGACAGGGGAGAACGACCAGACCTAATTTTGCTCTCTAGAGAGGATCTCTTGGATGCTTAGNCTCNTTTTCATCTTTTCTAGGGTTTGCTCTTTCANTCTTCTTCCATTTTTCATCTAGTTTCACCATGTCTATGGTGAACTAAACCCTATTGTTGTTGGGGAATAAAATATAATCTTTTGATACTCTCTCTTATTGAAACTATTGATTATTTATATGGTCTCCATATGTTTCGATTAATTATTGTTGGGTTATCATCTGTGCTTAAGGCTTTTATCGTTTAACTCATTCGGTATATCGTTGTTTGTCGTTATTAACATGGGGACGTGCGGTAATGACATGAACTGGTGAGTAATCTCTTGATTTTGCAATACCACCTAGGGATAGGGGTAGGACGATCAATTGCGCTAACTTCTGTTTATAATGCGGTATTAATTACTAGGGGAGGCTAGGGATAGCAAGCCGGTAATTGATATTAGGCCCTTTTCGCCGAGGGATCGGGTTAAGGGGAGGCTAAGAAAGTCGCATAACAATTTAATCAATCTAATAATCAAGGGTAGTATGTAAGAGAGAGTGGAATAGATGAAATTGTTAGTACCCAACAACATCCATCCATCCATTGTTTTCACTTGTCAATTTAATCAACATTTATTTTGCATGTTAATATTTTTATCCTTAAAATCCAATTTATTAAATTTTATTTTTCAAGTCTTATTATTTTAATTCACGTGAAAAAGAAAGCCATACGAGTCTCTTGGGAAAAACGATACTTGGTCTTACCATTTATATTACTTGTACGATTTGGTACACTTGCCAATCCGTCAAGCACCTTCACCAAAAGTTTGAAAACAGGAAGCCATCCTCAGGTTTTATAGTCGAATAAAATGAAAACAGAGTCAACTAAGTTTTTCAAATATCTTATGAAAACCAGCTTTGGTGTCAATTGTTAGGAAAACAGGTAGGCTTCTTTACACCAAGAGGGGGGAGGGTGAATTGGTGTTGTTTGAAAAACAAAATCTTTTTGCAATCTTGAAACAAAAGTATAAAGCTTTTTGGTCATTTCTTGAAATGCAAGTAATGAAAATTTCAATGCAGCGGAAAAACACAATTGACTACTAAACAGAGATAGTCGACTGAATTTAAAGAGTGTAGGGATAGAGAAAATCAAACACTGGTTTTTATACTGGTTCGGTCAACAATGCCTACGTCCAGTGTCCTTCCAACCTAGGAAGCAAATGCACTATAATGGTCGCGACTTTTACAACAAGGAATTTATAGAAGCCTCACGCAAAAATATAAATCTCCTCTCTAACCCAAAACCAAAATATACCTGCACAACAAAACCAGAATTGTAGCAAGAATCCCCTCTTCTGCAATCTGAACCCACGTCGAGCAATCCTCAATGTGTGACCAGCACTCTTCACAAGATGCCAAGCCTATCACAATAGACTTCACAGGTGGAAGACCATGTGTTCCACCCTTTTTGAACCTAAGCCTTAAACAGGATGAAAACCCTTGCTTTGAAAATCTTTACCTTGAGTTAGGTTGAGAAATATTTTGTGGTGTTGATAAAGGTTCAAGTTTGGGGTTGTTGGGAGAAGCTGAAAGGCAAAAGAAAGGCATTGAGTTCAAGTGTTGAATGAAAAAATAAAGCATGAGAAAAGAAAGAAAAGAAAAGAAAAAGCATGAAAGGTGAGCTCAATGTTAAAGAAAAGAAAAAGGGGAAATTTGGGAATGAGTGAGATTAGTAAAAATAGAGTTTGTGTTTGAACCATGATTGTGTGAATAACTCTCTTAACTCAAGGATGTTGTGATATGAAAAACCAATGTTTCTTGTTAGCCCAACCACATTATAAGCCTTGAAAAATTCCTTGTGATGGCATTTGTGTGTAAAAATGATGATTGTAGTAGATGAATGTCAATTTTGTTTCATGTGACAGGTGGATAGTAAAGAGAAGAGTGACCTCCTGAAACACTTGAGTGATTGAGTGAAACACTTTGTTTGGAAAGGATTGATGAATTTCATGATTACAGCTGTGCTTAGTGGACTGATCATTCACAGAAATAGCATCTATTGGAGAATATGTGATGGAATCCTAATCAGGGAAACCATTTAAAGGAGTAGCAACTCAAGCTAAGACTAAGAGAGGGAAGTTAAAGAAATACTTTCTAAAGCTTTCTTTCTCTGAGTCTTAGAAGGATTATCTTTTAATATGTTTTACTTTGTTTTGTAGGATCTAAATAAAGCTAGGACATCATGAACTATCTAGCCAAAGACTCCTTGGATCAAAGAAAACAAAAGAAGAATGGTTGACTTTCGAATGGTTGACTTTGGGATTGGAATTGGATGCACATTGGATATGGATCAGGTTTCAAAACCCTTTTCCCGCCCAGCCACACGGAAGAAGCATGCTTCCCATAAGTCTTTGTTGATCTGTTTTGAAGCAAGGCACACATGCACCTGCTAGCTAGTTTTTTGGGTTGAATTACCTTTGCTTTTGGAGGGAAATTGGGTCAGATTAAGGGCTCATCTTCTTCTATAAATAAGAGGGCCATTACCTTGTAAAAAGCACTTTTAAGCTTTAGTGAAATGCTGCTGAATTCAATTTCCAGCCCTATTGCTCTTGAGTCATCAATTCTCTTCACTTTCTCTACCCTATCCTCTAGCTTCCTTCCATAGTGGGAAGGCTTTTTGAGTTTAGAGGATAACCCACACATTTCCAACATCACCGAACACCACAATTCCACTGAATTTCACACCCATCCGCTGCACCTGCAGAGACGTTCACTGCACCATTCTGTCACTCCATTTGCTGGCTGTTTGGAGCTGCTTCCAACTAGTTCCAGACCATGGCAGATTTACATCAAGTGGTATCCAGAGCTTAGGACGTCCACACACCAAGAGCTAAGCCATTTCTTCATCTTTGCACTTCATTCTTACATTTTATTGTCACTCTGTTACTGTTTTTCTGTGTTTTGTTTTGCTGCTGTTTACAGCATTCTGGTTTCTATGTTCTGTTGTTGTTTTATTATTCCAGTCAATGATTTCTTCTTTCCATTGTGTCGCATCCCATATACCCTTATCTACTGATTCAAGAAAAATTTGCATTCTTATTTTCCAGAAAGCATAGTTTTCACCAGCAAATAAAGGTGGTTTTTTTGTTGATGTACCTTCGCCAAATGTTTGAGAAACAAAAGCCATTTGTAGGATCGAATAATTGATTAGACAAAAAGGTTAATTAATTTGTTTTTCAAATAACTTTTGAAAACCAGCTCTGATACCAATTGTTAGAAAAGATGTGCTTTGTTTCTCACACCAAGAGGAGGGTGAATTGGTGTTTTATAAAATTGATTGCTTTTGAAATCTTTTTCGCAAAACTATACGT
>NC_028357.1:23717533-23747889 GCF_000741045.1 Vigna radiata var. radiata
GGGGTTGCATAAAAATGATCGCTTTTGAAATCTTTTTCGCAAATACTATAAGTCTTTAAACTTTTCTTGAATCGCAAGCAAAGATGTATGCAATGTAATAGTATGCGTATTTGAATGCAGTTAGAATATAATTGATTTAATGTAGAGATATATGGAGAAGAAAATTCAAACTCTGAGTTTTTTATTAGTTCATCCAATACTGCCTGCATCCAGTATCCTTCCAATCAACCTGAGATTGGAAGCCAATGCATTATAAAGATCTGATATTTAGAACAATGGCTTTACAATGACCACACTGTCAAAATGTAAATCACCTCTCTAACTCACTAATCGAATATAGGCAAATACAAAAAGACTAGCAACAAGAGCAATCCTCTCCTACAGTCACCCCTTTGAGACCCTTCTCAAAGTCAAGAACCACATGTTCTTCTTCCTGTGAATACCACAGGGAAACCAGCAACACTCAGTATTTGCAAAACTCCTGATCAAGCAGTAAGCACCTTAGTCGTGCAGTAAGATCAACCTTTGCTAATCAATGAATGTTGCTTCTCAAGAAATATTCAAGACTTGTACACCACGACAATTCTTGTTTCTTGGAGTATTTATCACTTCTCTAGAACTTCACAACACAATCTGAAACAGATATGAAAATGTTAATCTCAATTGTCTTACAGAATTTCAAACCATGCTTTATATATAGTGTAAGTCAAATCAGACACATTTTATAGTGTAAGTCAAACTATGCTCGATTAGCTCAAAATATGATATTGACTCAGCAACTTGAGACTTTAATGAAGAAAATCTTTCAACTTCCTAAAGAGCCCCAAAGTGTCTCTCAAGCTAAACATCAACGCTGTGAGCTATGTGGAGGAGATCATATAAACGACCAGTATGCCATGTAGGCCAATGCCCAAGAAGAAGTGAACTATATGGGTAATCAGGGCCGCCCGGGTAACTATAACCAAGGGTGGAAGCCTCACCTAAGCATGGGTCAAGGACAAGTTGGGCCATTTAATAGACCACCACAACAATAGTAGCAACCACAACTCTCTTTATCTGACATGACTGCAAAGCTACAAGACACATTGCAACAATTCATAAAAGGACAGAAGTTACCATTAGAAATTTGGAGATAGAAGTTGGCTAATTGGCTAAGAAGTTGGAGGATAAATTTGAGAAAAATTTTGGAACTAATACTGAAGTTAACCCTAAGGAGGAATGTATTGCCATTATGACTAGAAGTGCCAAGATGTTAGATGAGAGAGAAATTAAGAGAAAAGAGAAGGAAGTTGGTGAGAAAGAACAAATGAGTGGAGAGAAAAATGAAGAGAAAAGAAGAGGGGGAGAAAAAGAAGGAAGAGGAGGATGAGAGAAAAAAAGGAAAAATAATTAAGAAATCCCTTGCTTACCCTAAAGTCCATTCAAGGAAGGAAAAAGAGAAGTAATTTGGGTGTTTCATGGATATGTCCAAGAAATTGGAGATCACTATACCCTTGATTGAAGCATTGCTACAAATCCCTGCTTATGCAAAACACTTGAAGCAGTTCCTTAGCAAAAAGAAGAAGTATTTAGATGAGGAAACAAATGAAGTACAAGGAAATTGCAGTGCCATTATGCAAAAGACTCTTCCTCTTAAATTCAAAAATCTGAGAGGTTTCACTATCCCTTGCACCATTGGGAATCATGACATAGGGAAGGCTCTTGTTGACTTAGGGGCTAGCATTAATATGATGCCCCTATCTATGCTTAAGAAAATTGGTGGTCTGGAGGTCAAACCTACAAGAATGTTGTTGCAAATGGCAAACAAATCCATCAAGCATCCTTATGGTGTAGTGAAAGATGTTGTAATACAGATTGACAAACTCAAATTACCAATTGATTTTGTAGTGATGGAGATGGCGGAAGATGTTGAGATCCCTCTCATTCTTGGAAGACCATTCATGAAGATAGCCAAGGGTGTCATTCATGTAGATGATGGAATTGTAATGGTGATAGACCAAGATGATGAGGTGACTTTTAATGTCTTTGGTAAGGTGCAGCCAATTCAAGTACAACAGACTAGTCCTAAAACAAGAGATGAAGTTCTATCGGTGACTAGTTTACTTAATCAAGCTGCCAAGTTGGTCAAGAGGAACCATAATAGTTTTTCTCTAAAATTGGAGGAAGAGGATGGAGATAAGGAAGAGAAACTAGTTCACCAAGATTCTATGTTGGAAAATAATGAACCCTACCTTGGCAAACTAGTGAAATTCAAGAACAGGTTATGGGTTATCAAGGATATCAAGGCAAATGGAGTTCTTGAGATTGAGGCTCCTTATTCTAGGATAGTCAAGTTGGTGTCTAGGAAGCTGTTGAAATTATGTTGGTGTGATGAAGGAGAGAAGAATGCCAACATCAAAGATTAAACTTGAGCATAATGGTGTCAATCTAATGACGTTAAACAAGCACTTACTGAGAGGAAACCCAACTTTCTGAACCCTTTTTTTTTTTTTTTTACTTTATAGTTGTTTGTTTCTCTTTGATGTGTTTAGTGTGATCTAGTATGCAATGGTTGTTTTGCTTTGAGTGAATGTTTGTGATGTGCCTTATGGAGTTTTAATTATTTCAAATGTAAAATGTGAAACCTTGAGTTGGAGATTTATAAAGCTTGAAAGTTTGTAGTGAAATTGTCATTTGATCATTCAAATTCCTTCCTTTTGATTTGAACAATTTTCTTTAGTGAAACTATGTTAAACTGGGTTGAATTGAAAATTCAAAGTTGTCAAATTTTCAAAATCACTGGTTGAGTTGTGAAAAAAATGCAGAAAATTCTACAATTTGATTTGACACTAAGGGCCCTCTGCTGAGGGGTGCCCAGCGCCAGCTGATCAGGTGGGAGGACTTATGGTCGAGTCGCGCTCAACGCCTTCTTGAGGGGCGCTCAGCGTTGGCATCGTAGACTTCACATTTTGGGCTTTTGTGTCCAGCTCACTTAAGCCCAATTAAAACCTTTAACCCTAACACACTCACCCAAGTCTCTCACTCTCACACACACTCATTTTAGATGACCAAACATTGTGCCCTAAGCTCTCTCTCACTTTCATTCATCCTTCCCACTAATACAAATCTCTCCATTCACTCAAGCTCACTTTCACTTATCAAAAAGGGGTTGCTTTTGAGTTGCTGCTGCTACTACCCACTTTTACCCGAAGCTTATAAACTTTAGTTGTGTCTTTCAACTTTTATTCTCCATTCAAGTAGGCATTTTCGTTTGTGTTTTTAAAGCTTTTTGTTTTGATGATGTTTGGTTCATATGCGTTAGATGATGATTGTTGTTAGTATTTGTACTCCATTTGATGGATTCTTGATTGTTAATTTTTGTGTGAATCATCTGCATTGAGCAATAGGCTAGCCATAACACCATTTTTCGTTTACTGATGCAGCGTTGAGGACCCTTTGAGGGGTGCTCAACGCTAACAAGACCAACCATGGTCTAAATCTGGGTTGTTGTTTGTTGTGGCTGTATGCGAATGGCGTTGAGGGCCCTCTGTCGAGGGGCGCCCATTGCCGACAGAGGAGTTCCTTGCATATCTGAGTTGTGCTTTAAGTTTTGGTGTATATGCTTGATGTTCCCTGTTATTATGTATTTGGTATAGGAACTGTGTTTCACATGTGAAATCATATTTGTAACCTCTAATGAGTTTGGTATAATTGAATTTTTATATTGTTTACGCATTAGTGTTTTATGTATATTTGTGGTGCGGATATGGCTTCCTTATCAGGTGCAAAACATATTAAAACTAATACTGCTCAAATTGAGAAATGAAGGAAAATAAAAGAATCAGTTTTGTTCCAACAAGTTTCTCTCCCACAAGCATGAAAAGAAGTTTGAGGCAGTGCAAAACCATAGACTTTTTATGGAGAGAATGTTCGGAAACAGGTAGGCTTCGTTTTTACACCAAGAGGGGGGGGGGTGAATTGGTGATGTTTCAAAAATAAAATCTTTTCGCAATCTTTAATCAAAAGTATGAAGCTTTTTGATCTTTCTTGAAATGCAAGTAATGAAAATTTATATGGAGCGGAAAAACGTAGTTGACTACGTAAAAGATAAAGTCGATTGAAATAAAGAGTGCAGGGGTAGAGAAAAACAAACACTGGTTTTTATACTGGTTCGGCCAACAACGCCTACATCCAGTGTCCTTCCAACCCAGGAAGCAAATGCACTATANNGNTTGCGGTTTTTACAACAAGGAATTTATAGAAGACCTCACGTCAAAAATATAAATCTCCTCTATAACCCAAAACCAAAATATAGCTGCAATAACCAAAACCAGACTTGCAGCAAGAATCCCCTCTTCTGCAATCTGAAGGCACGTCGAACATTCCTCAACATGTAACCCCTGTATCACAACAGGTCAATTCCAACACTCTTCACAGGATGCCAAGCCTTCAAACAACCAACAGTCTTCACAGGATGCCAAGCCTTCAATGATCAACAAGAAGCACCTTCTTTGTGAAGTTTTTGATCACACAGTCAACACATAAGCCTTCTCCCTTTGAATCTCTCTCAAGATAGATCACCACCGTCTTCTTGGAGAATTCTTGGACCTGTTAACAAAGATAATTCAATCTGAAACAAGAATGAAAATGTTAGGTCATCAAAAGTCTCTGAACAACTCGTGTCAAGCGTATTTATAGTTTTCTGTCAGTCAGATTATTTCTCAGTCGAATAGCCTACTAATTCAGTCGAATGTATTATTACAGTTATAATAGAGAGTCAACATAGAGGCTCTCAGTCAACATGAATCAACACACATTCAATACAGTTGACCAAGTCATCAATGTTTAACTAACTTTTAAAAATATAGCCGTTGGAGCGTGTAAGCATAACAAAATTCCAAAACAGATCAATAAAACAGTCGAATGTACTCTGGACAAAGTCGACTAACACATGGAAAAACATTTTGAAATTCTTTTCAACTCAAAACATCACAGAGCACTGATTCTCAAAATCTGTACCAAGGTTTTAGAATAGTCGAATCCATTACAGATGTATTCGACTGGACTATAACTTTGTCACACAGTTATAAGTTCACGAAAGTGCTTGTGATTTTTCTCTTTGAAAAAATGTACAGTAAAATATATGTAATAAAGCATTTCACATAGCACATAAGCATGTAAGCATGTTCCACAAATATATCAAGCAATCAACATAGGAACATATATCACAATACATCAAACATGTTCAGCAAATATAACAATCAATACAGTAGAGAACATGTAATGCAACAATACATGTACTATTATTAAGCATAGCGTTGTCATCATCAAAAACTAGATTGATATAGAGTTTGTGTTGTCAACAATCTCAACAAAGAAAATTTGGTCTCATACCTGTCATGGCACCACAGTTTAAGAGGCAATTGAGTAGAAGGCAATGAGAGCAGTTTGCTTCTTACCCCGCACCAGCTAACATCGCGGTGGTTATAGAGTTTTATGCAAATGCAAGGTGTTATGGTGGTGAGGAATTTACTTACACAAGTTATGTTAGGGGTAAGAGGATTCCTTATGATGCTGGCACAATCAACACATTTTTGGTTATTGAATGACTAGGAAACTCTAGCTAGTGTCAGTTCACTTCTTTGCTGGAGGAAGACCTTGACTTTGCTGAAGTTGAGAGAACATTATGCGTTCAAGGAGGTTGCTTTCAGAGAAATAGGAAGGATGTGCGTATTCACATCAGGAGATTGTTCCTCACGTCCTTAGCCAAATACTGGATGACATTTACTCATGCCAACATCCACAACCTTGCTCTCATGTGTCGGACATCACCACACACAGAGCCATTTTTGTCTATTGCGTCCTAAGAGGGTTGAATATTAACGTGGGCCAAGTGATTGCAAATGAAATTAAACAATGTGCTCATTCCTCAAGCAGTAAGTCTCCTCTAGGGCACCCGTCTCTGATTACGCATCTTTGTGAGCTAGTAGGGGTGAATACATTTGTTCCTCCATTTGGAGGCCAAAGAAGGAGATAAATGCCTCTTATTATACATAGTACTGCATTCTAGATGAAGAAGGGTTGCCTGTTCCACCACTTCAGCCTCCTAGGGTCCATAGGAGACCTCAACCTGCCCAACCAGATCAGTATCAAGCTGATCATTTTCAGATGGGAGATATGCCTATGGTACTAGTGGGTGCCAAGTTTGAGGCATTATACAGAGGTCAGCAGGCGTTACTAAGGAGTATGACTTCTGCCTTCCCTGAGCACCAGTTTATGTCTCCGGATGACTTTTTAGCTCAAGTTGCACGACCTAGGAACCAAGCTCAATCTAGTGGAGGAAGTGGCATGTTTGGAGCTGCAGCTATGGATGAGGATGATGAGTACGATGAAGATGAGGATGAGGATGATGAGGATAATGCAAATGAAGATGAAGAGGAGAATTCAGATGCCTGATGAGTGATGATAACATCTCCTGATGGATGCTACTAGATCAGGATTTTTTTTCTTACATTTTTTGTTTACTTTATTTTTGTTTGAATGTTTATTTTGTTTTTAATTTTAAATGTACTTGGTTAAATGAATAGTTTGATGCAATGATTTGGTTGTTTGATTGTGAGAAGTATGATTATCTTGTGTTTGTTGTATTGTCTTGAGATTTTTTTTGAGATAATGATTGGTTTAGCTTTTAAGCATAAATGGTGGACGCTTATAGTTGTTTAAGACAAATACATAGTTTTAATTATGATTAATGTGCTTGGCAGGATGTGTATAAAACTCTAGAACTTGAGTTAACCTGTGAGAGGTTGGGCTCTAGAGTTTATTGTTGAAAGTTATTGCTTTGGAATCATGGTTGATTTTGCCCTGAGTTTTTCTTTTGAACTATTTGCTTGCTTGTTACAAATGATCAAGGCCATCTATTCTTCTCCCTTGTAAGCCAATGCCAATATTTTAACCCAAAAAGAATATTTTTATCATTTGAACCTTGAGCTGAATGTGAAAAACCTTTGAAATCCTTGCCTTGTGTTTAGTAGAGTATGCATGTTTGGTACAAGATGGTTCAAGTTTGGGGTTATTAGGAAATTTGAAAAACTTTGAAAAGAAAGGGAAAAAGAGAAAAATGAAAAATAAAAAGAAAAAGAGCATTGAGGAAAGTAAGTGAAGCAAGAGAAGAAAGAAGAAGAAGAGAAAATGAGTTCAATGATTAAGAGTTGAGATTAAGTGGAGAAGTGGTTTCTCAATTGAAAAGTAGAAAGAGAGATTAATGTTAAATTATGAAGTAAATTGTTCTTTCTCTTAACTCAATGAACTTGCTTGTGAATGTGTTCGTTGTGTGTAAATGAAAGGCAAAGTTGATTTTTGTGACATTGTGATGGGAGAGTGAAAGAGACTTTGACACCTCACTATACACCTTGAAGCTTGAGTGAAACACTATCTTTGGTGAGGAATGTTCCATGCACTGTAGGATAGCATTTTGCTTGGTTTTTGATCACTCATAGTGCCTTTGCATTTGTTGTGTATTCTTTGTTATGTGAGGACCATAGTTGAAGCTTGATTGGCTACACATTATATCTTGACTGATCTTTCTATGATAAGCATACATGAGTGATTTACTTGGAAATTCTTTTCGTGTGCTAAACCATTGTAGTGTGGCTATTTTGTTTAAGCCAGGTTGCATTTTTGCTTGAGGACAAGCAAAGTTTCAAGTTTGGGATTGTGATAACGGTTGGTTTTACTGTTATCTGTGATGCAATTTTGATACTAACTCTCTTTGGCTTTGAAGCTTGCTTAAACTCTTGTTTTTAGTTGAATTTTGTGAATAAGTGAGTCGATGTTATACTTAATGATTTTTATCACTAATTCCCTCTATTTTGTAGGTTATTGGTATGTTTTGGAAGAGGATCAAAGTCTCAAGGATATAGAACCCAGGAAGAACAATAGAAGCACCGGAATAGAAGGTTGTAGAAGGCTCAAGGATGCCTGGTTGCCCTTTTCTGGGGCCCTTGGCGTTGGTTGCCACACAACCACGCCTGATTGCCCTTTTTAGGGGCCCTCGGCGTTGGTGGTCATGCATGGGCGCTTGCTTGCATCTTCTGGGGTGTTGAGCGCCAGTTACACCGCAATCATGCCTGGTTGGCCACAGTTAAGGCATTATCGCCACTCTTCGTGTAGTCACGTCTGGTTGCCCCACTTAGGGCGTTAAGCGTTGGTGACGTGGACCTATGTGGTACTTTGGATCTATTTAAAGGCTTTTACGCATTAAGGTGGATATCTTTTGACGGTTGAAGCATATAAACCCTATTTTCGACCTTTGGGAGGAAGATTGGGCATGCGGGAGCTTTCCTTTTCTCTTTATAGGGTTTCCATCTCAGTTTCATTCTTCCATTGTAAGCTAAGGTTCTCCATGACAACGGAGAGCTAAATTCATTTGTTGTTGGGGAAGATGTAACCTCTGAATTTCATGTATTTGAACATGTTTTAAATATTTTTTGCTTCTTTCGTTGAATGTTAATGATTTTCTCCTACTCGTAATGCTTGTTATGTCTTGGCCATTCATACCTTGATGATTGGATTTCTTTTTTCATTGGGAAATACCTAGGAACCATGATCTCGAGAATTTCACCTAAAGGAAGTATTATCTAGGGATAAAAATAAGATGTTTGGTTGTCTTAAGCTTCTTTTCTTAATGTGGAATTGGTTATTAGGGATTCAAGGGATTGAGGTCTAATAATCAAGGCTAGGCTTTTCAAAGATACTTCTTCATTTAAAGCTTTTTCATATTTAATTTGCAACTCATGAAATTCACTTTTTAATTTCTCATGTGCAGCATCTAACTTTTCAAATTCTTCAAGTAACTCTAGAAAAGCCTTTTGCAAGTAAATTTCAAAAGTTTCAGAATTAGAACAACTTTCTTGGCTTGTAGTGTTTTCAGTATTATCCGTCAAACACAAGTTTGCTTCTTCATCAGAATCACTTGAGTCATTATCAACCCAAGCAATGTAGGCCTTCTTCTTTTTGTGAGATTTCTCTTCTTTTCTTTCTTTACTTCTCTTGTAGCTTGAACAATCGACTTTCACATGGCCTCTTTCACCACATCCATAACACTTGTAGCTTGATGAGGAACCTTGATTGTCCTTCTTTTTCTTCAAGATTTGGTTTTTAGATGATTCACTGTTGGCCATTAAGCATATATTTTCTTGCTCATTTTGCTTTCGCTTGAGGACTTTGATGTAGAGCTTGAATTTGAAAATGTCAACTTAGACATATTTGAGACTTCATCATAAGTGACTTTTAAAAAGTTCCACATTTCCTAAGCACTTTCATAAACAGAAACTTTTAAGAATTCATCAAGGGTTAGTGCAGATAAAATTATATTTTTAGCCTTAATATCATGTTGTGTCATTTTGTTTTCATTCATGTTCCACTGTAAATAAGGTTTTTCTACCTACATATAATTTAAATAATCATGGGAACAAAGGGTCAATTTAAAAAAACTTCCCAAATACCCTTATCAACAGACTCCAAAAAAATTTGCATTCTTACTTTTCAAAAAGCATAATTTTCATCCATAAACAAAAGAGGTCAATTGAAGCACCCTCAGCATAAACATGGTTATGACCGACCATTTTCGAAATTTTTGACAAACTATTAAAGCAAGCTTTGGTGCCAACTGTTGAGATTGGTATCGCGCAACGAAAAGGTTTTAAAGAGCGTGTTACGGTAAAAAACCAAGAGGGGAGTGATGAATTGGTTCTTTTAAAAATTATGACTTTCTTTAAGAACTTTTATCAAACAATTTAAATGCTAAAAGTATGGAGTCAAAGAAAATCAACACAAATGATTTTATCTTGATTCAAATAAAAAGATTCTAATTCCAATCATTAATCACTATAAACAATGATTAACTTTTTCACTAAAATAGTATTGTTTGAGATTACAATTAGATTATACATATATTAAAAGACAACGAAAACCTTCCTTCGACACACGATTGAAGAACTTGCTCAATCAACTTGAAGAGAATCACTTCAACCTTAGACCCACTAAGCGCAAACTTCTCCTTTTCACAAGACGTGATTTGAGCACCCTAACACTTGAGAACTTCTCCTCAAACTTTTTTTGTATTCTCAAATTGTTTAGTTAACCTCTTAGAGGTTTACGAAGGTGTATATATAGCCCAGGGGTTAGAAACTAAAAGACCTGCTCCCAACTGTTAGTGATAATCGATTATCATAAGTGATAATTGATTATTACGGTGGTTATGGGGTTTTCACAAAAGTGATAATCGATTATTCTGAGTGATAATCGATTATTTGCGTACCCTGGACAATTTTAAACCAAGCAGTGATAATCGATTATCCCGTGTAATAATCAATTATTTGCGCGAGTAACACTATTCAAAATTGGTTTATGATAATCGATTATTCTCTGAGATAATCGATTATCTACACAACGAATCACTAAAAAAGTAAAACATCTAAGTACTTTTACATCATCAAAATTAATCCTATACAATTGTTTCTACAAAATGCTTTTAACATAAATGCAACTTGAGTCTTCAATTTTTCATCATTAACATCATCAAACTTCAACAATAGCTCTAAGATATCAATGCTCCTCATTGGTAACATTAATTGCTCAAACATGAAAAGACACGAGTAAATTTGCATGATCTAAGCTGTGAAAACCTCCATTGATGTTTTATGGAAAAGAGTTGAAAAATTCATGTTTATCCTAGCTTGTAGTAACTGATAAAGTAGAAACAACTCTAGTCAGTCCCCTACCAACCCTTGTTTGTAAATATGTATTCAATTTTTTAGTTTTGAGTTTTATTTGAGGACATACAAAGTTTGAAATTGAATGTGTAGACAAGTGTCTAATATGAATTAATTTTGATATCAATAGGGCACTTATCTTATTAGGAATTTCAAAAATGTAATTGCTTCAACATAACTAGAGGATGGTTTTAAAAAAATTCATAGTCTATCTTTATCGTTATTTCATATTTCTGTACAAATATTCTCTAATTAATACTTTCAATGAGCTTTTGAACTTTTTTTTTTCTTAAAATAAAATGGAAACAACAAAATAACTATGATCCATAACTTTAAATACATTATACTATAAGATGTCATTGCTTAAGTTTCTATTAAATTTTGCCAAGTGATTATTTGACAATGTGAAGTTATTCACTTTACATTACTAAAGCTTAAGCGTGTGCACTAAAAGTGAATCACATGGAAATTTTTTAGTTTTGTATGATTACTTAAGCATCTACTAAATTTAGCATTTAGCATTGACCGGTTTTCTTGGGCGCAGACTCTTAAAGTAAAACAGTTGAAAAATCTTAGTTGAGTCTATCCTCACTTAAAACAATTTCTCTTCAGGATAGATATCAAGCAAATTTTTTAAGCATATAATTATATTTTTGAAAAACATTAATAATAAGTGATTATTGTAAAATAAAAATATACTTAGGTTAGGTTATAGTATGATTCTTTAATTATTTTTTGTGTTTTTTTAATAGTTTGAGTACCTGCTAGTTTAATTAGATCTGTTATCAAAATAAATTGACTTCTACTAAAAATAAACATCTAAAAATATATAGTAAACATTTTTTTATTTTTTTTGAAATAATATTTTCTCTAAATTAAATCTCAAACAAACTCGCCCTTGTTCTAAAGAAAAAAATAGAAATTATACCTTAAAATTAGATAAATTTATTTAGGTTAAAGATTTATATAAATATTCAATTATATTTATAAGCCTTCTTATACTTTATTTTAGACGGTCAACTTGTTTAAAAGGGTACACATTTCTCAAACGTTTTTAGTTAGCCTAGATATTTGTTTTATTCTTCGTTTTTGGAATATATTTCCGTTTCCAAAATTAAAGTGGTTATTTTTTGTCTTCGGGCTTAAAATTAGACTATTTTGTAATTTTAAGATCACCTTTTAATAGTTTTAGTCCCCTAAACTAAAAGTAAGACATTTTCACATGAAAAAACAGAATAATGACTTTTAAATTTTAAAAGAAAATAAGACTCAATTTAAGAAAAGAATTTCATCCTTTGGTTGAAGGCCAGTATGGTCTTTCTTCCTTAATAAAAGTAAATAAATACCTAAATTGATGTCACTGATTTGAGTAATTAACTTGTATATGCTGTTGTAGTTGGATGGGTCATTTGCCATTTTCCTTACATTTGGATGCAACTGAAGATCTCTATATATACTGTCTCCAGGTTTGGTGGAAGAGTTGAGTCTGCCAGCGGCCCGATTTGTGCGGCCGCCGTTGTTAGGTGTGACGGAATGACTTTATCTGGCGCATGTCACGTGATGAGAGAGAAGACGAGGTCATGCATAACGGAGTTCATGCAAATTACAGTGATAATAATAATCATGGTATTAATAATAATAATAAGACGAATAAGCGTGGTTGTTTTCTTGTGTGGTTGGATCAGAGAGGAAGAGGATGTTTTTTTTGTTCCTGTCCAAAATTCCGCGTGTGGGGGCTCAAAGTTTGAACCAAACGTTGATTGGATAGGGTCAGCACGAAGCAAAAGACACACACACACACATCCCTTAATCACACACACACACACACGCTACAGAGGGAGCTTTATAAACAAGACTTGCCTTCAAGCTTACCTGCTCGAGGTGAGGGGTCAATGAAACACCAAAGCAAGAAAACTCGTGGGAAAGAAAAAGCTAGGGAAAAAAAAGCCTTAAAGAAAGCTGATTACATAAAGCAACACCTTTTTCTCTCTCTATTATTTCTATTATCTTTATCTCTATCTCTCTCTTTCTTCCTTCACTTGTGCCACTATCATTCCTCATCTTCTTTTCCATACAAGTAAAGCTGAAACCCACTATTGCAACCTCACCACTTGTACTAGTTCACAATTAATCCTCCTATAGTTACATATAGTCCTCAAACCACACGCACAAAAGTTCCACCCATGTTAGATAACAGTGCTTCTTCTGGTGCACCATCTTCTTCTGATGCCGCCTTTGCATTATCTGAAAATGGGGTGGCGAACAAAAGGAAAAGAAGACCCGCAGGCACACCCGGTAAAGTTTTTTACCCTTTTATGGGGCTATGTTTCAACTTTCAGGCTTTTACCTGAGACAAAATTCGTGGGCTTTGGATTTTCTCTCTAAAGTTTATTTCTTTTTCCTGTTGTTGTTGCTGCTGTTTATGTTGTTCCTGTGTGCATATGTATTTATTTATGCAGATCCAGATGCTGAGGTTGTGTCTCTCTCACCCACCACCTTGCTGGAATCTGACAGATATGTGTGCGAGATCTGCAACCAAGGGTTCCAGAGGGACCAGAATCTTCAAATGCACAGGAGAAGACACAAGGTGCCATGGAAATTGCTCAAGAGGGAAACACAAGGGCAGAAGAAGAGAGTATTTGTCTGTCCAGAGCCAAGCTGTTTGCACCATGACCCTTGCCATGCCCTTGGGGATCTTGTGGGCATCAAGAAGCACTTCAGAAGGAAGCACAGCAATCACAAGCAGTGGGTCTGTGACAAGTGCTCCAAAGGGTATGCTGTTCAATCTGATTACAAGGCACACATCAAAACCTGTGGCACCAGGGGCCATTCCTGTGACTGTGGCCGTGTCTTTTCCAGGTTTGTTTGCGTTTTGTTTCCACCTTAATTCCAATCTTAATGGCCGTGTCTATTATTTCAAAGTTTCCACCTTTCTCTCTCTTTCTTGGTTTCTGTGTTTTTTGGCTCCTCAGATTCAGCCCCTGCTCAGCAATTGTTTTTGCTCTACATAACTAAACTACTATTATTAATAACTATTATTATTTTACTTCTTAAATTGTTATGTGATTAAGGTCAAACCCTAAATTCTAGGTACAAGGACGGTGCAGAGAAACAAAAATTCTGAATCTCAGATACCTTCCATGTGAAAGATTTTCCATCTTCTAGAGGTTATTAAATATATTAATATTCTATTTTGGAAGTCCTAAAACATGTAAGTTGAAAAATTTTCGAACTCCTAAGCATGATTTTGTTATGAATATTGTACACATACACCTGGAGTTCCTATGGCAGCTTTTAAGTTTATGACCAGTCTATCTCCAAACTACTATTGATAAGCTAAAGAACCAAACAAAAGTCCGTAGAAGGAAACAGTTCATTTTCTTTTTATCATTCTTTATTTGAACTTATGATGTCCTCATTAATTTGATCACTCTGTCTTATTTTATTTTAATCAACTATTCAATTTGAAACTTGTACACTGAAGCCACGGAAAGGACCTTTGAGTAATTAATTTTATAAGTGCATGTTTTTGAAGCACTAACTAACAAGGTTTTCGTCATACATATATATATCTTTGTTTGACCAATTATATATCAAGGGACAAGAATATAAATGTATATCACAGTCTAGTTATTTTAATTACTTAAACGTTTGTCTTTTTCAGGGTGGAGAGTTTCATAGAACACCAAGATGCATGCACTGTTCGGCAGCACCGGCCAGAGTTGCAAGCACTGCAACCTGCATGCTCTTCTAGAACTGCTTCAAGCGCAAGTCCCTCTAGTGAGGCAAATTTTAGCATCGCCCCACCATTGCAAGGACTTCCACTGCCAAAACCAGCTTCTGCTGATCAACCAGCAACAGTCTTATTAACTTCAGAGATACACAATAACAAGTCTACCACCTCTCGAAACTTAGAACTTCAGCTCTTACCCTCCTCAATAAATTCTCAAGAAAAACGAAATCCGAAGGAGAACTATGGTTTGAAACTTTCAATAGGGTCATGTAGTAATGACAAAGGGAATGAAGAGAGAGTGTGCTCAGAAACACATAGGAGCCAACCTGAAAGGAATAACAATGTGAGTGAGTATTCCACATTGGAAGTGGCGAGGTTGAAAGAGTTTGCAGCTGAGGAACTCAAGTTGGCCATGGCAGAAAAAGCTTATGCAGAAGAGGCTAGGAAAGAGGCCAAACGTCAGATTGAGATAGCTGAAATTGAGTTTGAGAATGCCAAAAGGATAAGGAAACAAGCACAATCTGAACTGGCAAAGGCTGAAGAGTTGAGAAAGCACGCCATGAAGAAGATAAGCTCCACTGTTTTGGAAATAACATGCCAAAGTTGCAAGCAACATTTCCAGTCTTCAACTCTTGGGGTTCCATCGGAAGAGACCTCCATTGTAATGAGTTACATGTCTTCAGCCACCACAGAAGGAGAAGCAGAATGAATGACATATACTTGGAAAAGAAAGAAAAGACAACCTTTATTCAGCCAAAGGGGAAGACATGATATGATATAAAGATATTCGGAGGAGTTCACAGCAAGTTATATTGTTCTTTTCTTCTTCTCTCTTGGTTCTTTTATGTTTTCTTTTCTCTTGACAAGGTGAAATTTGTTTTATCTTAAAGAAAGTTCATATTCTTTATTATAATATTGTTGTTGAGATGCAGCGTTTAGGAATTTGAGAGTCTGACTATTGAAGGTTTGTTTAAAGGTGAGCTGCAACCTGTTTTTCTCCATTTAACATTTTGTTGTATGAAAATTAAAATTCAAGATCATGCAAAGCTATATTTTTCTGCTTCAGAAGATATTAATGAATAGAAAATAATGGTTGGAGTTCATACTTGTGGCTTAAAAATCGTACCTAAAAAAGAAGCATAAGTGAATGCAGATTCCAATTCCGTAACAAATGAAGATATATCTCTATCAAAAGAAAAACACAATTCTGGATATTTCAGGGGTAGATTAATGATTATATTTGGAAATAGGTGGTATTTGTGGATTTTACGGACTATACATTACGGGCAATGCATGCATGTGGTGAGGAAAAAAAGGAAGAATGGTTTATAACAATTATTTTGTTTTTTGACATTAATGTCATTAATAAGCATGGTGTTATTGATGTGTCAGGTAGCCTTGTAAAGATGGACCCTTTGGGTAATATTAAATGAATGATACATGTGACATTCATCTGGGTGAATGATGCCATGGTTGGGACCATTTTGTGTATAGGAAGCAAGAGGGGGGGGGGGCTAAAATCTCCTTTTGAGATGGAATTGGATGTGAGAAAACAAAAAGGAAAAGAGGGAGAAAAAGGGTGAAAGAGGTAGGGGTCATTTTCCTTCAATAAGCGATCCTTTTAAATGCAGATATACATATCTAAAAATAAAAACATGCCATGTTTTTCAGTGCCACAGTTGAAATGGTAGTGACAGGCATTCGTCACTCTCAGCATAAACAAACGCACACAAGGGTCTAAAGATGCACATGCTTTTAACAGTGGAGAAGGGGGGAGGGGTGCAGTGTCAGCGCATAGGCCTCGTACAGTAGCTTTATCATTAATTAAGGTGCAAAATACCATGGACTCCATCGCATTCTCCTTTTATATTTCACACCACTTGTATGTATTGCTTTACTGTTTTTATAAGTGTAAAAGATTGCAACTTCCATTTTAAAACAAGACTTTGAACTTTTTGTATTAGGATAAATAATCAATCTGGTTCGTGAAATAAGAAAATGTATATGTTGATATCTCTACAATCACTTAATAACTTCATATTTGGATACGTGGGCGTATGCTTAAAACAATTTTTTTTTAATTCTTTATTTGTCTTTTTTTTTTTTCCATTCATTAGTGAAAAACGTTGTTTAACGTCACCTATAAAACGTCGGTTTGAGGGAAGTCCGACGTATATGAGTGGATGGTGGAATTACCGTAAATAAGTAGGTAACCTAGATGTCGGTTTCAAGGGAAGGTGACGTCTATGAGATTGTAGACGTCTGTTCTATCCTACACCGACGCCTAATGACCTGAGGTAGGCGAGAAGACAGTTTATTGACGTCGGTTTTAATGGGGGGCCGACGTCTACGGAGCTGCAATTAATGCTCTTCACCTAATTCTCAGGCGCTTAGACGTCATGTAGTCAAAAAGTGACGTTTATGGCATGTCAGGAAGGCGGGAAGAAAAAAATTTCTGCAATTTAGACGTCGGTATTTAAGGGGCGAGACATCTATGTGCCTGTAATTAATTATGTTCACCAAACTCGGACGTCCGGCAGAAGGGCACCGACGTCTAAATTATTATAGACTTCGGCGCCCTTTCACAACTGTCGTCAACATCCCTGACAGGAAATGAAACGTCAATCGGTTCAGCTTCCTAGACGTCGGCTCCCCTCTGCACCGACGTCTAATGGGCATTCAAAAAGTCAGTTTATATATTAACTTGGTCGTCGAATTAGTTCGATAACCGACGTCTAGGTGACTATAGACGTCGGTTTCTGAAGCAACTGACGCCCCATTTCATTTTAAATAAACCCCAGACTCTTCGCGACATTGCAGTTTCTGATATCGTCTTCCTGTTCTCTTTTTTCTCTTGCGGCACCTCTTCTTTTTCTCTCTTGCGGCACCTCTTCTTTTTCTCTCTTGCGACATTGCATTATTGTTTATGATAACATCATTGTCTTCTTCCTCTCCTTTTTCTCTCTTGCGTTTCATCGATTATCTTCTGGTTCAACTGATTAAAATTTGTTTTCTTTGTGTTGTGTTTTAGTGCAGTTTTGTTCCTTTTTTGGATAACGTAATACCACATTCTCCCTTTGCTAGCTGTCTCCAAGAAAAAGCGGCGTCTTTTGGATTTATGGTGACATTTCGACCCAAAAACGAAATTGGGTCGTTGCCGAGTTATCGTTTCACCGTAATTTTTCCCTCTTGTGTTTGAAAATGGAACTAAGCAACAACCCGGGTTCGGTTTTGGGTCGAAATGCCATTAGAAATTCAAAAAGACGCAAGCTTTTT
Organism: Vigna radiata var. radiata; assembly: GCF_000741045.1. Classification (NCBI taxonomy): domain Eukaryota; kingdom Viridiplantae; phylum Streptophyta; class Magnoliopsida; order Fabales; family Fabaceae; genus Vigna; species Vigna radiata. The sequence continues at coordinate 23,735,297 of NC_028357.1, forward strand.
TTTGGGGGAAACTAGCAAACAGAGAGTGTGCTACTAGGCTATCCAAAGACAGGAACAAAACTGCACTAAAACACAACAACTGTATTAGATGTCGGTTAATGCAAAAACCGACGTCTAAAGTGACCTTAGACGTCGGTTAGTGACATGTTCGAAGTCTTTATGTGCTTTTAGACGTCTGTTAATTGTTAAGTCCCTGGCAAGTGTACCAGATCGTTATCAAGTAATATAAAATGGGTAAGTCCAAGTATCGTTTCCCAAAGGACTCTTAGGCCTTACTTTTCATGTAAACCAATCGCATAAGACTTGAGAAGAAATTAATTTTGGGTTTTAAATGCAAAAACAAAAGTAAACATGCAAATGCAGTGATTCAATTAGCAAAAAGAAATTATGGATGAATGGAGTTGTTGGGGTTTACAATTTCATCTTATTTATCATATTATCATGCAAACTTTCTTGGTCTACCTTTTGTTAGCAAAATGATGAAGATGAAGTTTTGATGATGTCCAAATCAAGTCAAGATATATCAAGTTTCACGAAGATCCTTTGAAGAATTATTTTTGTTATTAAAAGCTTTTGTAATAATTGTAGTTTATTGTTTAGGAGTTAGATTTTGATTGGTTTTGATTCCATGTACTTTCATACATTGTAATTAGTGTTATGAGTCAAAATCACATTGTTTTAATCAATTAAAACTAGTAATAATCGATTAAAACGAGTACAAGCTGAAAACTCAACTGGTATAGAAATAATCGATTAATACTTAATTTAATCGATTAGTTAATAAATTAAAATCAGGAATAATCAATTAATACTAGCCGTTGGATTTTTTCAGATTTGAAAAACTAGTCGTTGTACTCATTTTAATCGATTAACACTAATATTAATCGATTAAATGCGTTAAATGGCCAGTTACGAAGAGTGGAAGAGTTTTTGGTTGAGTCTATTTATAAGCTCTCTTTATCCATCAGCAACAACTCTTCCCTTGTGCTAAAACACTCATAACTCTTTGAGAAGTGTGTGCTCTTGCTCAGTTAAGGAAACTCTTGTCTGTGGTGCTGGTACATTGCTACTACGGTGGCGGAGGAATAGCTAGTTCATGCTTGGTACGTATGAGGAGGTGTTTGGAAGAGGATCATCCTTCGTGAAGTATTCGGAGGAGGTGTTTCATCCTTCGTGAAGTATTCGGAGGAGGTGGTTCATCCTTTGTGAAGATTCAAAGGAGGTGGAGTTTCATCTCTTGTGGTATCAAGAGAGGTGGTTTCTAAACTTTTACACATTGTTTCTTTGTGAATGTAGTTTGTAATTGTTTTGTGATTAGTGAACTGTTTATCTTGGTTTGAGATAAGCGACTGGACGTAGAATTGGTAAGATCCGAACCAGTATAAAAATTATCTGTGCAAATTACTCTCAACCTTACTCTTTTATTTATATTTATTATTTGCATAGTAAGATAAATTGAGAATAAATTAAAAGGCACGCGTTTGTATTAAAAACCCTCTTGGTTTGTTATTCCACGCTAACAATTACGCTGCAACAGTTCTAACACCCTTAACCCAATCCCTTGGCGAAAAAAGCCTATTACTAATTACCGGCTTGCTATCCCTAGCCTCCCCTAGTAATTAATAATGCATGATAAACGGAAGCAAAATACAATTGATCGTCCTACCAGACAAACAACATTTATCGAATGAGTTAAACGGTAAAAGCATTAAGCAAAGGTGAAGAACCCAACAATTGATAAATCAAGCATATGCAAGCATATAAAATAAATAAGAATTTGGATATATGAGAGTTTCAAAAGATTACATTGTTTCCCAACAACCTAGGGTTTAGTTCACCATAATCATGGTGAATCTAGATGAAATATAATGAAAGAATGGAAGAAATAACCCTAAACTTGGTAGATTGGAGCCTAAGCATCCAAGGAACCTCCACTAAGGTGTGTGGAATAGCTCTAGACGTTTCTCTCTGCCAAAACAAATATGTTTTGATTCGCACTGGGCTATATATAAACCTAAAAAGATAACAAAAAGATTACAAAATCTAGCTAATAAAAGCAGACAACCGCCCAGGCGCCTAAGTAAACCGCTCAACGGTTTCCCCTCTAGTCGTTTGGACCACTCAGCGGTCAGTTTTACCGCTGAGCGGTTTCCCTCTAATCGCTCTGAATGCTCAGAGGTCCATTCTGGCGCTCAGCGGCTCACTTGACCCTTCTTTTCATCCTTTTTCTTCTTCTTTCATGGGTCTAAGTCCATCTTTCGTTACTTCCATCTTCAATTCACCTTAAAACCCTACAAAACAATGTAAAAACAAGCATAATATCTCTAAAACCAACTTTTGACTCTCACATGACTCAACTAAGTGTTTTACTTGATTTTAAGCTCATTCTAAGCCATAAATGGTGTATTTTGATATCAAATTTAAGTATGAAAATAACGGTTTTTAGACCGTTATCATTAATGCGTAGTCCGACGTCTATATTGTGCCTTTAGACGTCGGGTTAGGCCTATATCGACTTCTAGTGACGTCGGACATGGCACTAACTTACGTCATTATAGACGTCTGTTGAGTGTATGTCCGACGTCCCATTGACATCATCGGTAATGACATCGGTTGTTTAATAGACGTTAAAAGCCCAAAATAACTGACGTTAAACAGCGTTTTTGCACTAGTGATTTCCTATTTGAATAGTTGAATCTTCAATTCAGATTCGATCGGTTAAACAATTAATATTGTAATAAATGTGTTGTAATCATGATTATTAACTTGTTTAGATTAATTGGATGATTATTTGATTTGATCATCATAGACTGTTGGTTATGAGAGATTGTGTTGCTCCTTAAACCATGTCAATGCTTCATGAACCATTACATTTGTTAGGTTCGTCTTCAAAAAAAGTATGACCATTGACGATAAAGAGTCGTGTCGCCTCGTCAAGAGTATTGTCAACTCTTACACCAAATGACGAGAAACATCGAATGTCCTATATTCGATGATAATGAGAGCACCACCTATCTTCGAAGTTTTATATAAATAGGGATTAGGTGGTCTTGTTATTTTCACCATTTTTTCTACAACATCCATTTTTGTACCGTTCAACTTTTAATTATTTTTACTCAAGGTAATAATTTATGCCATCAAGATCTCTTTGATAAGCTCTTATGGTCAAGAGGGCAAGGGGTATGTCAATGATGCCTCTACGTCTTCATCATCGCTCAGGTCACCATCCAAGGATCAAGGGTCATCCAAGCAGAGTTTGGCATTCATAAATAGCATTATGACACCCATTCACGCTGCCAATAAAGGCTCGGTTGAAGGACCATAGTCCGATCGGGGAATATTCGACAAATGAGGCCGCGAGGGAAAAGAACGGCGACAGAGTTGGAGAAATCTTAGCAGACGTAGTTGTTAAAGAAGACGAACAAAACCTACTAGAAGTCCCTTGGTACGATTAAGACACACACGAGGTGCGTGAATATGCTACCCGCTTTAGGCGGGGCAATGTGGACCTCACTAGTCGGACCTACATTTTAAAGGACGATGTGGTGGACAACGTTGTGCATCTACATGTGGTAGGGAAACAATCTAGTGTGTCACGACAAGGAGAATTCAAAGCGTGACTTCTTTTTCGTATACTCTTTCCTCTTCACGGACCTGTTCGTGCGCATACGATTAAAGGACTTCTAGGTTGGGAAAGCTATGCAGGTGTTCAACATCTTGGGCAAGGCTTTGGGTTATACTTCTACCCCAACCTTGTTTTTTCACCACTACCACACCTGTCTGATTACTTAAAAGGATAAGTGTCTATAATAAGTTAGAACGATTAGAACCTCCTCAAAATCTTTTTTGTTTCCTAGAAAGGCTTCAAAGAAGGGTTTTTTAAGATCAACATTGCCTCCAAAGGTCGTAGGCTATTCTTTTGTGGGGACGACTGGCCAAAGTTTCTCGTCTACCTTGCTTAACCCATTGGAGCTTAACCAAGAGTTCCCTAAAGTAGTAAGGAGGTACGAAGCGTTATAAAATAATGTCCTTAAAATGTTCCCATGTACTTGCGAGTGAGTCCATGGTGGTTAAGTTGTTTGGTTATCCCTCTAAAGTTTAACAAGCTAACTTTACATGAAATACTTCAACTATACTATACAAAGCAAAAAGGTTATCTAAATTAGCTATCCAATCTAAGCAAATGCCAAGGTCTTCCTCTGCATGAAATGAATGCAATTTGAGCTTGGGAAGATGCATCGTTGGATTTTCACAAGGATGGTCCTCATGAAGCTTTTTGGAAGTTCTATGCATATGAGAAGGAAGCTTGTTCTCTTTTTGTTGGCCCTTCAACTTGAGCGTCTTATCCCTCTTGTTGGTGAGGGCATCAAGTTGCTTTTGGATTTCCTTGACAGCTTTCTTCATGTCCAATTTGTTAGATGCAGTTCCATTATTGTTATCTCCTTTATAGGAAGAATGCCTTGAACCTGTACACATATTTACTACACAAAACAACAACAAAATTCACAAACAAAAAGGTTAGAACAACTCTAAAAGTCACTCAAAACAACAACTCACTCCAAGGTTGAAGGCTCATGGTTTTGGCTAGAGGAAAGGAAGGATCACTTTAACTCACTTGCAATCTTCAATAAAGATAGAAGGGTGTCTCAAATTTAGAATTCAAAGTACTTAATCAGTGAAAAATACAAGTGAAAGGATGCACAATCGGCCCAAAACAAATTCTAGGACACAATCTAAGAAATATATACTTCAAGAGGCAAAAAAATCAAGTGAGAACCACTAGACAAATGATGTAAAATGAACCTAGAAAAGCAAGAAAAATGGCAGAAAACTAAAGTACTAAGAGAGAAAAAATAGCATTGAAAATGAAGTAATCAAGACAAAAGCACATATGAAAATACTCTAGCAAAAGAATACATACAAACGAGAGCAATCACACCAAAAACTCTATGCATACATAAAGAGAAGGATCTAAAAATGAGTTGAAATAAATTGACATACCTCAAACCTATATATTCTATAAAATTATGATAATAAAGACTCAAATTAAGATGCCAAACACACAAAAAAATAGTGGAGAAGATACTTAGCCAAACAAAGCAACTCAATCAAAACATATTTGGTTTTTGGATCATGCAACTGTACATCCAAGCATGGATATTTTGATTATGTGTGTTTGATCAGGGTTGAAATTGTTACCAATGAGGAGCATTGATGTCTTGAAGTGATTTTGATGATGATACTCTCGAAGACTTGAATAATCTTTATTGTCTATGTTAAAAGCATTCATTACAGAAATCATTGTATAGGAATCTTTTTGCATTTGTGAAACGACTTAGAAGTTTCATATCTTGTGATTCTTTTAGGCAATATATGATTATCGTAGGGGATAATCGATAATCACAAGCTAAAACAGTAAAGGGTTGCTCGCAGCAATAATCGATTATCATAGGGGATAATCGATTATCATAGGGGATAATCGATTATCACTACTACATTTAATATTGTCCAGGATTCGGCAACAGTCTGAAATAATTGATTATCACTTATGGTAATCGATTATCACTAGTAGTTGGGAGCAGTCTTTTCATTTTCTAACCCCTAGCCTATATATATAACCTTCATGAACCTTTAAGAGGTTAACTAAACTAATTGAGAGCATAGATCAATTATGAGGAAGTTCTATAAGTTTAAGTGAGTGTTCAATAAAGTCTTGTGAAAAAGGAGAAGCTTGTGTTTAGTGCGTCTGAGCAGTTCTCTTCAAGTTAATTGAGTTGATTTCTTTCCATTGTGTGTCGAAGGAAGGTGTAATATGTTCCTATTGCTTTATTATTCTCTTTATGATATGATATTGATTTTTAGTGAGAAAGGATAATCACTCTTTATACTAATTAACAACTGGATGTAGAATTTGTTGATTCGAACCAAGATAAAATGTCTTGTGTTATTCTCTTTAACTCTTTAACTTTTACTTATAAATTGTTCGATAAAAGTTGCGAAAGAAGATCATAATTTTTAAAAGAACCAATTTACCATTCCCCTCTTAGTTATTGATTGTATTCACACTCTCTAAGCTATCCGTTACGCGATACCAATATTAGCAATTGGTATTAGAGCTGGCTTTGGTAGTTTTTCAAATTTTATGAAAATGGTAATTCATAACCAAGTCTATGCTGAGGGTGCTTCCATAAACAGACCACCAATTTTTACTGGTCACAATTATGCTTTCAAGAAGGTCATAATGCAAATCTTTATGGGGTCTATTGGCAAGGGCATCTAGGAAGCTGTTGAAATTGGTCCTTTTATTCCAATGAGAATTGTTGATGGTGTTGAACAAGAAAAACCTTATTTAAATTGGACTAATGAGTAAAACAGAAGAGCTTAATTAAGCTCATAATATAATATCTTCTGTTGTTTTGCTTGATGAGTTCTATAGAATTCCAGTTTGTAAGACAGCAAAGGAAATGTGGGAAGTCCTTAGAGTCACTCATAAAGGTATAGATTGTTATGAAAAGGTAGGCTTCGTTTTACACCATGAGGGGGGTGGGGTGAATTGGTCTTAGTTCAAAAACAAAATCTTTTCGCAATCTTTATGTTGAGATTGTTTACAACACAAACTCTATATCAAACTAGTTTTTGATGATGATAACACAATGCTTAATAACAGTACACATGTTACAATATTACATGTTCTTGTTCTGAAGTGTTTGTCATATCTACTGAACATGTTTTGTTGAACTACAATGTATGTTCATATGATTGATTGAGTGTTATATTTGTGGAACATGCTTGTATTGAAATGTGAAATAAAATGTTTTTGATTACTGCACATTTCTGAAAGAAAAGATCAGAAGCACCTTTATGAACTTATATTTGTTGTGACAAAGTTCTAGTCCAGTCGAATACACTCATAATGGATTCGACTATGCTAAAATCTTTGTACAGATTTTGTGAACCTGTGCTATGTGAGATTTTGAGTTGAAAAAAATTTCAAAGTGTTTTTTCATGTGTCAGTCGACATTGTGGATTACATATTCACTGTATTATTGTTCTGTTTGGAATTTTATTAAGCCTACACGCTCCAACGACTATGTTTTCAAAAGTTAGTTAAGATTGTGTGACCTGGTCAACTGTCATAAATGTGTGTTCATTTTGTTGACTGAGGAGCCTTTGTGTTGACTGTTTGTTATAACTGTTTTAATATGGTCGATTGGATTAGTAGGCTATTCGACTGAGAAGCAATGTGATCTAATGGAAAACTATAAATAAACAGAACACGAATTGTTCTGTGACTTTTGTTGATCTGACATTTTCATTTTCCTGTTTCAGATTGAATTCTTTGTTTTAGAAGCTCCAAGAATTCTCCAAGAAGATGGTGGTGATCTTTATTAAGAGAGATTCAAAGGGAGGAGTTATTTGCGCATACTGTTTGATCATTATCTGCACAAAGAAGGTGTTTCTCATTTGATCTTGAAGGCTTGGCATCTTGTGAAGACTGCTGCATTTGATCTTGAAGGCTTGGCAACCTGTGAATTCTGATGTGATAGGCTTGGCATCCTGTGAAGAGTGTTGGTTACACGTTGAGGATTGTTCAACGTGGGTGTAGATTGCAAAAGAGGGGATTCTTGCTGCAGTTATGGTTTTTGTGTGTGCAGCTACATTTGGTTTTGGGTTAGAGAGGAGATTTATATTTTTGCGTGGTGCTTCTATAAATTCCATGTTGTAAAAACCACAACCATTATAGTGCATTTGCTTCCTGAGTTGGAAGGACACTGGATGTAGGCATTGTTGGCCGAACCAGTATAAAAACCAGTGTTTGATTTTCTCTCTCCCTACACTCTTTATTTCCAGTCGACTTTATCTGTTTAATAGTCAACAATCTAAGCAAATGCCAAGGTCTTCCACTGCATTGAATTTTCATTACTTGCATTTCAAGGAAAGATTAAAAAGCTTTGCATTTTCATACAAAGATTGCGAAAATATTTTGTTTTGAACTAACATCAATTCACCCCCCTCTTGGTGTAAAATGAAGCCTACCTATTTCCTAATACTTTAAAAAAAAGTGCAAAGCTTTTTGATCTTTCTTAAAATGCAAGCAATGAAATTTCTATGCAGCGGAAAAACGCAGTTGACTGCTAAACAGATAAAGTCGACTAGAAATAAAGAGTGCAGGGATAGAGAAAATCAAACACTGGTTTTTCTACTGGTTCAGCCAACAATGCCTACATCTAGTGTCCTTCCAACCCAAGAAGCAAATGCACTATACTGGTTGCGGTTTTCAAGGAATTTATAGAAGCACCACGCAAAAATGTAAATCTCCTCTCTAACCCAAAACCAAAATATAGCTGCACACACAAACCAGAATTGCAGCAAGAATCCCCTCTTCTGCAATTTGAACCCACGTTGAACAATCCTCAACGTGTACCCAACACTCTTCACAGGATGCCAAGCCTATCACAGCAGACTTCACAGGTTGCCAAGCCTTCAATCAAATGCAGTAGTCTTCACAGGATGTCAAGCCTTCAAGATCAAACAGGAAGCACCTTCTTTGTGCAGATTATGATCAAGCAGTATGCGCAATGGACAACTCCCTTTGAATCTCTCTCAAGAAAGATCATCATTGTCTTCTTGGAGAATTCTTGGAGCTTCTTAAAACAGAGAATTCAATCTGAAATAGGAAAATGAAAATGTCAGATCATCAAAAGTCCTAGAACAATTCGCGTTCTTTCTATTTATAGTTTTTTGTTAGATCAAATTGCTTCTCAGTCGAATAACCTACTAATTCAGTCGATTGTATTAAAACAGTTATAACAGACAGTCAACACAAAGGCTCTCGGTCAACAGAAAACAACTAACTTTTGAAAATTATAGGCTTAACAAAATTCCAAACAGATTAGAAACACAGTCAAATATACAATTTGCAATGTCGACTGACACATGAAAAAACACTTTGAAATTTTTTTCAACTCAAAATCTCACATAGCACAGGTTCGCAAAGTCTGTACAAAGATTTTAGCATAGTCAAATCCATTAAAAGTGTATTCGACTAGACTAGAACTTTGTCACAACAAATATAAGTTCATAAAGGTGTTTGTGATCTTTTTCTTTCCAGAAATGTGCAGTAATTAAAAGAAAATTATTTCTCATTTCAACACAAGCATGTTCCACGCACATTTCAATACAAGCATGTTCCACGAATATAACATAATCAATGATAGGAACATACATTGCAGTTCAACAAAACATGTTCAGCAGATATGACAAATAATTCAGAACAAGAACATGTAATGCAACAATATGTGTACTGTTATTAAGCATTGTGTTGTCATCATCAAAAACTAGATTGATATAGAGTTTGTGTTTTCACCAATCTCAACAATCTCCCCCTTTTTTGATGATGCACAACCATGATTAATAACTCAACCATGTTTGTACACATTAACATATGACAGAGTAAAATATATCAGTAACACTTAATATAGTTCAGTTACTCTGCATATACAGCAAAAATATCAAGCAAGTAGATAAAGTATGAGACAACAATTCTCCCCATATAGACTTGCTCTCATACACTCATGTATATCTCTCCTCCTTTGTGAATTAACAAAAAAAGGAATGTTTCAGATATTTATGCAATTTGAAAAACAAAGATGCATCATAAAAATATGCAATTTGTAAAACCCAATGATGCTTCTCAAAATCACAAGTTCATCACTAAACAGTATAAACTCCCCCTGAAATGTAGGTGTGTGATGAAATAATGTGTAAAATAGTGATACTCCCCTGTCATTATGCATGAGTTTCAAAATTAATTTAAGTGCACAATGTAGAATATCACAAATTTATCAACAATTTAAGCACATATTTGTATCAAAGTCAGATATTAGACCACATAGATATGCAATGATAGAAATATCAACAATCTCACAATATTATCTCAATTCAGATATTAGACCATGTAAAGAACAGAGATAATAGCAGATTATAAATGATTTAAGAGAACAGTAAGGATAAAATCAAATTCCATAAGAGGAATTGTTAACCCATTTAGACACGGTCGAATGCTTTAAATCATCAGTCGGATGCATTGCTTTTGCAAATGTTGATTTCCAATTGTAGATGTCCAAAGCAATGTCCTTCCTGCAAAACCTTTCAACAACCTTTTCTAGATCAAGCATAGTTGTTAAGCAAGAATTAAATCAAACTATAACAGAAGTCAATATAACAGATTAAGCATAGTTGACTTCAAACAGAGCATAGTCGAATTAATAATTTTACACTACTATCGTTTAGAATCCCCAATTCATTTCGAATTGTAAAAAATCTTTCTTTGTTCAAAGGTTTTGTAAAAATATCAGCCCATTGATGTAGAGTATCAACATACTCAATTTTGATTTCACCCTTATTTATATGATCTCGAATGAAATGATGTCTTATTTCAATATGCTTAGGTTTTGAGTGCAAAATAGGATTCTTGGTTAAGTTTATTGCACTAGTACTAGGGTTGCCTCCCAGGTAGCGCTTGTTTAACGTCACGAGCCTGGCCCAAAATCTTTCTAGCACCCATCAGTAAGTGCAATCCTTACCAACATCCATCAGTAGGTTTACTTTCCTGGTATCCTTCAGTAGATACCTAAATCTTCTAGCATCCCTCAGTAAATGTTATCCCAGTGGCATTCATCCTTATCATGCAACATCCATCAGTAGATGCTTTTTTTCATCATTCTTATCATAACAACATCCATCAGTGAATGCTGTTATCTGAGTCCTCCTAATGATCTTATGCTCCTGGTACAGATTTTATCCTGCTTACACTAAAAAACACTGCACTAGAGCACACAATTAGTCCAAAAATAAAAACAGTAAAAGATATATTTTTTTTCTTCTTTTCAAACAAAAATAGTAAAAGATATTTTTTTTATAAATAAAGGTAGAAAGATAAAAACAGAAAGAGATATTTTCTTTTTGAATAAAGATAAAAAAAAATAAAAGCAAAAAAGTAAAAACAGAAAAATAAAATCACCCATCAGTAGGTGTTGATATTCTTTTCTTTTTTTTTCTTCCTGTCGAGTCTTTTCAAAAGGTTGACCAAACCAAGCACCTGTATCCATGTATCAATCATAAGAACTTTAATCTCCAATTTCTTGAAGATATCCATAAAGCACTTAATCTTCTTTTCTTTCCTATGATTTTTCTTCTGATGAGGAAGGGGTTTTGCATATGATTTTTTCTTCTTCCCTCTCTTCCTCTTTTTCTCAATCTTTTCCTCCCTCAACTTTCTCTTTTTATTTTTCCTTGATTTCTTTTTTATTTTCGCAATTTTTTTCTATTTTTCTTTTCTCTCAACCACTTCTTTTTCTCTCTCCTCATCTTTCTCTCCCTCACTCAACTTTTGTGTTTCTTCCTCTATCTTTTCCTCCTCCATCTTCTCCTCATCAATAACCTTATTAATTTGTGTCTCCAAATTCCTGAAGGTAACTTCATAGCTCTTGGAATCGTACTTCTTCAAAAATTTGTCGAACTTTTCATTAAGGCTTTTGACTTGTTCCGTCAAATCAACTATCTGATGATATAGTTGTTGATCATCCTCCCACGTTTCTGTTGGTAAAGAAAGTTGTTGCAGCCATAAACGTTGTTCAGCTTCCCCCAACGTTTCTTTTCGCAAAGAGGATTGTTTCTGCCAAAGACGTTGTTCAGCTTGCCCTAACGTTTCTCTTGGCAAAGAGGATTGTTGCCCAAATTGGCTTTGATACATATTTGGATGAGGTTCCCACCAGTGGTTGAAATCATTTTGGTAGAATTCAGTGCCCATATAATCAAATTCTTGTCCAAACTGTATCCTACAAACATTAGGCACAAAACCTAGAAAAAATTTATTAGAACAAAAATAAAAATAAACATAAAAATGAAGTCAAATTTAATCAATTTACACTACTAGAAAAGTTAAACCACGAGTCCCCGGCAACGGTGCCAAAAACTTGCTAAGCCCCTAGCAAGTGTACCAGATCGTTATCAAGTAATATTTAAACGGTAAGTCTGAGTATCGTTCTCCCAAAGGACTCTTAGGCCTTATCTTTCATGTAAATTGATGCAAGTGTATCAATTGGCAAAGAAAAGATATGAAGGAATTGAGTTATGGGGGTTTACAATTTCATCTTATCCATCCTTTTATATCTAATTTTCTTATTTAATTCGCTTTATTATCTAATTGCCATGCACACTTTCTTAGCCTACCCTAAACCCGATCTCTCGGCAAAAAGAGTCTATCACTAACTACTAGTTTACTATCTCTAGTCTCCCTGAGTAATTAGCAATGCATTATATCACAGAAGCAAAATACAATTGATCGTTCTACCTCTATCTCTCGGCAGTATTGCTTAATCAAGGAATTTCCTATCAATTCATGACTTCCTCGTACGTCTGTTGACAAATTGGCAAGTGTACCAAATCGTACAAGTAATATAAATGGTAAGACCAAGTATCGTTTTCCCAAGAGACTCGAATGGCTTTCTCGTTCGCGTGAATTAAAATAATAAGACTTGAAAATAAAAAATTAATAAATTGGATTTGAGAACAAAAATATTAACATGCAA